>NW_012102020.1:1112245-1118181 GCF_000951045.1 Mandrillus leucophaeus
GAGGTTGCAGTGAGCTGACATCACACCACTGCATTCCAGCCTCAGTGACAAAGTGAGACTCCGCTTCAAAAAAAAAAAAAGCAAAAAAACAAAAGTTTCGCTTTTGTTGCCCAGGCTGGAGTGCAATGGCATGATCTCGGCTCACTTCCCAGGTTCAAGCGATTCTCCTGCCTCAGCCTCCCGAGTAGCTGGGATTACAGGTGCCTTCTACCATGCCGGGCTAATTTTTGTGTTTTTAGTACAGACGGAAATTTGGCCACATTGGCCAGGCTGATCTTGAACTCTTGACCTCAGGTGATCCGCCCGCCTCGGCCTCCCAAAGTGCTGGGATTATACACATGAGCCACGGTGACTAGCATTATATATTTATTATTATGATTATTTGAGACAGGGTCTTGCTCTGTTGCCCAGACAGGAGTGCAGTGGTGCAATCACAATTCATTACAATCTTGAACTCCTGGGCTCCAGCCATCCTCCCACTTCAGCCCCCAAAGTAGCTGAGACTACAGGCAGCACCACCACACCTGGCAATTTTTAAGTTTTTTGGAGTGATAGGGGGTCTCACTGTGTTGCACAGGCTGGTCGTCTTGAACTCCTGGCCTCAAGCTATCGATCCTCCTGCCTTGGCCCCTTGAGTGCTGGGATTACAGGCATGAGCCACTGCACTAGGCCTGGCCTTTAAATATAAATCCTTGTAAATATACATTGTGCTTCCCCAGCTACGTTTTTTGCCTTTTCAGGGGTACAGACTTGGTTCTTACCTCTTTACATGTCCTTTCCCAGCGCACAACAGTACTCAGTAAATAATGATGGCATTACCTTTTTGTATCCACTGCTATCAATGACCAAGTCACTTTTTCTGGAACAGGTGCATTCAAAAGGCCCTGAAGGGCCAGGCATGGTGACTCATACCTGTAATCCCAGCACTTTGGGAGGCCAAGGCAGGTGGATCACGAGGTCAGGAGTTCCAGACCACCCTGGCCAACACAGTGAAACCCCATCTCTACTAAAAATACAAAAATTAGCCAGGCGTGGTGGCACACACCTGTAATCCCAGCTACTCAGGAGGCTGAGGCAGAAGAATCGCTTCAACCTGGGAGGCGGAGGTTGCAGTGAGCCGAGACTGTGCCATTGCACTCTAGCCTGGGTGACAGAGCCAGAAAAAAAAAAAGTTTCCTTTTCCTTTTTTTTTTTTTAAAGCTTCGACCCGTCACCACCACATTTACTCACTTAGACTAGGCTCTGCACCAGTAACACCTTAAATTTGTATAACCATGTAGTTTAAGGAGTTTTCTTACTTTTTATTTCACTGGTAAATGAATGAAGGCAGTAACGGGATATTATTTCCACATGGCAGACAGGGAAAATGAAGTACAGAGCCATGACTGACGCACACGGTTCCGCAGCACAGTGGTGACAGGCCCACTGGGAGCAGTTGCTAATTTCTAGGCTGGGGCTTTTTATTTTATTTTTGAGGCAGACTCACTTTGCCACCCAGGCTGGAGTGTAGTGGCCCAGCCTCAGCTTACTATGACCTCCGCCTCCCAGGTTCAAACGATTCTCCCGCCTCAACCTCCTGAGTAGCTGGGATTACGGGCGCACACAACCATGCCTGGCTAATTTTCGTACTTTTAGTAGAGACAGTGTCTCGTCATGTTGGCCAGGCTGGTCTCGAACTCCTGACCTCAAGTGATGCTCCCGCCTCTGCCTCCCGAAGTGCTGGGATTCCAGGCGTGAGCGTCTGTGTCCTGCCAACTGGGGCTCCTTCACGAGGTAAGCGGCTTATCTGGTTTCCTTTTCCTGCCAGTTCTCTCTCACCAAAAGGCAAGACTCCTGCTTTCATCTCCTGGTGAAGAAAAAAGAAAGGGAGGCAGAATTTTGCGGTTAATCATCCTGCACTCTTGTTTCCAGCAGTGATTCCCCTGAATTAGCTGTCGGACATCTCCTTAGGATTTCTAACACACACCGCAGGCTCCTTCTCACTACGGAGCCATCAGGTGGCCAGTTCTCCTCTGCTGAAATGCCTTCCTCCTTCCTCTCCCTGAACCCACATCCATCCCAGTCTGCAGACATCTTCCTCGTCACATTCCTACCTGACCCCATTCCGCCCTATGGGGACTCTGGCTCAACCACGCTGACCAACAGTCTACGACAGGACCAGTCATTGTTTTCAGGGTCTTCTAGACCCTAAAAGAGGAATTTTTGGAATAAGGGTTTTTTCCCCCATTTTATTTTTTATTTTTATTTTTTGAGAAGGAGTCTCGCTCTGTCGCCCAGGCTGGAGTGCAGTGGCGGGATCTCAGCTCACCGCAGCCTCTGCCTCCCGGGTTCACGCCATTCTCCTGCCTCAGCCTCCCGAGTAGCTGGGACTACAGGCGCCACGCCCGGCTAGTTTTTTGTATTTTTAGTAGAGACAGGGTTTCACCGTGTTAGCCAGGATGGTCTCGATCTCCTGACCTCTTGATCCGCCCACCTCGGCCTCCCAAAGTGCTGGGATTACAGGAGTGAGCCACCACGCCCGGCACCCAGCTAATTTTCATGTTTTTAGTAGAGACGGGGTTTCACCACGTTGGTCAGGCTGGTCTTGAACTCCTGACCTCAAATGATACTCCCGCCTCAGCCTCCCAAAGTGCTGAGATTACAAGTGTGAGCCACCGCGCCCGGCCTTTATTCCCGTTTTAGAGCTGATGCAACCTAGGCTCAGGAAAGTCGAGAACTCCAGCTTCTCGGCCCTCTAGGCATTATGCTCTTTTCTTTTCCCCATAGCTCATGATGGCTTTTTCCTCGCCAATCTCCTTCCCTTTATGAAAATTCTGGGTTTCTGTGTACCATTCAGAAGAACTGCAAGAGGGTGAGGTAAGCCTCATGGAATAGTTTGTGGAGGGTTGGAAATTAAATAATTTCCAATAATAATTTCAAATAATTAGGCTGTGTGCGGTGGCTCACGCCTATAACCCCAGCACTTTGGGAGGCCGAGGTGGGCGGATCATGAGGTTGGGAGTTCAAGACTAGCCTGGCCAACATAGTGAAACCCCGTCTCTATTAAAAATACAAAAAATTAGCCAGGTGTGGTGGCGGGTGCCTGTAATCCCAGCTACTCGGGAGGCTGAGGCAGGAGAATCGCTTGAATCCAGGAGGTGGAGGTTGCATTGAGCCGAGATGGTGCCACTCACTCCAGCCTGGGCGAAAGTATGAGACTGTCTCAAAAAAAAAAAAAAAAAAATTTCGAATAATTGAACAATTTCCAGTAATTTCCAGATGTGCACTCCTACGCCCTGCATGTGCTTCGGTTACTCTCTCCATCCTGACTAAGGTCAGAGGTGCCCCAGATCCCACTTTGGTCCCTCCACCTGTTGGAGTAAAGGGGTTCACAGGGGCCCAGCTTGGTCCGGGCTGTGTCTGCAGCGGTCCGGGTCTGTCTCTGTGACTGCGTCTCCCGCGGTCCGGGTCTGTCTCTGTGACTGCGTCTCCCGCGGTCCGGGTCTGTCTCTGTGACTGCGTCTCCCGCGGTCCGGGTCTGTCTCTGTGACTGTGTCTGCCGCGGTCCGGGTCTGTCTCTGTGACTGCGTCTCCCGCGGTCCGGGTCTGTCTCTGTGACTGCGTCTCCCGCGGTCCGGGTCTGTCTCTGTGACTGTGTCTGCCGCGGTCCGGGTCTGTCTCTGTGACTGTGCCTCCCGCGGTCCGGGTTTGTCTCTGGAGTTTGCTGGTTCTCACTGTGAGAGTTACTCCCATGGGAGGGGCTGGCCATTGAGTTTAGCTTTTGGAATTTATTTATTTTTGTTTGTATTTATGTATGTATGTAGGGTTTTTTTTTCTTTTGACAGAGTCTCATCACCGTGTCACCTAGGCTAGAGTGCAGTGGTGTGATCTCAGCTCACTGCAATCTCTGCCTCCCCGGTTCAAGCAATTCTCCCACCTCTGCCTCCCAAGTAGCTGGGATTACAGACGTGCACCACCACGCACGCAAATTATGTTTTTTGTATTTTTTTAGTAGAGACGGGATCTCACTATGTTGGCCAGGCTAGTTTTGAACTTCCGATCTCAAGTAATCCACCCACTCAGCCTCCCAAAGTGCTGGGATTACAGGCATGAGCCCACCGTACACAGCCTAGATATTAAATAAAGGTTGCCAAAAATATATTTCATTGCAAACATCCAAGTTACTGGATGTCCAGAAATGAAAGGTATAGGGGCCAAGGCCTTGGGCCCCCTGGAGGTTCAAAGATCACTGACATGAAGCTGATTGGCAGGAGAAAAGGCACACAAATTTATTTAACATACCATGTGCAGGCACAGGGACAATCACAGAGTGACTGCTTATCCCCTGACAGGCTTCAGAAGCTCCTGGCAAACCAGGTTATGGGAGAAGACAGAGGAGGAGTTTTTTTTTGTTTTTTGGTTTTTTGGTTTTTTTTTTTGAGATGGAATCTTGCTCTGTTGCCCCGGCTGGAGAGCAATGGTACGATCTCAGCTCACTGCAACCTCCACCTCCTGGGTTCGAGTGATTCTCCTGCCCAGGCTCCCAAGTAGCTGGAATTACAGGTATGCACCACCACGCCCTGCTAATTTTTGTATTTATTTATTTATTTATTTTGAGACAGAGTCTCGCTCTGTCACCCAGGCTGGAATGCAGTGGCGTGATCTCGGCTCACTGCAAGCTCCACCTCCCAGGTTCCCGCCATTCTCCTGCCTCAGCCTCCCATGTAGCTGGGACTACAGGCGCCGCCACCTCGCCCGGCTAATTTTTGTATTTTTAGTAGAGACGGGGTTTCACCGTGTTAGCCTGGGTGGTCTCGATCTCCTGACCTCGTGATCCGCCCGTCTCAGCCTCCCAAAGTGCTGGGATTACAGGCGTGAGCCACCGCACCCGGCCTAATTTTTGTATTTTTAGTAGAGGAGGGTTTTTGCCATGTTGGCCAGGCTGGTCTCAAATGCCTGATCTCAGGTGATCCACCCGCCTGGTCCTCCCACAGTGCTGAGATTACAGGTGTGAGCCACTGTGCCCAGCCCAGAAGAGGAATTCTGTTGAGGAGATTACCAGGGAGAATGAGAATGAATGGATCAGGAAACAGATTAATTTGTCAGATGTGGTGACATTCTTGGTCTTACCGAGAGGGGCAGAAAAAACCAGCTGCTCCTTTCTGGTGGGCCTGGATCTCAGGAAGACAGAGGAACTTCAACTTCACTCTGTGCTTTTGTAGGTGGAGGTGGGAGGCCAGAGAGGCCTTGAGGTTTCTTTAGTTCAGCACGTCAAAATGCTGTATTTTTGGGGTATTGGTTTCTGAGCCCAAACAGAGATAATACTATATAATAATGGCAACAATAACCACAATGAAAATCAGATAAAAAATAAAACATTTGAACTTCTACCCGTAACACTATCTTCCTGGCATGAACCTTTGTATTGCCTCTTAGCGTGTAAAGGTTCTGGAACAAAACAAGACAAATTTATATTCATTTACTTGAAATTGCAGAGGAGGGAGATTCTGCAAAGCCTTTAGTCACAAAGGGTTGGTATGTCTGTAATCCCAGCACTTGGGGAGGCTAAGGTGGGAGAATCCCTTGAGCCCAGGAGTTGGAGACTAGCCTGGGCAACAAAGGGAGACTCTGTCTCTGCAAATATTAAACATTACCCAGGCATGGTGGCATTTACCTGTGGTCTCAGCTACTTGGGAGGCTGAGAGACAGGAGAACCACCTGAGCCTGGGAGGTGGAGGCTGCAGTGAGCCATGATCACGCCACTGCACTCCAGCCTGGGCGACAGAGTGATATCCCATCTCAAAAAAATAGGCCATGCATGGCGGCTCATGCCTGTAATCCCAGCACTTTGGGAGGCTGAGGCAGGTGGATCACTTGAGGTCAGAAGCTCCAGACTAGCCTGGCCAACATGGGGAAACCCCGTCTCTAGTAAAAATACAAAAAAAAAAAAAAAAAAA
>NW_012102020.1:1118231-1120663 GCF_000951045.1 Mandrillus leucophaeus
AAAAAAAAAAAAAAAAAAAAAAAAATCAGCGTGGCGTGATGGTTTAGGCCTCAAATCCCAGCTACTCTGGAGGCTGGGGCAGGAGAATTGCTTGAACCCCAGAGGTGGAGGTTGCAGTGAGCCGAGATCGCACCACTGCACTCCAGCCTGGGTGACAGAGTAAGACTGTTTCAAAAATAAATAAATAAATAAATAGTCAAAGTGTTAATAAATGGACTTTAATTGCAGTGTCTGTTAATACTAATAACAGCATAAAAATAAAAATATAATTGACAGCCCCTTTAGTGTCATGTTTATGGTTTTATTTCAGCAAATATAAATTTTTCAGATTTGGATTTTCATGTCCAAATGGTCCTGGCCTCTAAATGTCTCCTAAGCATATTTTTCTTTTCTTTTCTTTTTTTTTGAGACAGAGTCTTGCTCTGTTGCCCCAGCTGGAGGACAGTGGTACGATCTCAGCTTACTGCAACCTCCCCTTCCCGGGTTCAAATGATTCTCCTGCCTCAGCCTCTGGAGTAGCTGGGACCACAGGTGTGCACCAACAAGCCAGGCTAATTTTTGTATTTTTAGTTGTGATGGGGTTTTATGTTGGCCAGGCCGGTTTTGAACTCCTGACGTCAGGTGATCCACCTGCCTCGGTCTCCCAAAGTGTTGAGATTACAGGGATTAGCCATCTCATATGTCCACCTAAACCTACGTCCTCCATGAGGGTATAATATCTTCACCGGCAAATACCAGCATAGTTTGTTTCTTTTTAAAAGATACTTCAGTCAAGGAAAGGCAGAAGGCCAGGCACAGTAGCTCATGCCTGTAATCCCAGCACTTTGGGAGGCCGGAGGCAGGAGGACTGTTTGAGCCCAGGAGTTCAAGACCAGTCTGGGCTACATAGCAAACTGCGTCAAATAAAAAATAAAAAATAAATAGGCTGGGCACGGTGGCTCATGCCTGTTATCCCAACACTTTGGGAGGCCAAGGTGGGCAGATCACCTGAGGTCAGGAATTCGAGACAAGCCTGGCCAACATGATAAAACCCCATCACTACTCAAAGTACAAAAAGTAGCCGGGCGTGGTGGTGCACACCTGTAGTCCCAGCTACTTGGGAGGCCGAGGCAGGAGAATTGCTTGAATCCGGAGGCAGATGTTGCAGTGAGCCCGAGATCATGCCACTGTACTCCAGCCTGAGTGACAGGGCAAGACACTGTCTTAAAAATAATAATAATACAAATATATAAAATTAATAATTAAAAAAATAAAGAAGGAAGAGCAGAGGGGAGCAGGCCTGGTGTCTGAATATTAAGGTAGGCCTTCTGTGGAAGTCCGTCCTTAACCTTTTCCTGAGTAGATCATTTAAGGTGCAGCAATGCTCCTGCTCAAATTACTTTTTTTTTTTTTAATTTGAGACGGAATCTTGCTGTTACCCAGGCTGGAGTGCAATGGTGCGATCTCGGCTCACTGCAACCTCCACCTCTTGGGTTCAAGGGATTCTTCTGCCTCAGCCTCGTGAGTAGCTGCGATTACAGGCGCGCGCCACTACACCCGGCTAATTTTTTTTGAATTTTTTTTTAGTAGAGATGGGGTTTCACCATGTTGGTCAGGCTGGGCTGGAACTCCAGATCTCGTGATCCACCCACCTCGGCCTCCCAAAGTGCTGGGATTAGGGCGTGAGCCACCGCGCCTGGCAACTCAATGACTTTTAAACACTTCTCTCTGGGGAGAGAGATTTTAGAAAATGGGAGTAAAGAGAAAGGCGGTGAGATAATCCCAAGTACTTTCTCTATCTTAGAGCAGAAAAAATAAAGGGAAAAGTAAAAGCCCAAGGCCGAGAAACAGATTTGCTTCTTAAAGGGCTGTTCTGTGTCCCTAAGGGCGCTGAAGGTCAGTTTATGTGCAATGCTTTTAAGGTCCGGGTTGTTTTCTTGCATTGTAGCTACTACCTCCCTGGCCTGCAGTTTACTGACCAGAGGGAGGGAGAGGGTGTGATTGTTTGGAAAGAGTTTAAACGGTGATAAGAATTGAATTTTGTTATGCACTGCACAATCCAGTAACAGCAATAATGGCAATGAAAACGAAAGTTAATCTACAATCCTATCACCCGATTGTTTCTATTTTCCCTTTTATTCCCTCATGCATTAAACATTATGCAAAGCACTCCGCTACTCTTGGTTACAGTGCAGCTTGTATACATTCTGAACAAAAATTTGCATTTTGCTTTTCTTTTCCTTTTTGTATTTCTGAGGCTGCAAAATACATCTTCACAAGAGCGGCTTTAATGGTTACCTAACATTCCATCCTGCACATACATTTTAAGGAACTGCTGCAGTGCAAGTATCCAACATTTGAGCGTCAACGCCAACAGATTTGACCTTGCACTGCAGGGACTGGAGGTCGGTCAAGGTCAGGCGGAGGCTGCCAGGCTGCCAGGGTGGAGGAAG
>NW_012102020.1:1121588-1127500 GCF_000951045.1 Mandrillus leucophaeus
CGCGGGCGCAGTCCCGGTGCAGCTGCGCGGCGTGCGGCGTCGGGGAACACGTGGCTGCTCCAGGAAGTCGCCCCGGGGAATGGCTGGGATCCGTGGGTGACCTTGGGCTTGTAAACCTTCGCTTCCCCGGGCTCCGGGCAGGCCCCGCTGTCACTGCGGAAAGGGACAGAGCTGTCCCCGATTCGGTTACCTGGCGTGTTGCAGGCATTAATTAGATACGGGCTTTGTAAACTGACCCTTCGGCTCTGCTACCAGCTGGTCTCGCCACGCTGCGCCTGTTCGCCGTGTGTGGATTCTGTTTTCTCAAGGCAGAATCGGGCGGAACGCCGCAGGTGTTGACATTAAGAATATTGCTAGCAGTTCTCACGACAGGACGGGGGCCATAGGAGTCTTACTGGTGAAAGATACTTGGAGACTGGCGGTGTGGTCAGAGGGCTGGGCTGTGTTGATGGGCGCCCGAGAGGCCGTTGTGTCACATTCTGCTGGACAGTTCTTTAAGGTTGGGAGGGTGGGTAAGAAAATACAGTCTGATTCGGCTTTTTTCGGTTAACGCTTTCCCTCTGCTCACTGCTTGTAGAGACTTGGGTACGTCACTTATCCGGGGACTGGATTCTGCAGCTTTTCCCATTTTCTTCCCCGTTGATAAGAGGATTGAAGTAGGAAATTGTATTTGGCCACCCCATACTTGTATGCTAAGCGTACTGTGAAAATTAAGGTTAAGCTCTCTAGAGTGCTTGTGGACCCTGCTGGTCCCCCCACCCCCCGCCCTCAATTTTGGGTTACAGTATGCTTCTCAAGAAAATCCAGAGTTAAGATAATTTTTGTCATCGATATTGCAAGGTTATATAGAGCATGGCATCCTTCAATTTCCTTTGGATGTTCTTATCAAGTAATGGTGGCTGTAAACCTAGCCTGTGTTGAAGGTCGTTGGATACACAGCAGTTTGGCTAACTGTGCCCTCAGGCGAGGCGGTTACTTGCCTCTGATAATGTATTTACAAGTCATGGAGCAAGGTTCCCCGCCAAACCTGAATTGGATCACAATCCAATTTATGTTAAAACTGATTCTTGGTTGGGTGCGGTGGCTCACTCACGCCTGTAATCCCAGCACTTTGGGAGGCTGAGGCAGGCGGATCACCTAAGGTCAGGAGTTCGAGACCAGGCTGACTAACATGGTGAAAGCCTGCCTCTGCTAAAAATACAAAAATTAGCAGGGCATGGTGGCTCATGCCTGTAATCCCAGCACTTTGGGAGGCCAAGGCAGGCAGATCGCTTGAGGTGAGGAATTCGAGACCAGCCTGGCCAACATGGGGAAAGCCCATCTCTACTAAAAATACAAAAATTAGCTGGGTGTGGTGGTGCACACCTGTAATCCCAGCCACTCAGAAGGTGGAAGGTTGAAAATCACTTTAACCTGGAAGGCAGAGGTTGTAGTGAGCTGAGATCGCACCACTGCACTCCAGCCTGGGCCACAGAACGAGATGCCATCTCAAAAACAAAAAAAAAAACCTCCCTACTAAACCAGAAGAGTGGCTGGGATGGGAAAAGATTACTGGTCCAATGTTTTCATTATATTTTTCATATCATTTGGAATCTCATGCATCAAGCATGCCCCAGTACTGTTAAATACAATATTTTTACTCATCATCAGGTCGTTCAATACCAGTTATTACAGGATAGGGAAGTCAGTCAGAGAAGGCTTCATAGAGATGGCCCTTGAGCTGAGCCTGGAAGAAATGAGGACCTCAAGGAACAGAGAAGAATGTTAGTGGGTAAAAAGATGGGCTGGATTCTGTCAGATTTTGGAGAAAATAGAGGGTAGTGAAGTGGTTAGGCAGTGAATGTGTTCTATTTCATAGTTCAAAATGTGGGGCTACGTTTTGCCTACCTGAACTTCATTATTAATGTGAAAAATTGAATTGTTGTTTTCAGTCACCATTGAGAACACCAAAGATACACAAGTAGCTTAGATTATTTCTTTATTTATTTTTGACGGAGTTTCACGCTTGTTGCCCAGGCTAGAATGCAATGGCGCGATCTCTCCGCAACCTCCACCTCCCCTGGGTTCAAGTGATTCTCCCGCCTCAGCCTCCCCAGTAGCTGGGATTACAGGCATTCGCCACCACGCCCAGCTAATTTTGTATTTTTTTTAGTAGAGATGGAGTTTCTCCATGTTGGTCAGGCTAGTCTCAAACTCCCGACCTCAGGTGATCTGCTCGCCTCGGCCTCCCAAAGTGTTGCTGGGATTACAGGTGTGAGCCACCATGCCCGGCCATCGCTTTGTGTTCTTAAAATTAATTTAAAACTAGAAAACTTGAGGAATGATGGTTCAGATGAGTGTCAAACCTTGCAAGATGTTTTTTCCTGGAAAAGGATGATTAAAATTGGTTCAGGGTGGGGCCTTCCAGGTCTGCTCTAGTGATTGGGTCCTTACTGCTCTGGTGGTGGCAGTGATAAGCTTTTTGTAACAGAAGGGGCAAAAGATTGTGCTTCTGGCCGGGCGCAGTGGCTCACGCCTTGGGATGTTCTTGTCAAGTAACTAATCTTAGTACTTTGAGAAGCCGGGTGGGTGGATCACCTTAGGTCCAGACCACCCTGGCCAACATGGTGAAATCCCGTCTCTATTAAAAATACAAAAATTAGCCGGGCATGGTGGCAGGCGCCTGTAATCCCAGCTACTCGGGGTCTGAGGTGGGAAAATCGCTTGAACCCAGGAGTCGGAGGTTGCAGTGAGCCGAGATCATGCTGTTGCACTCCTGCCTCGGCAACAAGACTGAAACTCTGTCTCAAAAAAAAAGATTATGCTTCTAAGAATATGACCCATTGCATATGGACGCTGGTCTTTAAAGCTTGGATTTAAAAATAAGTTTTTTTGTAATGGGTTTTAGAACTTTTTTTCTTTTTTTTTGAGATGGAGTCTCACTGTCCCCCAGGCTGGAGTGCAATGGCGCCATCTTGGCTCACCACAACCTCTGCCTCCCGGGTTCAAGCGATTCTCCTGCCTCAGCCTCCCCAGTAGCTGGGATTACAGGTGCCCATCAGCCTGCCCAGCTAATTTTTGTGCTTTTAGTAGAGATGGGGGTTTTACCACCTTGGCCAGGCTGGTTTCTAACTCCTGACTTCGTGATCCACCTGCCTCAGCCTCCCAAAGTGTTGGGATTACAGGCGTGAGCCACCACGCCCGGCCAGAAAGCTTTTTCTTAATGCCAGTTATCATACCCTTTGCTTTACAGTTTGCATATACCTCACAGCTGGCTTTGTGCCGTGTGCGCGTTTAATATGCTGTCAGTGTACTCGTATGTAGGAAAAGCTTTAAAATAGTCCAATAAATGTCTATTTTGCAAATCTCAGGATCATATCACTTTCACGTATCTAGATGCCCTCAAACCGAAAATTCAGATTTCAGTTAAGGCCTTTAACTTAACATAGGACTTTGATTACAGAGATGTATTTTGCTTTGACAGAAGTTAAGGTTAATGTCTTAAATTTCCAGAGATGAGAATACAATTTCTATAACCCAGTAACCCATTTAACTTCACTTAGATTATCAATTTTCAGCCGTGAACAGGCCACTTAGTTTCTCTGGTAAGTGGCCTCTTCCTCTGTAAAATAGCAGATCTGTGTTTCGTGTTTCTTTTTGTGTCAAAGATCAAATCACTTGTAGAACTATTCATTCAGTCAGAATCAGGATTTCTTCCCCTTTCCCTTGAAGATGGTTTGTGGTATTCGTAGCATAACTGGTCTTGTCTGCTTTAGTCTTAATTTTTTGAAGTGATAGTCTGTTGTCTTTTTGTGTGTGTCACTTTTTTTTTTTTTGGGACGGAATTTTGCTCTTATTGCCCAGGCTGGAGTGCAATGGTGTGATCTTGGCTCACCGTAACCTCCGCTCCCCGGGTTCAAGTGATTCTCCTGCCTCAGCCTCCCGAGTAGCTGGGATTACAGGTGCCCACCACCATGCCCAGCTGATTTTTGTATTTTTAGTAGAGACAGGGTTTCACCATGTTGGTTAGGCTGGTCTCGAACTCAGGCTGGTCTCGAACTCCTGACCTCAGGTGATCCACCGGCCTCAGCCTCCCAAAGTGCTGGCATTACAGGCCTGAGCCACCGCACCCAGCAGTATGTGTCACTTCTTTGTCTACTCAGAGCATAGTGGTTCATACCTATAATCGCAGCCCTCTGGGATGCCAAGGTGGGAGGATTGTTTGAGGCCAGGAGTTCAAGACCAGCCTGGGCAACATAGAGTGACCTTGTCTCTACAAAAAAAAAAAAAAAAAGGAAATACATATAAAACAAGTATTTTTTTTTTTTTTTTTTTTTTTTTTTTTTGTTGAGACAGAGTCTCGCTTTGTCGCCCAGACTGGAGTGCAGTGGCCGGATCTCAGCTCACTGCAAGCTCTGCCTCCCGGGTTCACGCCATTCTCCTGCCTCAGCCTCCCTAGTAGCTGGGACTACAGACGCCCGCCACCTTGCCTGGCTAGGTTTTTTTCTGTATTTTTTAGTAGAGACGGGGTTTCACCGTGTTAGCCAGGATGGTCTCTATCTCCTGACCTCGTGATCCGCCCGCCTCAGCTTCCCAAAGTGCTGGGATTACAGGCTTGAGCCACCGCGCCCGGCCTATAACAAGTATTAAAAAGGATCACACTTAATTTAGTTGTCATGTAAATTGTGGTTAAATGCCTTTTCTAGAAAAGTGATAAGGTATTTTAAAAATTTGATATAACATTTAGCCTGGTAATAGAAAGTTCACTAATGTGATACAGTAGCATCTTTCTCAATAATTCTCTATTCTGATACCTAGGTTCTTCTGTGTGGCAGTTCGGGATGATGGATCAAGCTAGATCAGCATTCTCTAACTTGGTAAGATATTTTCAGTTGTATTTCTGTCTGTAAGAATGTGAAATATATAAGCATGACTTGAAGCATGAAATAATAACCCAAATCTATTATCAGGTATTCACTTACATTTGAATTGGTCTTGAGGCATAACTGATCCCACAGAGTTCAGCCTTCAATAGGGTTGATTATAGAAGGTCTTGGAAGAATTCTCAGCATGGTTCTGGGTGTGGTAGAGGGGCAGCCGAGTAGACAAGATGAACTAAAGAAAGCGCTGATCAAAATGTCTCCTTAGTGAGAGAGGTAAAAAGCAAAGTTGGCCGAGCGTCGCGGCTCACGCCTGTAATCACAGCACTTTGGGAGGCTGAAGTAGGTCAATCACCTGTGGTCAGGAGTCCAAGACCAGCCTGACCAACACGGTGAAACTCCATCTCTACTAAAAATACAAAAAAAAAAAGAAAGAAAAATTAGTGGAGTGTCATGGCGCACGCCTGTAGTCCCAGCTACTCGGGAGGCTGAGGCAGGAGAATGGCTTGAACCTGGGAGGCGGAGGTTGCAATGAGCCGAGATTGCGCCACTGCACTCCAGCCTGGGTCACAGAGAGAGACTCCATCTCAAAAAAAAAAAAAAACAAAGGCTGAATGAGGCCAAGTGTGGTGGCTCAGTCCTGTAATCCCAGCACTTTGGGAGGTGAGGCAGGAGGATCACTTGAGGAGTTTGAGATTTGCCTGGGCAACATAGCAATCCCATCTCTATAAAAAAAAAAAATGAAATTTTAAGAAACATTGAGTAGACAGTATGAGCGAAAGCTGAAAGAACATACAGCCATCCAGGACATGATGAAAAGGAGCCTGACTCTTGACACAATATCTAGACCTCAATTCTCTCTTTTATTTATTTATTTTTTGGGATGGAGTCTCAGCGTGGGCTCTTGTTGCCCATGTTGGAGTGCTCACCGCAACCTCCGCCTCCTGAGTTCAAGTAATTCTCCTGCCTTAGCCTCCTGAGTGGCTGAGATTACAGGCGTGCACCACCATGCCCAGCTGGTGTTTTTTTTTTTTTTTTTTTTTTTTAATTTTT
>NW_012102020.1:1128855-1130550 GCF_000951045.1 Mandrillus leucophaeus
GTCTCGCTCTGTCGCCCAGGCTGGAGTGCAGTGGCCGGATCTCAGCTCATTGCAAGCTCCGCCTCCCGGGTTCACGCCATTCTCCTGCCTCAGCCTCCCGAGTAGCCTCCAGAGGAGCTGTGACTACAGGCGCCCGCCTCCGCGCCCAGCTGGTTTTTTGTATTTTTTAGTAGAGACGGGGTTTCACCATATTAGCCAGGATGGTCTCGATCTCCTGACCTCGGGATCCGCCCGTCTCGGCCTCCCAAGGTGCTGGGATTACAGGCTTGAGCCACCGCGCCCGGCCACTTTGTGCCTTTTTAAGTCCCACTAGGAAGACAATCATGAGTAGATTCTATACCTGTCATTGAATTTAGTCTGGTTGGAAAGAGAGACCCATGAATTCTTTCAATACGACGAGCAAGTGTTTTCTTTTTATTTATGTATTTTTTTGTTTGCTACCACTCCACCAGGAAACAAATGTTACACTAAAACATATACACAGGATACTGGTGGTGTAGAAGCTCAGTCTGATGTTTCAAGGAGGTCTTTTGGAAAAAGTACCTATGTTTTGAATAGGTAACTATTTGAAATAAAGCTAGTATACAGTTTATTAAGTGGCTTAAAGTATACAAAACTGAGATGCATTATATACTTTAAAACTACTTAGAATTTGAAAACCAGTATTTTCAAGGCTTACCTGAAAAGTATTAACAGGGATAGATCACAAGTGAAATTCTGAGCTCAGCTCTGGAACTTTGTCTCTTTAGGGTTTATGATTGGCTACTTGGGCTATTGTAAAGGGGTAGAACCAAAAACTGAGTGTGAGAGACTGGCAGGCACCGAGTCTCCAGCGAGGGAGGAGCCAGAAGAGGACTTCCCTGCGGCACCGCGCTTATACTGGGATGACCTGAAGAAAAAGTTGTCAGAGAAACTGGACACCACAGACTTCACCAGCACCATCAAGTGAGCATGAGCTACTTTGCAAGTATCTAGATGAGTAATTCAGGAATTATGATAGGCCGCAGGGAAACAATAATGGTGACACTGTGGGAATGGCTTTTCAGAGAAGACAAGACTTGCCATGTTTAGCTAAAGAGGGTGAGGGGCCTGTAAAGAACTGAAACTATACTGGTAGGAAAAAAGGTGGAACTTCTAGGGAGTCTCCTTTTTCTTAAAAAATTCATAGGCCCTTGATGTTTTCCCGATCTTTGTAGCTTATTGCTTGCTGTCATTCTTTGGCTCTGATTTTTCTTCTTAATCTCTCTTTTTTGTTGTTGGTGTTTTGTTTTTTGAGGAGTCTTGCTCTGTCGCCCAGGCTGGAGTGCAGTGGCACGATCTCAGCTCACCGCAAGCTCCGCCTCCTGCCTCAGGCTCCCGAGTAGCTGGGACTACAGGCGACCGTCACCACGCCCGGCTAATTTTTGTGTTTTTAGTAGACACAGGGTTTCACTGTGTTAGCCAGGGTGGTCTCGATCTCCTGACCTCGTGATCCGCCCGCCTTGGCCTTCCAAAGTGGTGGGATTACAGGTGTGAGGCACCGCGCCTGGCTCTTCTTAACCTCTTATAATGTTGTACTAAGCTCTGCTTTGTTGACAAGGGCATCAGTAGCTTTTCTCTTTTATAGGAAACAACACATGCCAGAAGTAGCCTTTTTCATCTTCTAGATCATGGGTAATTTTTTTTTTTTTTTTTTTTTTTTTTTTTTTTTTTTTT
>NW_012102020.1:1130793-1157438 GCF_000951045.1 Mandrillus leucophaeus
GTTAGCCAGGATGGTCTCGATCTCCTGACCTCGTGATCCGCCCATCTCGGCCTCCCAAAGTGCTGGGATTACAGGCTTGAGCCACCGCGCCCGGCCGATCATGGGTAATTTAACTGCCTGACTTAAGTCTAGTGCTTCTTAGTTTCTGCTGATACTCACCCATTAACCCATAGGCCAATAAGTATCCGGAGACAGTGTCTCCCTCTGGTGGCGGCTGGAATACAGTGGTACGATCTCATCTCACTGCAGCTTCAACCTCGCAGGCTCAAACGATCCCCCCACCATAGCCTCCTGAGTAGCTGGGACTATAAGCACGCAGCACCATACCCAGCTAATTTGTTTTTTAAGAGACGGAGTCTCACCATGTCTTCCAGGCCGGTCTGTCCTTAGATTTTTATTTTTATTTATTTAGTTATTTATTTTGAGATGGAGTCTTCCTGTGTTGTCCAGACTGGAGTGCAGTGGCACGATCTCAGCTCACTGCAACCTCTGTCTCCCAGGTTCAAGTGATTCTCCTACCTCATTCTCCTGAGTAGCTGAGATCACAGGCTTGTGCCACCACACTCTGCTAATTTTGTTTTTAGTAGAAACGGGATTTCACCATATTGGCCAGGCTGGTCTCGAACTTCTGACCTCAGGTGACCCTCCTGCCTCGGCCTCCCAAAGTGCTGGAATTACAGGCGTGAGCCACCACACCTGGCCAGATTTTTATTTTATATTTATTTATTTTATTTTTAATGGGCTTTCTGGCAAAAGCCAGAAAGCATGCTAGACAGATTCTAAGAGCTGTAACACTTGTCCATATAGTTTTACTATCTTTGCACATCCATGCCTCTGTGCAAATAATAAATTTATCTTTTCCTTTTTTCAAGCTTCCTATAGTTAGCGTGGTACTATAATTCTTTAGTCTTAAGTTACGGCATTTTCTACTTCATCTAGTTGATGCTTTTGTGCTTATTTACTGTACACCAGATATTATGGATAAAGTGAGAATATAGTCCACCCCACAAACATGTGAGAACTAATATGCTGAGTAAATAGAAAGAGCGATGGGAGATCAGACCAAGGAGCAGCTTTGCTTCAGGGTATTCAGAAATGCTTCACAAGTAGGTGAAAATTGAAACTATGTACCCTGTTTAGCACAGTAGTACTATCTTAGATTTTATAATTGACTTTATAGTAGATCTCCTGGAAGCTACTCATTTCCCCTCAGCAGATACATTATGATGAGGCTCTTGAAGGGGTCCTTTATAGTGGGTAAAGAAGCTGTGAAGTTATAAATTAAGATTTGGGGCACAGTTTTTTTTTTCTTAGTTTGTGTTAATCTAGAAGTTTTGGGTCACAGTTCGTTTATCTAAACTATGAGGGATAATATTTTGCTTTCAAAACAATTTGTTTAATCCTTGAGTTAAATGTTTATTTTAAATTAAACTTAAGTTTATTTAAAAGACATTTTCTCCTCCAGGCTGCTGAATGAAAATTTATATGTCCCTCGTGAGGCTGGATCTCAAAAAGATGAAAATCTTGCATTGTATATTGAAAATCAATTTCGTGAATTTAAACTCAGCAAAGTCTGGCGTGATCAACATTTTGTTAAGATTCAGGTCAAGGACAGGTATGTTGAAAGATGGTAAACTTATTTTTATACAAGTAGCTATTTTCAGGTGTGCTAAATATAGCAAAGACTTTTTGTTACTGTTGCTTTTTTTTTTTTTTTTTTTTTTGAGACGGAGTCTCGCTCTGTCGCCCAGGCTGGAGTACAGTGGCCGGATCTCAGCTCGCTGCAAGCCCCGCCTCCCGGGTTTATGCCATTCTCCTGCCTCAGCCTCCCGAGTAGCTGGGACTACAGGCGCCCACCACCTCGCGTGGCTAAATTTTTGTATTTTTTAGTAGAGACGGGGTTTCACCGTGTTAGTCAGGATGGTTTCGATCTCCTGACCTCGTGATCCTCCCGTCTCGGCCTCCCAAAGTGCTGGGATTACAGGCTTGAGCCACCGCGCCCGGCCTTTGCTTTTTTTGAAACAGAGTCTTGCTCTGTCGCCCAGGCTGGAGTGCAGTGACATAATCTCTGCTCACTGCAGCCTCTGCCTTCTGGGTTCAACTGATTCTCCTGCCTCAGCCTCCAAAGCAGCTAGGATTACAGGTGTACACCTCCATGCCCAGCTAATTCTTGTATTTTTAGTAGAGGTGGGGTTTCACCATATTGGCCAGGCTGGTCTCGAACTTTTGACCTCAGGTGATCTGCCCGCCTCGGCCTCCCAAAAGTGCTGGGATTACAGGCGTGAGCCACCACACGTGGCCCAAAGGCTTTTAAAATAAAAATTAAGCTTAAGATTTAGAGGTAAATTTCCTGAAGCCAAATAATGCAAGACATACTAAATGTAAGCTATTATGTTTTTTGGACGGATGACCTTAGGCTTATTTTAACTTCATCTTTTTAACAGTGCTCAAAACTCGGTGATCATAGTTGATAAGAATGGTGGACTTGTTTACCTGGTGGAGAATCCTGGGGGTTATGTGGCGTATAGTAAGGCTGCAACAGTTACTGTAAGTAAGGCAAAACAGTGCATGAGATGCTTTTCCCTCTTGAATCATTCAAAACTCATCTTTTCTATTCTTAGGAGTTATACATTTACTTGTGAAACGTAAATTATCGTGAGATATTTTGGTTTTCAACCCTCTAATGACACAGTCAACATGCAATGTCTTCTCTCTCTAATCACTTTCCCCATATCCGGCTTTATTTTTTCTTTATGGTACTGATAGCACCTGACATTATCTATGCCTTTGTTTCCGTTAGAATGTGAGCCAAATGAAGAACCATGGGTTAGTTCTATTTACTGCCATGTCGCAGAGCTTTGCAGAATGGCTGACCATACATAGTAGTATTTGCTAAACAAATGCATATCCTCCCTGTGGGGACAGATCTAAATATCCATCTTGGCTGGGGCCTAGTCTTAGCTTGATTCATTAATGCTTGATCTTTTTTTATTTTTGTTTTGAGACAGGGTATCACTCTTTTGCCTTAGCTGGAATGCAGTGGCGTGAGCTTGGCTGACTGCAACCTCCACCACCACCCAGGCTCAAGTGAACCTCCCGAGTAGCTGGGACGTCCTGCTAATTTTTATTTTTTATTTTATTATTATTATTATTATTATTTGTGGTAGAGACAGGGTTTTGCCATGTTGACCAGGCTGGTCTTGAATTCAAACGCCTGGGCTCAAGCCATTCATGCACCTCGGCCTCCCAAAGTGCTGGGATTACAGGAGTAAGCTGCTGCACCCAGCCCTTGATCTTTTTAAACTTAGACAGATACAGTCGAATTAACACAGAAATAGAGAACAGATAGATGGAATAATTTTCAGCTTAAAAATCACATTTGTGGTTGGGCGTGGTGGCTCACGCCCATAATGCCAGCGCTTTGGGAGTCCAAGGTAGACAGATCACCTGAGGTCAGAGACAAGCCTGGCCAACATGTTGAAGTCTACTAAAAATACAAAAATTAGCCAGGCATGGTGGTGGGTGCCTGTAATCCCAGCTACTTGGGAGACTGGGGCAGGAGAATCCCTTGAACCCAGGAGGCGGAGGTTGCAGTGAGTGGAGATTGCGCCATTGCACTCCAGCAGGAGCAACAAGAGCGAAATTCGTCTCAAAAAAAAAATCACATTTGTGAGTCGGGCATCTCCAGTGGATACCTTTCGAGGCAGGTGCAGTTCTGTGGTGATTCCTTGCCTTTCTGGATACTTGTGCTTTATCCCTTTGCCTGGCTGCCTGTAAGCCAGGAGTTTAGAGATGGTAGATTGTTCTGTTAAAGAACATTGAAGATTTTTCTTCAGCTTCCAGCTTTCTGTGTTCAGGTGCTTGGTGTTAGTGTCTGTTTATAGCTGTTCATCTGGACTCAGCTTAGGAACATAATGACACATCCAAAGTTGGTGTATGCAAGTCACTTTGTTGTAATAGATGGTGTTTTAATTTTGGGACAGATGTATTGTCAGGTCTTTCGGTTAAAACCTCTTTCTATGATGTCCTCAAGGCGAAGATTGTTCCAGGCCTCCAGTCCCATGACCAGCCTACATAGGCCTCTTTAATCTAAATGCCCTTTACATGAAAGGCAGCGTGGAATAAAAGCATGAAAGACATAGGAGGCTAAAACTCTTGATTTTATTCTAATACCTCTGACCTAAAAATTAGAAAGTTTTTTAGAACTCATGTCTTTTTTAGGCCTTGGCCTCCTTTTATCTCTTACTTGGGTTGCCTGTCTTAGGTTTGATCTATAAAACTCTTGTCTCAAGATTTTAGAGCTGTTCCAATACCATAATGCTCATTAAATCTAATGTCTTTGTTCTAGGGTAAACTGGTCCATGCTAATTTTGGTACTAAAAAAGACTTTGAGGATTTAGACTCTCCTGTGAATGGATCTATAGTGATTGTCAGAGCAGGAAAAATCACCTTTGCAGAAAAGGTGAGTGTGGGTTATTTTATATATATATATATAATATTCAATACAGTACTTTGGTATCTTATTCTTCAGGTAAGTTGTATTTCTTGTTAATATTCTTACATTCTGAAAACCAGCGATCTTAAACTCTCATACCAGATAATATAATTTATTAAAAGTGCTAAGCAAATCAAATAAGTTCCACTTCCCTAATCAGAAATGCTTAAGTGAAAGCTGTTTGTCTGTATAACTCAGTTTTACGCATATACAGAATACAGTTAAAAGCATGTTTTATAAAAAGGAAAATAAATAGCCAAACATACACAAGGAACTAGATTGGAACATATCAAAGGACAGTGGTGATTTCTGCATTTTTAAAGAAGTGGCAGGGCTCACACTTGTAATCCCAACACTTTGAGAGGCTGAGGTGAGAGGCCTGCTTGAGCCCTGGAGGCTGTGAGATGTGGCTTGTGCCACTCCAGCCTGGGTGACAGTGGGACTCAAAAAAGTGGTTGTCTTAGATGGGTTTTTGTTATTTTTCCTTTTCTTTTTTTTTTTTTTTTTTTTTTTTGAGATGGAGTCTCTGTCACCCTGGCTGGAATGCAGTGGCGTGATCTCAGCTCACTGCAACCTCTGCCTCCCAGGTTCAAGTGATGCTCCTGCCTCAGCCTCCCGAATGGCTGGGATTACAGGCGCCTGCCACTAAGCCCAGCAAATTTTTGTATTTTTAGTAGAGACAGGATTTCACCATGTTGGCCAGGCTGGTTTCAAACTCCTGACCTCATGATCTGCCTGCCTCAGCCTTGCAAGGTGTTGGGATTACAGGCGTGAGCCACCACGCCCGGCCCGTTATTCTTATTTTGCAAACAAGTGAGTTAATTTTTCAGGAAACAATTAACAACACATTACTAGATAAACAATTTGAAATATTTGGAAGTATTCTGAGTTTAGTCCTCTGTAACCATTTGGCCTTTAGCATAATGTCCAAGATGTATTCTCATTTCATATGATCAGATTTTCATTTTCTGAGCTTTATGTGTTTTCTTTTAGGTTGCAAATGCTGAAAGCTTAAATGCAATTGGTGTCTTGATATATATGGACCGGACTAAATTTCCCATTGTTAAGGCAGACCTTTCATTCTTTGGACATGTGAGTTATTTCTTGAGTAAATCGCCGTTTTGAGTTCTTTGAATTGTTCTTGGATTCCTATATTAGCAGAAATAGCACTGTGTCTTCCTTAAATGCTCTTTTTCTGGGAGGGCATTAGCAGTAAGCAAGAAGATAGATTACATTGACTTTGAGGCTTTATTATTGCTTGGTAAAAGTACTTTATCAATAGTACCTTGAACTGAGAATTTCCATGTGCCATGAAAACAGGAGTCACATTGTAGAGCCACTCAGATTTTTGAGGCTTCAAGTTGGTAAACTAAGGTTGGGCTGCAGCCTTATACCAAATCCGAATCTTATACCAACTCCGAATCTTACAGAGAACTTTTGAGGAAGTATGTGATGGAGCGAATTGCTCTTTGTTTTCCTAGGCTCATCTGGGAACAGGTGACCCTTACACACCTGGATTCCCTTCCTTCAATCACACTCAGTTTCCACCATCTCAGTCGTCAGGATTGCCTAATATACCTGTCCAAACGATCTCCAGAGCTGCTGCAGAAAAGCTGTTTGGGTAAGTTTTTATTTGAAAGCTGTCTTGCAGGGTGAGGTTTTATGGTTAGGGAAGAACGGTAATATGTTGATTAAAATGTTAAACATGATTATAATTTTCCACATTTGGGAATTTGGAAGATAGTTAGCTATTACCTTGGTATAGATAAAAATGAATTTTTCTCTATAAAGAGATCTTAATGGACTTACAAATGCAGGAGAATAAGGAGACTTACAACCCCAGTGAATTCCTTGTGCAAGATTCCTGGCATAACTTCTGCTCAAGTACTTCTGTGCTGAGGCACGATGCCTGTGGCAACCCATTCAGTTAGTGGAGAGAATCTGTTAGAATTCATATTGGGATAAAATCCCATTCCCTGAAACATCCATTTGTCTGGATTTTTCTTCTAAGCAACACGGGATGATTCCAGTTTCCTTGTCTGTAGATTGAGAAGCCTCACTTCTCATGCTGGTTTCCAGAGAAACCGTTTATGGTCATGGCGCTCCTGGATATCCTCCCTGTAGTGTTAGTGTTCCTCTTTAAAAACAGCCCAGTTCCGTTACAGTACGTAGCATTAATTTTGATTTGGATGTGGACATATTTCTCATTTCCTGTTATAGGATAGAGATCGAGTTTCAGACCTTTATGAAAGCATTTATCTCCTGTATGACATAGGCTCTCTGATCCTGTTTCTTTAACATAATTGGATAGTGAAAATATATTCTACTTGATAGTCTCAAATGAAGAACGTCTCTATGTAAGGACTATGTGAAATACCATGACTATTGATCATGCTAAGAGGCCTTTAGCGTAGGGGAGGGAGTGTGTAACATACTATGGCCATTGATAATGCTAAGAGGCCTTTAGCATAGGAAGGAGTGTGTAACATACTATGATCATTGATAATGCTAAGAGGCCTTTAGCATAGGTGATTTTTGTTGACTCATTCTACCTACCACCTACAAGTCGTAACCAACCTGTGAAGCCAGTGACGCATCTTACCCTTATGTAGTAGGGGAGTAATAATGTTTCAACCTATATTTGTGTAATTAAGCCCCCTTAGGAACAGCTATTATTTGGGGTAACACAGAGGAATTAGATGGGGGAAGCATAGGATTTTTTGGTTTTTTTTTTTTGGTGATAGTCTTACTCTGTTGCCCAGGCTGGAGTGCAGTAGTGTGATCCTGGCTCACTGCAACCTCCACCTCCTGGGTTCAAGGAATTCTGCCTTAACCTCCCAAAGTGCTGGGATTATAGGCGTGAGCCACTGCATCCAGCTGAGGAATATTTTTTATAACTGAGATAAGAATGTATACTATCCTTATTAGTGGTGACAGTTGGGAAACATAAAAATGTATTAATATCCTTTTATATATTAAAAGAACTTCATTTTGAGTCCATCTTGGCATGTATTCCAAATATAAACTACATAACTATATCTGGCGGAAAGGCATATATCAGATGAGGACAGTTAGAAGTTTTGTAAAATATTGCTTAAACTAGGAATTCATGGTTTTCAGTTGGCTGCCTACAAATCAAAGTAAGACACAAATGGTTCACCACTACAGAGTAAGTTTGTTTTTGTTTTTGTTTTTGAGACAGGAATTTTGCTCTGTTGCCCAGGGTAGGGTGCAATGGTGTGATCTCGGCTCACTGCAGCCTCTGCCTCCCAGGTTCAAGCGATTCTCCTGCCTCAGCCTCCTGAGTAGCTGGGATTACAGGCACCCGCCACCATGCCCAGCTAATTTTTGTATTTTTAGTAGTAACGGGGTTTCACCATGTTGGTCAGGCTGGTCTTGAACTCCTGACCTTGTGATCCACCTGCCTCGGTCTCCCAAAGTGCTGAGATTAAAGGGGTGAGGCACTGCGCCTGCCCGAGAGTAAGTTTTGTTTATATGTCCTCTTAATCTAGAGCCTCACTAGACAAAAGTAAACTTTGGGCAAGGAACAATAACTCAGAACTTTCTGGTCCTAGAAATATGGAGGGAGACTGTCCCTCTGACTGGAAAACAGACTCTACGTGTAAGATGGTAACCTCCGGAAACAAGAGTGTGAAGCTCACGGTGAGCAATGTGCTGAAAGAGACAAAAATTCTTAACATCTTTGGAGTTATTAAAGGCTTCGTAGAACCAGGTAAAGACCGCCCCCACCCCTCTTGGTTTTTTTTTGTTGTTGTTGTTGTTTTCTTTGCTGTTCTTAAGGATGTGGCTAGGGAAGGAGGGAGTGTACGATGCTGGCTTGGCTTGGTTTTATGAAGTGCTTAATCTTACCTGTCCTAAAGTGAATTGTTTATGTGTCAGATTTTTTTGTTTTTGTTTTTGTTTTTTTGAGAAGGAGTTTCACTCTTGTTGCCCAGGCTGGAGAGCGGTGGTGCGATCTCGGCTCACTGCGACCTCCACCTCCCAGGTTCAAGCGATTCTCCTGCCTCAGCCTCCCCAGTAGCTGGGATTACAGGCGTGTACCACCATGCCTGGCTAATTTTGTATTTTTAGTAGACAGGGTTTCTCCATGTTAGTCAGGCTCTATGAGGTCAGCTCCTGACCTCACGTGATCTGCCTGCCTCGGCCTCCCAAAGTGCTGGGATTACAGGTGTGAGCCACTGTGCCCGGCCTATGTGTCAGTTTTACTGGGAGGTAATAAGGCCCTAGGAAATTCTTGTTAAAAATTGACCATTGTGACTAGAAAATCTATTCTAAGTTATTGACTAGACCAGTGATAAGCAAATTTCTTAAGGGGGCAGATAATAAACCTTTTGCAGGCTATACAGTCTCTGTTTTAGCTGTTCAACTCTGTAGAAGCAAGAAAATAGGCATAGACTGTACGTAATGAATGGGTATGCAGGCTGTAGTTTGCCAGTCCCTGGAGTTGAGTTTAAATGCAATCAAATAGCCAACACCTACTAAGAAATAAGAAAATGACTACTGGCCCCGCTACATACTCAAAATCTTATTTGCAGATCTCCCATATTGCTGCTCTTTGTAGGTTACTTAAAAAAAATTATTCCTGTTCTTTTATTCTTTCACTTAAGTAGTCAGTAAATTTAATTAGTAATGTAGGAAAAAAGTAGCTCTACTAGTAAAGTAAAATTAATATTCTCATGTGAATTTTTAATTCCCAGAGTTTTTAGTCAGATTTGAAGTAAGGGCTTTTATTCTTAATACATATACTGCACTTTTACCTTTCTACTGATGTGCTAATTGTAGAAAAGTTTAGAAGCTTATTTAAATTCTTCCTCTTTTGTTTTTAAAGATCACTATGTTGTGGTTGGGGCCCAGAGAGATGCGTGGGGCCCCGGAGCTGCAAAATCCAGTGTGGGGACAGCTCTCCTGTTGAAACTTGCCCAGATGTTCTCAGATATGGTCTTAAAAGGTAGAGTACAAATTTTGGTTCCTTTGAATATTGGTGCACTACAGATGGTTCTAGATGTTGTACTGTGCTTTGCTCGCTTTGCCTGCATTCCTGTGGTTCCCTCATGCCAGACTCTAGTTCTTAAATACAAGGCAGATTGTCTTTTGTTGTAGCTGCCTTTTTCTTTGAAACAGCTTTCCATAAAATGTCTTAGCTGTGCTGAAAATCACCAGTTTCTTTGAGACAGTGGATTATTGAGCCCTAGTGCTTAGTTTGATGTATCCAGCATGATAAGGCGGACCATAGTCCCTAAGTAATCTATTTGAAAGCAGTAGCATACCTCTATACTCATGTACTGAGGCCTAACAGCTATTGAAATTTTGTTATGTTTATTCATTTATTTTTTGAGGCAGAGTTTAACTCTGTTGCCCAGGCTGGAGTGCAGTGGCACGATCTCAGCTCACTGCAACCTCCTCCTCCTGACTTTAAGCCATTCTCCTGCCTCAGCCTCCTGAGTAGCTGGGATTACAGGCGCCCACCACCACGCCTGGCTAATTTTTGTATTTTTAGTAGAGACGAGGCTTCACCATGTTGGCCAGGCTGGTCTTCTGACCTCAAGTGATTCACCCGCCTCAGCCTCCCAAACTGCTATGAGTGAGCCACCGTGCCCCGCCTGTTTTATTTTTGAGCCTTTCTGTCCTGCTTGCCACTCTTTCACACTCCTACCCACCCACACATTCAAAATCATCATATTCTTGAATCTTTGGGTCACAGGGCAAATTGCAATGCTTATCTTTAATACAGAGTACATTAATGGAGAAAAAAAAATACTGAGGGAAGTGGGTGGGATGGAGGGCAGTGATACATGTATCCCCAAAAGGTGCTGTCACAAGTGTAGTTTCTCTGCAAACTCTTCTTATAACTTAAATTTGTGAATTTTTATTTTATTTTAGAGTTATTTTTTAAAAATCCAATGTTTTGATTTACTTCTATGCAAATTCTCAAGATGTGCATCATCATGCTTACACTGTTTTCAGTGATCTCTGGGTCCAGAAGTTAAGGAACTGAAAGAATGAAATTGTAAAAGGGCGACTACTGGCCCCTGCTATCTATGTACTCGAAATATTATTTGCAGATCTCCTACATTGCTTTTTGTAGGTTGCTTAAAAAAAATTATTCCTATTCTTTTATTCTTTCACCTGGAGTCTCAAAGATTTTGTTAGTATTTTTTTTTTCTTTTTTGGCTCAGAAAAGAAGATTTTGGAATCTGCTATCTTGGAGTTAGACTTTCTGATTCATCTGAAGTAGGATACCTTCCATCCTTGCCCGTGTATAACAGTTCCCAAGATAAAGCTAACTTTCTTCTCTTTCAGATGGGTTTCAGCCCAGCAGAAGCATTATCTTTGCCAGTTGGAGTGCTGGAGACTTTGGATCGGTTGGTGCCACTGAATGGCTAGAGGTATTCTTTATCATCATCTATTCCCATATTGGGCACCTGAGCTTGTGGGTTCAGGCTGTCCTCCAGAAATGATGTTCTTATAGGTTTGATTTTACCATTTTTGCCTTTGCGCTTAGTCTCAATAGAGTCCAGAATTGAAAATGAATCCCTATTGCTACTGTATGTGATAAATGAACAGATTTGTACTTATTAGTGTTTTCTCTTCTAGGGATACCTTTCATCCTTGCATTTAAAGGCTTTCACTTATATTAATCTGGATAAAGCGGTGCTTGGTAAGTATCCCTTTCTTTAGCTGTTTATGAATTCAGGTAAACTACTTTTTTTTTTTTTTTTTTTTGAGTTGGAGTTTCATTCTTGTCGCCCAGGCTGGAGTGCAATGGCACAATCTTGGCCCACTGCAAGCCCCGCCTCCCAGGTTCAAGTGATTCTCCTGCCTCAGCCTCCCAAGTAGCTGGGATTACAGGTGCTCACTACCACGCCCAGCTAATTTTTTGTATTTTTAGTACAAAAAATTGACTATGCTTCACTATGTTGGCCAGGATGGTCTCGAACTCCTGACCTCAGGCAATTCGCCTGCCTTGGCCTGGGATTACAGACGTGAGCCACCATGCCTGGCCGGGTAAACTACTTTGAAGTGGAAGGAAGCTTTTTTTTGAGACAGGGTCTCACTCGATTGCTCAGGCTAGAGTGCAGTGGCGCAATCTTGGCTCACTGCAGCCTTGACCTTCTGGGCTCAGGTGATCCTCCCACTTCAGCCACCTGGCTAATTTTTTTTTAATAGAGATGGGGTTTTGCCATGTTGCACAGGCTGGTCTCAAACTCCTGAGTTCAGGCATTCTACTTCAGCTGCCCAAAATGCTGCGGTTACATGCGTGAGCCATTGCCCTCAGCCTGTATCTTAACCTTCCTTTAAATAGTCGGTCAAGTTACACAATGAACACATATTGCCTTGTGTAGAGCAGTGGGTGGTTCTCAATGTGGCCCCCAGATCAGCAGCATCAGGAACTGTTACAATGCAAACTTTCAGGTCCACCCCAGACCTTTGAGTCAGAAATGGGAGTGTTGGTCTAAAAACTGGGCTTTTTTGGCTGGGCATGGTGGCGCACGCCTGTAATCCCAGCACTTGGGGAGGCCAAGGCAGGCGGATCACCTGAGGTCAGGAGTTCGAGACCAGCCTGGCCAACATGGTGAAACCCCATCTCTACTAAAAATACAAAAATTAGCTGGGCGTGGTGGTGGGCACCTGTAATCCCTGCTACTCAGGAGGCTGAGGCAGGGGAATCACTTAAACCCGGGAGGCAGAGGTTGCAGTGAGCCGAGATGGTGCCTTTGCACTCCAGCCTGGGTGACAGAGCGAGACTCCATCTCAAAGAAACAAACAAAAAAACTGGGCTTTTTTTTTGGGCAACCTTCGGGGAATAAAAACTTACTATTTTCTTAAGGACAAAGTATCCTGAAGCAAAGAAGCCCAAACAAATAAACAAAAAACTTTAACAAGCATGCCAGGTAATTCTGATGGACTACAGTTTTAGGACCATAAGGTCTGGACTATTTTGAGGTGAGAAGGAACTAAACTATGCCATATAGAATGGTACTTAGAGAGTAATTCACATCCTGTTATGTTGTGGCATCACTGATAGAAATATTGGATAATCAAACTTTTAGAAGAGTTTGAATGTTCACTGGCAGCAGAAAATTGACAGAGTTTGAGTGTTATTTAAAGTGCAGATTACGTTCAACAGGAATGGGGTAAAGAAAGTGCAGATGTAGTTGATGAACTGAGAATAGTGAAATGTCTACATGGGGGAAAAAAGGAAAGTTACAATTAAGCCTCTAGGTTAGTTATTTCCCTGTTGTATGTTTGCAGCAGAATGTGCTGAGTATAGCAAGCATGTTGTAGCTCTAACCTGGGTGAACCAGAAAGTTAAATGTGAAATTGCTAATGGAGGAGGCTGCACATGTGTGGGGGCAGTGGATTTATGGGACCTCTAGGTACCTTTATCTTAATTTTGCTGCTGAACCTAAAACTGCTGATATTTTTAAAAAGATCACTAGGATTAAAGTATGCAAACTCAAGGAGTAGTAAGAGCTCACTTGAGTCAAGTTATCATAGTTGCTAAAGAACTTGATACCAAAATTACTTTTGTCTACTTGATGAATAGGATAGCTGTTGCGTAGGGCCACTGATGTAGATTACTGTCTTATTTGTCAAGTACTTGTAGAAGTAGCAGTGTGAAAATTACTGGAGTGGAGAAGGGGCAATGATGAAAGAATTTCTTTTCAGGTACCAGCAACTTCAAGGTTTCTGCCAGCCCGTTGTTGTATACGCTGATTGAGAAAACAATGCAAGATGTGAGTATATACCTCATTACAAAAATGGATGACTTAATTTTTTGTTGAATCGACCTGAGATAAAAAACACTGATATGTAAAACCATAGTCAGTAACAAAAACTAGGAATTGAGAATAAATTCTATAGCAGCATCATTAAAGAGATACTTGCCTGTTGAACCATATGAGATGAGGAGGTATATGAAGGGCTGCAATCTCAAAAAATATGTCGTCTCTTTAGGAATATATAACAAAATGCCACGAGGCCTGAGCTGTAGGGCAGGTGCCCACAGGGGATTGTCTGTAGAGTCACAATGCTAAGGAAGGCTGAAATCAACTTGAACTGTACTTTGAGAAAGCCGTATGGAATATTCATTGAATAAAGAATTAGCATCGTTTTGAGTGAGGGAGCAGCATATGAAGGAAAACATTTGCTCAGTGGGATTAGAGGCTGTGTATTGGAGTGAGTAAAGTTAGATACAGGTCAGAGAGCAGATACTGGCTTTGATCCCAAGGGATACTAGGGATTATAGGATCTCAAGCAAGGCACTAATGAATTTACCAGTTAGGTTGGTGGCATAAGATGCACTAGAAGGAAGAAACCAGAAACAAGATAGGCATATTATGGAGCCTAAAGAGGGCTTTTACAATTGTGGGTATGCCACCGTGGTTTTTTGGGTGCTTTTTTTTTTTTTGAGACGGAGTCTCCCTCTGTTGCCCAGGCTGGGGTGTAGTGGAGCAATCCTGGCTCACCGCAGCCTCCGCCTCCTGGGTTCAAGTGATTGTCCTGCCACAGCCTCCCGAGTAGCTGGAATTACAGGCATGCACCACCACACCTGGCTAATGTTTGTATTTTTAGTAGAGATGGGGTTTCACCATGTTGGCCAGGATGGTCTCGATCTCTTGACCATGTGATCATCCCACTCGGCCTCCCAAAGTGCTGGGATTACAGGCATGAGCCACTGTGCCCGGCTTTTTTTTTTTTTTTTTTTTTTTTTTTTTTAAGAGACAGGGTCTTGCTCTGTTGCCCAGGCTGGTCTCAAACTTCTGGGCTCAAGTGGTCTCCCACCTTGGCCTCCCAAAGTGTTGGGATTGCAGGTGTGAACTACCCCACCTGGCCTAGGCCCACTTTTAAAATGTTAATTAAGAAGGAAACATTTTTTCCTAACCATAACTAAAGGAACTGAAAACATGAGCCTAGTTAGTAATAACTTAAAATTGAGACTGTTTTAACTGTCATAAATAATTTCTTTTCAAGAAGATATAATACAAGTTTTCTATTTATAAATTTTTATAGAGTAACATGTTAGTGACTAGCCTGAATAAATAAGTTCCAAAAGGTTAGTTTTAATGATAATTTCTTATCTTACAGGTGAAACATCCGGTTACTGGGCGATCTCTATATCAGGACAGCAACTGGGCCAGCAAAGTGTAAGTTGAGAAAAGTGAATGAACAAACTAATAGAAAAGCAGAGATTCTGCCTCCTGTGTCAGGTAGAATCCAAATCTGTCCTTGCATTGAGCTTACTTACACCTAAAGATACTCAACTGAAGAATTTATTTCGGATGTGAGGACTAGCATGATAGAACAGTCTTCTTTAGAAAACTTTCTAAAGACACATCCTTTCTTCTTGCAGTGAGAAACTCACTTTAGACAATGCTGCTTTCCCTTTCCTTGCGTATTCTGGAATCCCAGCAGTTTCTTTCTGTTTTTGTGAGGTAAGTCTGAGGAACCCAAAACCAAAAGCATTCCATCAGTTCATTTAAATGACAAGTGGAGAGAGGCTCTCTAAAAGAAATGATCTTTATCTGGGAATGGGAATGTGCTTTATTGAGAGAGGTAAAGGAAAGCAAGTTTTTAAAGGACAAATGACAAGGATTACATAATTATTTTGAGGTAATTATTCTTGACTACCAAGATCAGTCAAGGTTTACAGGCAGTTGCTCGGCAGATTTTCTCACAAGAGAATTTTTTTGGTGCAAGGTGGCAGTGGCCTCTGTGTAAGGTTGTAGTTTTCGTAAAAAGGAAAACAAAAACCCTTAGTCCTTGTTATCAGACATAGAAGGGTGAGACCCTTCTCTTCAGGGTTGCATTTTTGTTAACACTAGTGACTCCATTTTGCTTTTGCACGTATCTTAGTTGTTGGGGTTTTTTTGTTTGTTTTTTGACAATGATGTCTTGCTGTGTCACCAAGGCTGGGGTACAGTGGCCCAATCATGGCTCACTGCAGCCTCAAGCCGTCTTCCCCCTTCAGCCTCCAGACCGTTCGGATTACAGGCAAGAGCTACTTACTACACCTGGCCATGGATCTTCTTGTGTCAACTTTGAGACCAAGTTTACTGGAGTGCTTAAAATGTTTTAAGAAGTTGTACACAAGTGCCGGACGTGGTAGCTCACGCCTGTAATCCTGTAGCAGGACCAGCCGCAGACAGAACCCCCCAGACACCGAGTTAAAGAAGGAAGAACTTTATTGGGCTGGAAGCTTTGGCAAGACTCACGTCTCCAAAAACAGCTCCCTGAGTGAGCAATTCTGTCCCTTTTAAGGGCTTACAACTCTAAGGGGGTCGGCATGAGAGGGTCATGGTTGATCAAGCAGTGGGAACGTGACTGGGGGCTGTATGTACTGGTAATTTGAACAGAACAGGACAGGGATTTTCACAATGCTTTTCCATACAATGTCTGGAATCTATAGATAACATAACCCGTTAGGTCAGGGGTCGATCTTTAACTAGGCCCAGGGTGCGGCGCGGGGCTGTCTGCCTCTGCCTTTTAGTTTCTACTTCTTTCTTTGAAGGCAGAAATTGGGCATAAGACAATATGAGGGGTGGTCTCCTCCCTTAATCCCAGCACTTTGGGAGGCCAAGGCAGGCAGATCACGAGGTCAGGAGTTTGAGACTAGCCTGACCAAAATGTTGAAACCATCTCTGCTAAAAATACAAAAAATTAGTCGGATGTGGTGGTGGGCACCTGTAAGCCCACTACTCAGGAGGCTGAGGCAGGAGAATGGCTTGAACCGGGGAGGTGGAGGTTGCAGTGAGCTGAGATGGAGCCACTGCACTCCAGCTTGGGCGACAGAGCGAGACCCTGTCTCAAAAAAAAGTTATACACATGTAATTATTGCATGTTCCTTCATTATCAGTTTTAATATAGACTTATTAATCTCAATTAGCTTAATTAGCATTTGAGTTTATTACTAAAACTTCTTTAAGTATGAGTTTTAATAATGAGTGTGGTGGGTCACACCTGTAATCCCAGCATTTGGGAGGCCAAGGTGGGTGGATCATTTGAGGTCAGGAGTTGAAGACCAGCCTGGCCAACGTGGTGAAACCCCATCTCTACTAAAAATACAAAAAAATTAGCTGGGTGTGGTGGCTCATGCCTATGATCCCAGCTACTCAGGAGGCTGAGGTGGAAGAATCGCTTGAACCCAGGCGGCAGAGGTTGCAGTGAGCCGAGATCGCGCCATTGCACTCCAGCCTGGGTGACAGAGCAGGACTCTGTCTAACAACAACAAAAAAACGAGGCTGATTTTCTTGAGTGATTGAGCAGTGGCCTGCCTATTGGACAGTCCAGCTGAACAGTATTTTCATCAGGCTGGGTACAATAGCTCACACCTATAATTCCAGCACATTGGGTGGCTGAGGTGGCCAGGAGTGAGACCAGCCTGGGTAACATGCCTAGACTATATCTCTACAAAACATTTTTTTAATTAAGCTGCCCAGTGGCATCTGTAGTCCCAGCTTCTTGGGAGGCTGAGGCAGGGGGTGTCCCTTGAACCAGGAGCTCAAGCCTGCAGAGAGCCAGGATTGCATCAGCACACGCTAGCCTGGGTGACAGAGTGAGACCTCGTCTCAAGGTACATTTCATGTGTGTTCTCTTTTTCCATGATAAAGGCCCAAACTTCCCAGAATGAAAAACGTACAGCCTTAAGGAATTTGGCTAGAAATCTATTCAAGGCATATGATACGATAGGACAGGGATTCTGTAGAACCTGGAAGAAAGTCATCACTCTAGGAGTAGGTTAGATTCAGAGAAGTAGCAAGAATGTACTTAAAGCAGCAGATAACGAGATCACATTGGGGTGGGAATGTGTTAGAAGCAGCGGGGAGCTGTAGTAACTTACCTCGATGGGGAAGCCAGAATGTGAGGCTTTTGCTGGTAGACCTCACGTGAGTGCCATAGCCTCGCTTTTTCTTGCAGGACACAGATTATCCTTACTTGGGCACCACCATGGACACCTATAAGGAACTGGTGGAGAGGATTCCTGAGCTGAACAAAGTGGCACGAGCAGCGGCAGAAGTAGCTGGTCAGTTCGTGATTAAACTGACCCAAGATATTGAATTGAACCTGGACTATGAGAGGTACAACAGTCAGCTGCTTTTGTTTTTGAGGGATCTGAACCAGTACAGAGCAGATGTAAAGGTGAGCACTGATTCCAACTATGTTTTTACTGCTGAATGTCAAGTAGTTTGAAGTGTGATGTGTTCCTATGTGTTCCTGGTGGGTGGAAGGATGATTGTAGCCAAAGTACATTTTAAAGTGAACGGAGGCACAATTTTACATAGAATTTGTAACTTGTTTGACAGAAGTTGGGAGGCTGTGGATCAGAGACATAGGACAGAGCTCAGCAGTATTTCAGAATCTAGAGCAATGTCAGGTTTTCTATCACTCATGTCTCCCAGGCAGCCCGTCACAGAATATGACGATCTCAGCAAGGAGTTGGGCTGTGTGCGTTTCAGACATGACGTGGATGGAAAGACAGCACAGCTAGTAGGATTCTGTCTCGTATTGATCCTGTGCATCTAAAATTCAAATATTCCATTAAGTGAAACTGATAAGCAGGGTGAGGTGGTGCACGCCTGTAGCCCCAGCTACTTCTGCTGAGGCAGGAGAATTACTGGAGCCCAGCCTGGTCGACAGCAAAATCCCATCTCTAAATAAATTAATAAAATTAATATTAAGTGGCTTCCAGATAGTTTTATGGTACTAGGAGTTGATTTTTTAACAGATCTCTTAATTGAAGTAAATCACTGATAACCAAATCTTTTTATGTTTGTCTTTTCTTTTTCTTTTTTTTTTTTGAGAGACAAAGTCTCACTCTCGTCCCCCAGGCAGAAGTGCAATGGTATGATCCCGGCTCACTGAAACCTCCGCCTCCCGGGTTCACGCAATTCTCCTGCCTCAGCTCCCCAAGTAGCTGGGATTACAGGCGTGTGCCACCATGCCTGGATAGTTTTTGTATTTTTAGTAGAGCTGAGGTTTTACCCTGTTGGACAGGCTGGTTTCAAACTCCTTCCCTCAGGTGATCCACCCGCCTCAGCCTCCCAAAGTGCTGGGATTACAGGTGTGAGCCACCACGCCTGGCCCCTTATGTCTTTCTTGAAACTAATTGTAACTGTTGAAAATGGAACTTACCAGATGGAGATAACGATCCTGAAGTACATTGAACCACAGTGTTTTCCCCTAGAGGGAAGTTTTCCCCCAGAAGGAGAATTGAACTGGAAACAATCTAGTACATAGGATTGTATAATTATGTTTAAATTCCTAATGAGAATGGTTTTCTTACATGCTGGGCTGAAATAGAGTGTATATCACAGTCTGTAGAGCTTGGAACCCTGTGCAAGGTGCTTTTGGAGCTTATCTGCGAGTTCCTTTTATCAGAATCTTATTAACACGTTAAATTAGAAAGGCACGAAAAAGAGCGTCCTTAGAAACAAAACTTCTCATAGCGAAGAATGTCTGTTTCAGGAAATGGGCCTGAGCTTGCAGTGGCTGTATTCTGCTCGTGGAGACTTTTTCCGTGCTACTTCCAGGCTAACAACAGATTTCAGGAATGCTGAGAAAACGGACAAGTTTGTCATGAAGAAGCTCAATGATCGTGTCATGAGAGTAAGTGAAGTTTTGGGAAACGAGGAACTAAAGAATGTGTAAAATTTTAGTGGATAAATCTTCCACTTCCGCAGAGTGGACAAACTCTAGGAGTCTAGAATTCCGTTAAGAAGGGAAGAAGGAGCATTAATGGCTTAGCTGTCATTTTCTATTTCTGCTAATTCAGACCTTGGCCAAACCTAGTCTTCTTGGAAGAGACTTGGCTGTAAACCTTCCGGGTATACTCCAGTGGGGAAAAGAATCTGAACACATTTAAAGTTTTCCTTTGTAAAATGAATCCGTTTCCTTTAAACTATTTATTTATTTATTTATTTTTGAGACGGAGTTTCACTGTTGTTGTCCAAGCTGGAGTGCAGTGGCGCAATCTCGGCTCACTGCACCCTCTGCCTCCTGGGTTCAAGTGATTCTCCTGCCTCAGCCTCCCGAGTAGCTGGGATTACAGGTGCCCACCACCACGCCCGGCTCATTTTTTGTATTTTTAGTAGAAACGGAGTTTCACCATGTTAGCCAGGCCAGTCTTGAACTCCCAACCTCAGGTGATCCACCGGCCTCTGCCTCCCCAAGTGCTGGTATTACAGGCGTGAGCTGCTGTGCCCGGCCTCCTTTAGAATTTTAACCTTAGAAGATTAGCATTAGCCTGGTTCCCAGCATTCTGTTTTCCTCACTCTGCTACAGAAAGTCTGATCAGCTGCTGGACTCAGTGGCTCACGCCTGTCATCCCAGCACTGTGGGAGGCCAAGACAAGCAGATCACCTGAGGTCCGGAGTTTAAGACCAGCCTGACCAACATGGAGAAACCCCGTCCCTACTAAAAATACAAAAATCAGTCGGTGTGGTGGCGGCGCCTGTAATCCCAGCTACTCAGGCTGAGGCAGGAGAATTGCTTGAAGTCAGGAGGTAGAGGTGGCGGTGAGCCGAGATTGTGCTATTGCACTCCAGCCTGGGCAACAGAGAAACTCTGTCTCAAAAAAAAATAAAAGAGCGATCAGCATTCCTAATTTGGGAAACTTTATGTTGGAAGTGAACAGTTGTTTTGCTACAGAAGTCACAGGACAGTGTAAATTGCCCGATGCTTTGTTTTATAGGTCGAGTATTACTTCCTCTCACCCTATGTGTCTCCAAAGGAGTCTCCTTTCCGGCACGTCTTCTGGGGCTCCGGCTCCCACACGCTGTCCGCTTTACTGGAGAGCTTGAAACTGCGTAGACAGAATAACAGTGCTTTTAATGAAACGCTGTTCAGAAACCAGCTGGCTCTCGCGACTTGGACTATTCAGGGAGCTGCAAATGCCCTTTCTGGTGACGTTTGGGACATTGACAATGAGTTTTAAACGTGATACCCGTAGCTTACGTCAGAACAGCAGGATAGTCTAGTTTCTAGACTCGTGCTGATTGTGCTACGTTTTCAGTAGGGCTTCAAAACCTGATGTGAAAATTCCATCCCATCATCTTGGTACTACTAGATGTCTTTAGGCAGCAGCTTTTAATCCAGGGTAGACAACCTGTCCTTCACGTTAAAGCGAATAACCACTTAAAAAATGTCCCTGATGGCATATTCCCCTCTCTAGAGTCGTAAGTGCTGTGTAATGGTAACTGCCTCTTTCCTGGTGGTGTTAATGAAAATGTCAGAAACCAGTTATGTGAGCGATCGCTGTGAACCCTAAGGGCTGGTCTCTGCTGAAGGCTGTAAGGGGTCGCTTACTTCGAGTGATCCTCCAACTTCATTTGATGCCGGATAGGAGACACCAGGTCGACAGACCTTCTCCAAATGAGATCTGAGCCTTTCCATAAGGAACGTAGCTGGTTTCCTCATTCCTGAAAGAAACAGTTAACTTTCCGAAGAGATGGGCTTGTTTTCTTGCCAGTGGGGTCTGAAATGGAGGTCCTTCTGCTGGATCAAATGAGGCTCAGCTGTTGATTGCAGGAATAAGGCCTTAATATGTTCACCTCAATGTCATTTATGAAAAGAGGGGACCAGAAGCCAAAGACTTAGCATATTTTCTTTTCCTCTGTCCCTTCCCCATAAGCCTCCATTTAGTTCTTTGTTATTTTTGTTTCTTCCAAAGCACATTGAAAGAGAACCAGTTTCAGGTGTTTAGTTGCAGACTGTTTGTCAGACTTCAAAGAATAATACACTGCCAAATTTTGGGCAAAGTGTTAATCTTAGGGGAGAGCTTTCTGTCCTTTTGGCACTGAGATATTTATTGTTTATTTATCAGTGACAGAGTTCACTATAAATGATGTTTTTTTTTATAGAATATAATTATCGGAAGCAGTGCCTTCCATAATTATGACAGTTATACTGTCGGTTTTTTTAAATAAAAGCAGCATCTGCTAATAAAACTCAACAGATACTGGAAGTTTTGCATTTATGGTCAACACTTAGGGGTTTTGGAAAACAGCCGCAAGCCAAATGTAATTGAATAAAGTTGAAGCTAAGATTTAGAGATGAATTAAATTTAATTAGGGGTTGCTAAGAAGTGAGCACTGACCAGATAAGAATGCTAGTTTTCCTAAATGCAATGAATTGTGAGCAAGTTATAAATAAATGTCACTTAAAGGCTGTGGAAGTACTCCTGCACAATTTTATAGCTCAGTTTATCCAAGGTATAACTCTAATTCCCATTTTGCAAAATTTCCAGTACCTTTGTCACAATCCTAACACATTATCGGGAGCAGTGTCTTCCATAATGTATAAAGAACAAGGTAGTTTTTACCTACCACAGGGTCTGTATCGGAGACAGTGGTCTCCATATGTTACACTAAAGGGTGTAAGTAATTATCGGGAACAGTGTTTCCCATAATTTTCTTCATGCAATGACATCTTCAAAGCTTGAAGATCGTTAGTATCTAACATGTATTCCCAACTCCTGTAATTCCCTATCTTTTAGTTTTAGTTGCAGAAACATTTTGTGGTCATTAAGCATTTGGTGGGTAAATGCAACCACTGTAAAATGAAATTACTACAAAATTTGAAATTTAACGTGGGTTTTTGTTATCTTTGTGGTTTCTCCAGGTCCTCTACTTAACAGGATAGTAGCATACATTTGTAATGTTTGCTATTGACAAGTCATTTTAACTTTATCACCTTATTTGCATGTTACCTCCTATAAACTTAGTGCGGACAAGTTTTAATTCAGAATTGGCCTTTTGACTTAAAGCAGGGGGACTTTGTGTAGGAGGTTTGGGGGGTGTGGGGAGGGAGAGTCCCCAGAAGATCTTTGACACGTCTGCCTACCCATTCGTGGTTATAAATTAAATGTAGGTATGAATAAGTTTGAAGCTACATGAGTGAACCATCGTTATAAATGTGATCAGCTGTTTGTCATAGGGCAGTTTGAAACTGCCTCCTAGGAAGAGGCTCATAGGGGTCTCTTGAGGTTCTTAGTGTAACTTACTTAGATTTACAGCCTCACTGGAATTGTTTCACTACTCACAGTCTCTTTCATCTTCAGTTTTATCTTTAATCTCCTCTTTTATCTTGGACTGACATTTAGTGTAGCTATGTGAAAAGGTCATAGCTGAGATTCCTGGTTTGGGTGTTACGCTTACATACTTAAATGAAAGTGTGTGACATACTCATAGTGTAACACAACATGAAAAAAAGGCATACATTTTGCAGCAGTCAGTCTCTTCAGAAAACCCTCTTCTATAGTAGGGTTGAGTTACTTCCTATCAAGCCAGTGTGTGGTAACAGGCTCAATATTCCTGAATGAAATACCAGACTAGTGACAAGCTCCTGGTCTTCAGATGTCTTCTCGTTAAGGAGATGGGCCTTTTGGAGGTAAAGGATACAATTAGTGAGTTCTGTCATGATTCGCTATTCTAGAACTTGCATGACCTTTACTGTATTAGCTCTTTGAATGTTGTTGAAATTTTAGACTTTCTTTGTAAACAAATGATATGTCCTTATCATTGTATAAAAGCTGTTACGTGCAACAATGTGGAGATCCCTTATCTGATTTAATAAAATACTTAAACACTGAGTTGTCGTTTTTAGATAAATTTTTTAAAAAGAGCAGTTTTAGGCTTATAGCAAAATTAAACAGAATTCCCACATACCCACCGTTTCTGCCACGTACACATCCTCCATGACTGCCAGCACCTTGCACCTCAGCGGCGTGTTTGTTACAGTGGGCAGCCTGCATGGGCATACCGTTAGCGCCGTCAGCACTGTTAGTCTGCTGTTTCTATTAGGGTTTGTTCTCCTATGGTTTTTGACAAATGCGTAATACCATTCTATACCTTACAGAATAGTTTTATTGCTGTAAATCTTGTGCTCTGCCCATTCATCCATCTCTTCTGTAAGATCCTGGCAACCGCAGATCTTACGATATCCATAATTTTACCTCTTCCAGAATGTTACAGTTGGAATCAGAATATAGCCTTTTCAGGCTGGCCTCTTTCACTAAGCAATAGCATTTGTTTCCTCCATGTCTTCATGATGTGTTCTTCATTTCTTTTTAGCACAGAACAATATTCTGTTGTCTGCAGTTAGCACAGTTTATCTAGCTCACCTACTTACTAAGTAATCTTGTTGCTTCTAAGTTTTGGCAGTTATGAATAAACTGATAAGCACCTGTGTGCATGTTTTTTCTGTGAACCTAGGTCTTCAGCTCTTTAGGTAAATACCAAGGTACATGATTGCCGCTGTCTTCTAAGTGGGCAATCGGCTCACTGCAGCCTCCACCTCCCGGGTTCAAGCGATTCTCCTACCTCAGCCTCTGAGTAGCTGGGATTACAGGTGCCCACTACCACACCTGGCTAATTTTTGTATTTCTAGTAGACATGGGGTTTTGGCATGTTGGCCGGGCTGGTCTTGAACTCCTGACCTCAGTTGATCCACCTGCCTCAGCCTCCCAAAGTGTTGGGATTATAGGCGTGAGCCAGCGTGCCCGGCCTCTACTGGCAATTTCTAAATATATGTCACCATGTGCCACATACGTAATTTTATTTGTTTTTGAGACAGAATCTTTGCTATCGTCCAGGCTGGAGTGCAGTGGTGCTATCTCAGCTCCCCGCAACCCCCACTTCCTGGGTTCAAGCGATTCTCCTGCCTCAGCCTCCTGAGCAGCTGGGATTACAAGTGTGGGCCATCATGCCTGGTTAATTTTAGTATTTTTAGTAGAGATGGGGTTTCACCATATTGGCCAGGCTAGTCTCGAACTCCTGACCTCAAGTGATCTGCCCACCTCGGTCTCCCAAGATGCTGGATTACAGGCATGAGTCACCATGCCTGGCCCCACATATGTAATTTTAAATGTCCCTGTAGCCACATTAAAAGGTAAAGGGTGAAAAATAAAATAGGTGAAATTTTAGTGTTTTATCTGTATATGTTAAATACTATCATTTTAGCATATAATCATTAAAAATTATCAAGATAGTTTATATTCCTTTTTTTTTTTTTTCCTTTTTGGGATGGAGTTTTGCTCTTGTCACCCAGGCTGGAATGCAATGGCATGATCTTGGCTCACTGCAACCTCCGCCTCCCGGGTTCAAGCCATTCTCCTGTCTCAGCCTCCCAGTAGCTGGGATTACAGGCGCCGCCACCACGCCCAGCTAATTTTTGTATTTTTAGTAGAGATGGGGTTTCACCATGTTGGCCAGGCTGGTCTTGAACTCCTGACCTCAGGTGATCCACCTGCCTTGGCCTCCCAAAGTGCTGGGATTAAAGGCGTGAGCCGCTGCACCTGGCCAGCTTTGTATAATTTTTAATGCCTTTTTTGAAAATATTCACATACAGTCGAAGTGCTGAAAAGTCTGTATTAAAGAGTATTTTCCTCTTAGTCTCCAGAGATGTCATCCCTCTAAATCTCCACAATTACCCATTTTTCTTTTTTTAGTTTGAGATGGTCTCGTTTATATTCCTTTTTTTTTTTTTTCCTTTTTGGGATGGAGTTTTGCTCTTGTCACCCAGGCTGGATTGCAGTGGCATGATTTCAGTTCGCTGCAACCTCCACCTCCTGGGTTCCAGCTATCCTCTTACCTAAGCCTCCTGAGAGTAGCTGGGACTACAGACAGGCGCCACCACGCCCGGCTAATTTTGTATTTTTTGAGAGGTGGGGTTTTGCCTTGTTACCCAGGCTGGTCTCAAACTCCTGGACTCAAGTGATAAACCTGCCTCAGCCTCCCAAAGTGCTAGGATTACAGGTGTGAGCCACTGGGCCTGGCCGTTTACCAACTTCTTACGTACACTTTCAAAGTTGTCTATGCACAAATGAGAATTACCTACCAGATCTTCATGAAAGCATAGATGAGGGCTCTGGTTCTATTGTCACCACATAAGCCCCCTACAACCTATCCCTTCTGCTGCTTACAGCTGTAAGCTCAGTAAGACAGGGGCAAGCTCTCCCAAACCTGAGATGTAAACAAAGGTAGGCCAACTGTGGAGGGGAGTACAACTTGGAGAAGTGACTTCAAAAGGGAAAGAATTGGCAGAAACCAAAAGAGGAACAAACAAAAAAACTAGTAAGCTGGCATGCTGAGTCCAGCCATATCAACAATTATATTATTGACGTGTGAACATTCTAATCAAGACTGACGATTAAAAAGCAATCAAGACCCGTTTATATGCTGCCTACAAGAAACTTTAAAGACAGATAAATTGAAAGAGATGAGAAAAAATACAACGTGTACACCTAGCATAGTATGGCTGGCTTGGTTATATAAATATCAGATTAAAAAGACTTCAAACAGATAGCGCTACAAAATAGGAGCATTTTATAATAGTAAAAAGGGCCATTCAGGAAGATAGCACACTTATAAATATGTATGCACCTTAAAATACATGAAAAAAATGAAAATTCTGCCATTATAAAAGATTTTAACACCCATTTATCAGCAGTAAATACAGAAACTAGACCAAAAAAATCAGGACAAATTATTTGAACCACTGTATCAGCCACCTCAATCTAACTGACATTTGTAGAACACCACATCCAACAACTGCAAAGTACACTTTTAGGTCTACGTGGTATATTCAGCAAGACAGACCATATACACTGGGTGATCCGGTCTGGATTTCTGTTCCCGCCCAAATCTCACATCAAATCGGAATCCCCAGTGTTGGGAGAGGGGGCTTGGTGGGAGGTGGTTGGATCCCCTCTTGCTGTTTTCATGATCGGTCCCACATGATCGGGGAGTTTGAAAGCCTGTAGCACCTTTGCTGTCTTCCTCCTGCTCCAGCCGTGTGGGATGCACCTGCTTCCCCTTCGCCTTCTGCCACAATGGTGCGTTTCCTGAGGCCTCCCCAGTCATGCTTCCTGTGTAGCCGGCGGAACCATGAGTCAGTTAAACCTCTTTTCTTTATAAATTACCCAGTCTCAGGTAGTTCTTTAAAGCAACGTGAGAATGAACTAATACATTGGGTGGTAAAACAAGTCCCAATTTTTTTTTTTTTTTTTTGACACGGAGTTTTTCTCTTGTTGAAGATTATGTAGCTCGTTTCAGGAAGCTTCTATCTTCTCATGACCTGCAGCATCTATTCTTTTTTTTTTTTTTTTTTGAGACGGAGTCTCGCTCTGTCG
>NW_012102020.1:1158368-1167367 GCF_000951045.1 Mandrillus leucophaeus
GAGCTGCTGGGATTCCAGCTGTGAGTCTCTGCGTCTGGCCCTGTGAACAACTTCAGGCCCCCAAATTTGACAACTTAAATGTAAGTAGACAAGTTTATTGATATGTTCAAATTACCAAAATTAATGTAACATCAGGACATCTGAGTAGACCCGTATATACGATCATTATTATTTTTAAATCTGCATGTCTATTTTATTTCCATTACAAAAATACTACGTGTGTAAAATTGTGGTCCACGTTCTTCTCCTTTACCTCAAATTTTACACTTTTTTGCTCCTTTTTTTTTTTTTTTTTTCTTTTTGTGGGAGAGTCTCACTCCCTCACCCAGGCTGGAGCACACAGGTTGCTCACTGCAACTTCCATCTCCCGGGCTCAAGCGATTCTCCTGCCTCAGCCTCCTGAGTAGCTGGGATTACAGGCGCCCGCCACCATTCCTGGCTAATTTTTGTATTTTTAGTAGAGAAAGTTTCACCATATTGGCCAGGCTGGTCTCGAACTCCCAGCCTCAGGTGATCCGCCCGCCTCGACCTCCCAAAGTGCTGGGATTACAGGTGTGAGCCACTGTGCCCGGCCAATTTCCACACTTTAATTTTATTCAAGTAAAAGCAGAATCACATACCTGACATGAGAACTAAATATTTCACATCATTAGTTTGGATTAGATATATTCTTGATTGATTGTTTCTCGGGAACAATGACTCATCTTTCCTACCTGTTCTTTCTCTTTTATTGATTGAGGAAATAAATGTAATGACCATCATAAATTTGTGATGAATATCTCTTTCCTATGTTCAGTAATACAGGTGTACGTAGGTGTAATTCAAAACTGTAACTGGATGCCTGGCACAGTGGCTCGCGCCAGTAATCCTAACACTTTGGGAGGCTGAGGCAGGTGGATCACTTCAGGCCAGTATTTGAGACCAGCCTGTCCAACATGGTGAAACCCTGTCTTTACTAAAAGGACAAAAATTAGCTGGGTGTGGTGGTGGATGCCTGTAATCTCAGCTACTTGGGAGGCTGAGACAGGAGAATCCCTTGAACCCAGGAGGCGGAGGCTGCAGTGAGCCAGGATTGCTCCACTACACCCCAGCCTGGGCGACAGAGTGAGACCCTGTCTGGAAACAAACATAACAAACAAAACTAGGTTGTTACATATTTAAGATGCGAATTGTGGCCCCCATGTTAACCGTTAAGAAAATAACTTAAAAATGTACAGAAATGGAATGAAGAAAGGATTTTAAAAAGTACACTAAAAAAATAAATACAAAAAGGCAGTAATTAAGGTATTGAGGAATTTTTAAAATGTAAGACATACAAAAACAAATGCATAAATGGCAGAAGAAAATATTGTTTTATCACTAATGTTAAATGTAACTGGATTAAACTCTCCTGTGAAAAGGCAGGGATTGGCAGAGTGGATTTAAAAAAAAAACACAAGATCCATCTAAATGTTGTCAACAAGAGATTCACTCTAGATGTAAGGATACAATGTTGGAAGTAAATGATGAAAAAAGGTATTTTACCAAATAGTAATTAAAAGAAAGCTGAGTGGCTGTATTATTATCAGATAAAATAGACTTTAAAATGATTACAAAATACAAGGAAGGGCATTACATATTGATAAAAGATTTGATACGTTTTAACAGACTGAAATCAGACGAAGCTTTTTTTCCAATCACAATGGAATGAAACTAGAAATCAATAACAATGAAAACTTGAAAATTCACACATATGTGGAAATTAACCCTTTTTTTTTTTTTTTTTTTTTTTTTTTGAGATGGAGTCTTGCTCTGTTGCCCAGGCTGGAGTGCAGTGGAATGATCTCGGCTCACTACAACCTCTGCCTCCGGGGTTCAAGCAATTCTCCTGCCTCAGCCTCCTGAGTAGCTGGAACTACAGGCTTGTGCCACCACGCCTGGCTAATATTTGTATTTTTAGTAGAGATGGGGTTTCACCATGTTGGCCAGGCTGATCTTAAACTCCTGATTTTGTGATCTACCCGCCTCGGCCTCCCAAAGTGCTGGGATTACAGGCACGAGCCACCGCACCGGCTGGAAATTCACACTCTTAAATACAAATGAGCTAAGAAAGAATCACAAGAGAAATTGGATAATACCTTAAGATAAATAAATGAAAAAAAATATGCCAACCAAAATTCATGAGATGCAGCAAAAGCAGCATTAAGAGGGAAATGTATAGTTGTAAATCTATACATGAAAGAAAAATACTGCAAACAGTGGATTAGTGTCCCCTGTGATTGTGGACTTGTGTATTACTTCTTTTTTTTTTTTTTTTTTTTTTGAGATGGAGTCTCACTCTGTTGCCAGACTGGAGTGCAATGGTGTGGTCTCAGCTCACTGCAACCTCTGCCTCTTGGGTTCAAGCAATTCTCCTGCCTCAGCCTCCTGACTGTCTGAGACCACAGACTCACACCACCACACCCAGCTAATTTTTGTACTTTTTAGTAGAGACGGGGTTTCACCATGTTGGCCAGGATGGTCTTGATCTGTTGACCTCGTGACCCACCTGCCTCGGCTCCCAAAGTGCTGGGATTACAGGTGTGAGCCACTGTGCCTGGCTGGACTTGTATATTACTTCTATAGTTATAAACTATAAACCATAGTTTATAGTTCTGTAAGCTTTATATAACTGAAATTTATGCTATTAGGTATTTACAAATTTATGAGCTTCCTATGGAATTGATCTTTTTATTACTTTGAAATGTGTATCTTTATGTCTTGTAATTCTACTTTAGATCTACTTTGTCTGATAGTAATATAGCCATATAATTTTTCCTTGGTTAATATTTGCATGATCTATTTTCATCCTTTCACTTTTAGAATATGTCTGTCTACATAAAATGTTTCTTTTGTAAATAAAATATGGCTGTGTCTTATTTTTTATGTAATGGACAAATTCTGTATTATTTTATTTTTTACTCAGAATTCTTTTCTTCTTATGAGGCATAATTGACAAATAATAATTATATTAAAAAGAGAAGAAAGATCTAAAATCAACAACCTAACTGTACACCTCAAAGAACTAGAAAGAGAAGAGCAAATTAAACTCAAAGCTAGAAAAAAGGAAATAATAAAGAATCAGAGCTGAGAGAAATGAAGTAGATAATAGAAAAACAAGGAAAATCAATGAAACCAAAGTTTTTCTTTGAAAACATCAACAAAAGTGACAAACTTTTAACTAGGTGGATTCAGAAAAAAAGAGAGAAGATTCAGTTTACTAAAATCAGAAATGAAATTAGAGACATTATTACCAATTTAACAGAAAGTAAAAGGTTTATAAAAGAATAGCATAAACAATTGTATACCAACAAACTGGATAACCTAGAATAGATGGGCATATTCATAGACATACACAATATACCAAAAATGACTCATAAAGCAGTAGAAAATCTGAATAGACTCCAAACTACTAAGGTCAAATCAGTAAGACCCTGGCCTTTTCTTCACCAGATGGTTTCACTGGTGAATTCTTCTTCTTCTTTTTTGAGACAGAGTCTTGCTCTGTCGCCCAGGCTGGAGTGCAGTGGCATGATCTTGGCTTACCACAACCTCCGTCTACCGGGTTCAAGTGATTCTCCTGCCTCACCCTCCTCAGTAGCTGGGATTACAGGTGCGCACCACCATACCCAGCTAATTTTTGTATTTTTAGTAGAGATGGGGTTTCACTATGTTGGCCAGGCTGGTCTCAAACTCCTGACCTCGTGACCCACCCGCCTTGGCCTCCCGAAGTGCTGGGATTACAGGTGTGAGCCACCACGCCCATCTGTCATTATGAATATTGATGCAAAATGTTTAATACTAGCAAACCAAATTTAGCAGCTTATCAAAATAATTATATACTGTGACTAAGTGAGGTTTATTCTATAAATGCAAGGACGGTTCAACATAGGAAAATCAACCAATGTAATATACTACATTAATTAATTAATAGAATGAAGTGGAAACCCCAAACGATCATCTCAGTCGATAAAGAAAAAGTATTTGACAAAATCCAACACACTTTCATGATAAAGCAGCCAATAAACTAGGAATGGAAGGGAATTCCTTCAAAATAAGAAAGGTTATATCTGAAAAACCCACAGCTAATATCATACACAATGGTGAATTTCTTAAAACTTTACCCCAAAGATCGGAAAGAAGATAAGGACTTCTCTTCAACACAGGAGTAGCCCTTGTAGTCACGGGAACTCGACCAAAAATAAATCCCATCCGAATTGGAAAGGAAGAAGTAAAATCATCTCTGTTCACAGAAGACAGGCTCTTACATGTAGCAAATTCTAAAGAATCCACAGTAACATGGTTACATCTCACTCCAGAATTCAGAGACATGGCAAGATACAAAATCAACACAGGAAAATCAGCTGCATTATTACCCACTAGCAATGAACTTTCCGAAAGGATATTAAGAACACAATTCTGGCTGGGCGTGGTGGCTCACGCCTGTAATCCCAGCACTTCGGGACGCTGAGGCGGGCAGATCACCTGAGGTCGGGAGTTGGAGACCAGCTTGATCAACATGGAGAAACCCCATCCATCTCTACTAAAAATACAAAATTAGCCGGGCATGGTGGTGGGTGCCTATAATCCCAGCTACTCGAAGACTGAGGCAGGAGAATCCCTTGAACCCGGGAGGGGGAGGTTGCAATAAGCCGAGATCACGCCAGTGCTCTCCAGCCTGGGCAACAAGAGTGAAACTCCGTCTCAAAAAAATAAAAAATAAAAAATAAAAATTCACACAGGGCGCAGTGGCTCACACCTGTAATCCCAGCACTTTGGGAGGCCAAGGTGGGTGGATCACCTGAAGTCAGGAGTTCGAGACCAGCCTGACCAACACGGAGAAACCCTGTCTCTACAAAATTAGCCAGGCTTGGTGGCAGGTGCCTATAATCCCAGCTACTCGGGAGGTTGAGGCAGGAGAATCGCTTGAACCCGGGAGGTGGAGGTTGCGGTGAGCAGAGATTGCGCCACTGTACTCCAGCCTGAGCAACAAGAGTGAAACTCCATCTCAAAATAAAATAAAATAAAAAATAAAAATTCATGTAATGACTTGATTATCTCTGTAAAGAAAAAAAAAAAGGCAAAATTCATGTGGTTATCTCAAGGGACCCTGAATAGCCGAAACCGTCTTGAAAAAGAAGAACAAAGTTGGAGGACTTGAAACCGCCTTTGCGAAATGATGACTGAGACAGTGAAAGAGATTTAACTTAACCGACTCCATCTTGCTTCTAACCTCCAAGCTGTCCTTGTTCATTCCTCGGCGTAGGCTGAACTAACTTTGGGAGCAGCTTAGTTTATAGTTTAAACAAAGACGATAACAGCCCTTTCCTAAAGCAGACCTCCTTGCCTGGGGACTAGACTGCCTTTGTAGGGCTATCATTAGTCACAAGATTCGAAATTCTGGTTTAGGAGCCATGCAGCTGGAGGCTACACGATTCTGACCCTCCCTACATGGCTCCTAAGATCAGTGCTCGTGATATTCTGCAGACGCTGCACCTGATGGATTAGCTGGCACCACCCGGATCGATAACCTGGCTGGTCCGATCTCGTGACCCCGACCCAGGAACTGACTCCGCAGGAAGACAGCTCTGACTCCCTGGGATTTCATCCCTGACCAGTGAGCACTCGGTCCCTGGCTTCCCCACCCAGCAAGAGACTGATTTGAGTAATAATAAAAGTAATAACAAAACCCTGGTCTCCCACAAGCCGGGCTCTGCCTGAGTTACTCTTTCTCTGTTGCAAGTCCCCCGCCTTGATGAATCGAATCGGCTCTGTCTAGGCAGCGGGCAAGGTGAACCCCTTGGGCAGTAACAGACTCACACTTCTTGATTTTTCAAAACTTACTACAAAACTGAGGTAATAATCAGAACAGTGTGGTACTGGCATGAGGGCAGACACATAGACCGGAGAAATAGAATAGAAAGCCCAGAAATAAACCCTGACTGGACGAGAGTGCCAAGGGTACTCCATAGGAAAAGTACAGTCTTTTTAACAAACGGTGCTGGGAAAACTGGGTATCTATCTGCAAAAGAATAAAGGTGTATCCTTACCTTGCACCATATATAAAAATTACCTTTTTTTTTTTTTTTTTTAGATGGAGTCTTGCTCTGTTGCCCAGTCTGGAGTGCAGTGGCGCAATCTGAGCTCACTGCAACCTCCACCTCCCGGGTTCGAGCGATTCTCCTGCCTCAGCCTCCCGAGTAGCTGGGACTACAGGTGCCTGCCACCACACCTGGTTAATTTTTGTATTTTTAGTAGAGATAGGGTTTTGCCATGTTGGCCAGGCTGGTCTCGAACTCCTGACCTCAGGTGATCCACCCACCTTGGCCTCCCAAAGTGCTGGGATTACAGGCGTGAGCCACTGCGTCCCGCCTCTTTTCTTTTTTTTTGAGACGGAGTCTCGCTGTCTCGCCCAGACTGGAGTGCAGTGGCCTAACCTCGGCTCACTGTAAGCTCTGCCTCCCGGGTTCACACCATTCTCCTACCTTGGCCTCCCAAGTAGCTGGGACTACAGGGGTGTGCCACCACACCTGGCTCATCTGTGTGTGTGTGTGATTTTTTTCTTTTAATATGGGGTTTTGCCATGTCATCTAGGCTGGTCTCAAACTCCTTGTTCAAATGATCCTCCCTTCTCAGTCTAGTGCTAGGATTACAGACTTGAGTCATTGCACGTGGCCTGTATCATATTCTAAGACAGACAAAACTACAGTGTAAGAAAGCCACTGCCGGGAGCTGTGGTGTGGGGCAGGGGTCACTGACTACAGCAGCATGCAAGGGAATTTCTGGGGTAATGAAATGCATTTCAATGGTAGTGTTGTGTACATGACTATATATATTCGTCAAAATGCATTCATTTGTACACTTAAAATTACTATATTCTATTGTATGTAAATTAAACTCAATCAGACAATAAAGAATAAACTTTTGACCCTGACAAAACACCTACATACACACAAACTACCTCTGAAACAAACTGCTTTTTCAGAATTTCTAATTTAAATATTCAGAATTATGAATAATGACGATGAATTTTAACAATGCTTGTGTAATTCAATTCTGCTTTGGATCACGCCTGAGAGGCATGTCGGCTGCTGGACTGATATGGACTTCCTTACCTCCTTTGCATACGAAAAAATAAGAGGTTGAGACAGAAACAAGATATGTAATTTGTGTACAATGAAACTTTCTACTGCCCAGGAAATGAGGCTTTCTATTGTCCAGTGAATTGTGCCTGGCAGCACAATTCACTGCTTCACAATTGATCGTTCTTTTTACCCTCAGAGTATCCTTGAAATGATGGACTCAACCATGAGAAAAACACTGTAAATATTCCCAGATGCAAACTCACAGTACCAGCGTCACAGAACACCTGCAGGTGCAAGTAACTAAAAATCCAGCTCAATTTGACTTTAAATACAAGGGAATTTATTGACTCAGGTGGGTAGTTCAGAAGCAGGCCAGGCTTCAGGGTGAATCTGAGCACAGAAGCTCATGGATGCTACCAGGACTGTCTCTTCCCAATTTTCTGCTCTGCCTTCAGTGAAGTCAGAATCATTCTGCGTGTGGAAAAATCTCCAGGAACAATTTCTGAGGCTGCATTCTTCACCAAAGAGGGAGCATGAACAAGCACACTCTTGTTCCTAACAACCTAGCACAACTTGTATTTGACTCTAATTGGAAGAACTCAGACCCTGCCCATCCTCAAGTCCATTAGGGGGACCAAGGGAGCGCTGTGTGGCACCTGGCACGAGCCTCAGTTATGCACCCACCTCGGAACCAGTAACTGACACAGGGTGAGACAACCTGGTTGTGTTAAGTCAACCAGGACCCACCCCATGTTTCAAACCACGTGACTGAATAATTCAGGACTCTGTTAGGAAGGAGAAAGGGGGATGCTTCTTGAATAGCACCCACCACTCAACTACAATTTAATTTGACAGGAACCCGGAGGCCCTGCCATAGAAATCTCTCACAGTTGCTTGGAATGAGAGCACTCAATTCCAAAATCCTGTGGCAGCGACCCTATGGCCTCGAGGGCGCCACGGACGTGGTGTGGAGGGTGGGGAAGGGCTCAGTGTCTTCTGAAGATGAAGCAGAAGAATAGATGGCCCTGCCTTAGCAGAGTGGAAAATGTTTAACCCCGAGAGATGCCTACAGAGACAGCTGAGCCACACCACAGACTCCTAGAAGGGCTTGGGTTAGGGTTCCCAAGTGTCTGGGTAAGCAGAGGAGATGGTGAGGCAGACACAGAAGGGTCGGTTCAAAGCACATTGGGAAGAGAGATGCCTACAGAGGCAGCTGATCCCAAGACCCCTCAGTCCACCCTGGCAGTCAAATGCTCCTCCCTGACATCGGAAAAAGAAACAATTTATTTTCTTCAGACACTGAAACAGAACTTTTCTAAGCTCCAGGACACTGGGTAGTGCTGCTTATGCAAAGCGAGTATTTAGTGAAAGCCAGTTTACTGAGCAGGGAGATCCGCAGACTCTTTCTCCCTCTTGGCTCCCAGAATGCTGGGGTCAGCTTGCAGTCTGAGGAGATTGGCCAACTCTTTTTGGAGAGGATCTGCAGATACCAACACTTTCAGAGTTTCCTCAGGTCCAGGAGTGCCAGGCTCCTGTGCACTCATCGTTTGGAGAAGCAAAGGAAGACTCCATCTGTGCTTTTGGCCCTGGTTTCAGATGTGGTGTCTCACACAGGAGTTCAGCTCGTCTCAAAATAGTGGACCCAGTATTGTTTGTAAAGACCTACCAATAGCTCAATGTCCATGCACGGGGTGAGAGCACAGCGTCCAGAGAGAATTTCCCAGGGCCCAGAACTCGGGCTGGAGCCCACAGTGGAAAACCTGCACCCAACATCTGGGAGTGCTCTTGGGAACCAGCACTTTCCTGGGGCAGGAAGAGGTGACAAACCCGTGGCAACACCTGCCCACCACAACACCTGAGTCCACACCTGCCCACCACAACACCCGCCCACCACAA
>NW_012102020.1:1167948-1177578 GCF_000951045.1 Mandrillus leucophaeus
CCCACCACAACACCTGCCCGCCCACCACAACACCTGAGTCCACACCTGCCCACCACAACACCTGCCCGCCCACCACGACACCTGAGTCCACACCCGCCCACCACAACACTCGCCCACCGCACCTGAGTCCACACCTGCCCACTACAACACCCGCCACAACACCTGTTCACCCCAGCACCCCCCACCACAACACCGGCAGCAACACCTGCCCAGCACACGTGGGGAGCCTCAGGCAATCACCACCGCAGGCCCTGGGGCCGCGCTGAGGGAAGCTGAGGCTTGAGCTCTCCATCCTGGCTCTCCGTGTGCTGATCTGAGCCCAGGAGAAGGTCATGGAGAGAAAAGGCCAGGTGTGCTCTTGGACAGTCCCTGAGACTCCCAGGAATGGGCATGCAGGGGAGGGGGCTGCAGGGCCGGGAGTGTGAGGAGGTCCCAGAGTCACACATCACGTCAGGAGAGGGTGAAGCTCCTGGGCCCGGCGCAACGTTCCCCAGCCAGAGGGACCTCACTGGCCTCCTTTGAGCTGGTGCTTGGGGAGGAAAAAAAGATCAAAGGTAAGTTGTATTGATGGTTTCACCGTCATGCAGGGTTGGGGTAATGACCAAGCTGACCAGCGGTTTAAGTGTTAGTTGCCTTCTGGGGATGGGAGCAGGTTAACTGAGTGCGTTTGAGGGACAGAAACAAACAGAACATTGATTTTTATAATCCACAAAGCCAAGACCACTAAATGAATGCCCAGCTGAAAACACGATGGGAATTTAAACAGCCTTCGGAAGGAACCCCCTGGTCTCTGTACTCACAGCACGGTCAGGCTGTCTGCGTGTCGGTGAGGGAGCAAATATTCCTCCCAACTGGTTTTCTGCTACGTCTGAGCACTTTGAAGATGCTGAGGTCCTTCGGTGTGGCCATGGCTCACAAAGGCCTCATCTGGTGGCGCTGGACGCAGCTGCAGCCACCTGTGCCTTTATTCCGGCTTCTGCTCAAACAGAGAGGGCGCAGCTGCCGACTGCCCCTCCCCAGCTCTCTTCAGGCTGCTGCGGGAAGCTCGGGCGCTTCTGCTGGGACTGATGTGACGACCATCCCACAGGTGCCTCCTCCGTCCGCCACGTCCCACAGACCCGAGAGGCCTTGACTGGAGCAGGCCCTGCCCATACCTTGGTTTTGGACCTCACGCCTCCAGAGCTGTGGGGGAAGCTTCGATGGCTTTAAGCCCCTGGGTTTCTGGCAACTGACTACGGCAGGTGTGGGAAGCCAGCATCCTTCCACGCTTGGTGCAGAGGATTCTGAGACGTCCAGCTAGAATTGGCTTTTTACCAGGATGCAATTGAATTGAGATATTGTTTAGTACAAAGTTTAATTTTAAACATTGTGATGGAGTACATCAATTTTTAAACCTGATTTTAGTAAACTCTTTGCCTAATAACAGGCCATGAAGAGTTCTTACGCTTTCTTCTAAAATGTTTATACTTTCGTAGTTTTCATTTAGGTCTATGATTATTTTCAGTTAAATATTCACAGGATGTGAGGTTTAGATCGAGGATGTTTGCACACGCCTGTCAGCATGATTCGTAACGATTTGTTGGGAAGGCTCCTTCCCTCCACGAGCTCCTTCTGCATTTTTGGCGTATTTGTGTTCTGGACACTGTATTCTGTTTCAAGGATCTATACGTTTGCTACTCTGCAAATGCCGCCGTCTGGATGACTGCAGATTTACAGTAAGTCTTAATAAAGTAGTTTTAATTTTGTTTTCTCCAACTTTGTTCTTCTTCAGTATTAAGTTGCATATTATCTGTCCTTTGCCTTTCCATATGAAGTTTAGAATCAACTCAGTTTAAACATTTTTGTGGGATTTTAATTGGAATTGCATTAATCTACAGGTCGATTTGGGGAGAGCTGATGTATTTACCATGTTGGGGCTTTCAATCTATGAACATGTTGTTTCTTCATTTATTTATACATACATGCAAAAACTGTCTTCATAGGCTTCTTGTAGTACATGGAGATCCTGTACATGTTTGGAAAGATTCACACCTAAATGCTTCATTGTTTGGACCTGTTATACAATGGCATTTAAAAAAAAATTGAATCTCCAATTATGCATTGCTATTATGTAAAAATATGATTGGCTTTCTATGTAAATGTAGAAATATGGTTTGTTGATCATAAATTCTACTTTGCTAAATTCATTCATTACTTCTGGGAGTTATTTATTTAGTTTTTGTGTTTCTTGGGGTTTTCTGTGTGTAAAATCATGTCATCTACAACTAAGGACACCACTGTTTTCTCTCGAATCAATATGCATTTTATTTCTTTTTCTTGCCTTATTGTACTGACTGGGATTTTAAGTGTGATGTCCAATAGGATTGGAAAATCTGGGCATTCCTATCTTCTTCCAGATCTCGCTGAGAAAGCATGGGGCCCTCACTGTCGAGTGTGATGCCAGCTGTAGACCTTCTGCTGATGCCCTGTTCAGGTTGGAGAAGTTCTCTAATCTTTGTTGCTGAGTTTCTATCATAAATTGATATTCTTTTGTCAATTGCCTTTTGGCATCAATTGATATGATCATGTTGTTTTATTCTTTAGACTGTCAATATGATGTATTGTATTAGTTGATTTCACTTTTTTAGCTATCAAACCACCCTTGTATTCCTGGAATAAATAGCACCACTCGACTCTAGTGTGGTACTCTTTCCTCTCCTGGTTCATTGTCAGATTCGATTTGGTAACATTTGAATGAGGACTGTTATGTCCATGTTCATGAGGAGTATTGATCTGTAGCTTTCTTTATTTGAATGCTCTTTGTCTGGATTTGGTATCCTGATGACTTGCTCTCATTAAATAATTTGGGAAGTCCTCCTCCTCTTCTATTTTTTGAAGACATTGTGTAGAACTAATGGCATTTCTTTGTGAAATATTTATTAGAATTTCTTAGCCAAAAAATGGGCCTGAAGATTTCTTTGTTAGAAGGTTTGGGAATGCAAATAACCCTCTGAGGGTATTGCTTTCACATGGCTGAGTTTGTGTTTTCTGAAGAATCCATCCATTTTACCTGAGTGTTGAGCTCATGTGGGTGGAGTTGTCATATTATGCCCTGTTTATCCCTTAATGCCTGCAGCGTCTGTAACGATGACCCATCTTTCTTTTCCAATGTTGGTAAACTGTGTCTCCCTCCTCTCCTTTTTTATTCAATGGTATTGTTAGAAGTTCATCAGTTTTATTCAAATTTAGTCAAAGAATTAGGTTTGGTGTCATTCATTTCTCTATTGTATTTTAAAATAATTTTGTTGTTTTTTGATCTTACCTTTATTATTTCCCTACTCCTGCTTGGTTTTGATTCATTTTGGTTTCCTTTTTCTACCTTTTAAAAAGTGAAAACCTACATTATTGAGAATTTTCTATCTTTTTAGTATAATCTTTATTAACAGAGCAGTGTTACCATTCCTCACTGTGGACTTTGTCTATTTCTCTTTTTGGGTTTTTAAATTTTTGTTTCAAGTATTTTAGAGTTCTGGCATTTTGTGAATTCACATTTAGGATTGTTGTTTTCTTGACCCTTTTGTCATTATTTATTTCTTCTCTTTATCCCTAGTGATTTTATTTGCTTCAAGGCCTACGTTGCCTGATACTAACATGGCTTATCCCACTGTCTTCTATGAGGGTGTGCCTGGCGTTTGCTTCATTTTTCATCTTTTGATTTTCATCCTGTCTCTGTCATTATATTTGGGGTGATTTAATTTTACACAGTGCATCACTCTCTAGGAAATAAAATGTACATCGTTAACTTTTCACACGTCACCTGGAATCCATATTTGCTGGAATTTGTGAATCCATCTCCACGTAAGTCTCCTTCACCTGCCCCTCCAGTGACAGGAGAGTTACGAGCTGGGTCTGCACACTGCGTCTGCACGGGAAGACATTCTCATTTAAAACATGCCTTTCTCATGTTTTTCTCTGTTATTAAGATTGGATAATTTCCGTTGATCTATATTCGAATCCACAGACTCTTTGTTCCATTCTGATATTTCTTTACCATCTTCTATAATCCCAGCCAGTGAGGATTTTTTCAAAAAGAACTTATTGCCCCTCCATTCTAAGATGTCCTTTTGGTTTATATTTACATCTTCTAGTTCCTTCCTGAGATTTTCTCCTTTCTCTCTTCGTTTCAGGATTGTTTGTGACTGTGGGTGGAGTGATTGTATCATGGCTATTTGCATGTTTCTGTCAGCAGATCACAACGTCTCAGTGGTCTTGGCATGGGCTGGGCTGACTGGTTCCTGTGTGAGTTGAGATTTTCCTGGTTCTTCATATCCTAGTAAGGCTGAATTGCATTCTGGACACCATGAATATTATGTTTGGAGACTCTGCATCTTATTTTACTCCAGTGAAGAGCGTGGATTGTGTATTGGTTTGTTTTAGTGAGCATTAACCTGATTAAATTCAGGCTGCAAGTTTCAACTAACATTTTGTGGTCCCGGTTTCCACAGCCAGTTCCTTTCTCAAAGCCTTCAGTGCCGTTTGCCTCTGCCCTGTGTGTGCACCACCAGGGTCTAGGCTGAGGTCTGCGTATGAGCTCAAATCCACATGTGAGCAGCTCAGGGCAGTCCAGGAGGCCACTTGCCACTTATCAAGACTCTCCCTCTCTTGAATCTCCCTAAAATGTCTTTTCTCCCTGGGAACCCTATTTTCATTCTCTCGCTAGGAAGCCAGAGATTTAGTTACCTCCTGAGCTGTGCACTCTCACGGCTGAGCCAGGCCTGGGCCAAGTGCTGGGAAGATGAGGGAGAAAGAAGCAGTGGGGCTGGCTCCATCCTGCAGGAGCCCCATGTGGAGAGGAGGTTCCCCCGCGGGGCTGGGTCCGGCCCTCTGCCATTGTTGCCACAGCTGCTGCCACAGACCCAGGTGATTGCCGGGGGCAGGGGGCAGGGGGCAGAGGGCAGAGTGTGGAGAGGGGTGGGGTATCTGCCCTTCCCCTTAGGTCCTCTCTCCATGACCCCCAGCTCAGTCTGCGTGGTCCTTCCTGGAGTGTCCTGCACATGGCCCCTGAGCGCTTGTGGACTCTGCTGCCTCCATGCGGGCAGGGGATGCAGGAGGGGCCCAGGAGGGGACGCAGGCACACCCACTGCCTGGTCATTGCTCTTCATGTTCTTTCCAGAGTCTGTGGCCGGGGGCTCCCTGGGAGAGGTGAGTGGCACATCTCCCCTCCTCAACCAGTAATGGCAGCCCCCTGAGCAGGGCCTTCCCAGCGAGGGCTCCAGAGGGCTCTGGCCGCAGACCTGCGACGGCTTGCTTGTATGTTCAGTCCTAACGTTCAGGAACTAACATCGCTTAAATATTTATGCAAACTTCTGTCCACGGAGTCGTGCAGCTTCAACCACTGGGTACTTTTCGTGGAGTCCTAGTTCACACGCCCTAGTTTCCTTTTCTACTATTTATACTTTTGTGGAACGTTAAAATTTGTTCTATAACGTTTCTGTCTCCTAAAAATGTCTTTTAAAAATGAAATTTGATACATATGAAATACCGACGCTTCTTCAGTTATGTCGTAGTCTGTCTGCGTGGTCATGAGCTGGGTGGGTCAGCTTATGTGGTTCTGAGGAATCACGTGGCTTAAGAGCTATAGCGATTTTCAGGACTTGGTTATGTAGAAGACGATTTCTGTTTCTACTTTGAATACAAATGTACATCAGTAGGAACGGGACGGGTCAGCCACCTCGTGGCACTTCACTATGTGTTAAACATTCTGAGACGTATTGTCCTGTGAAGAACTTGCAAAAGGATGGCTCGCTGACTGATGGTTCCTGACCATGTTTCGCTGCTTCAGAGACCATTCTGCTGCACTGGTCTTTCCTCTTGGGTGACAGCCAGGATTTCACCCCTGCGCAACCTACTGAAGCCCCACTCCTCTGACCTTAGAGCTGTCCACAGCCCAGGCTATGAGGCAGCTGCCGAGAGATCCCATGTACAGGTCGGAAGCACCTTTTTTCACGAAACTTACAGGACAACTCCGGGAACTGAGGCCTACACGACAATGGAGAAGTCAGGCTTTGTTTCACTTTCTTAAAAAAGAAGTCCAGTTAGATTTATGAGTATGACCATGACCATGCAGAAATATAACTAATTTCTGAAAGTACTGCACACATGAGTGCTGGTTCTCGGATGCCAGTATGACGCCACCTGTGTGAGGCTATCAACATTAGGAAGACGAAAGACACTCCCAAAATACAGGTCAGAACAGGGGCAAGCACTGGAGGAGATCAGTGAAAGGCCACCCCCGCCCCAGAGCCTGGCAGGAAGCAGCTCGCCCAGGAGGGCCGGCTGGGTTCTGTGCCAGCTTCCCAGGGCTACTTAACAGTGTTCCAGAGACTGGGGACTTCCACAATAGAAACCTATTATTGTCTCGCGGTTCTGGAGGCCAGAAGTGAAGGGGTGGCCTGCCCCTCCACACCTGTGGGTGTTTCTCCTTAGGTGGAACAAGAGACTTGAGAAAAGAAATGAGACACACAGACAAAGTATAGAGAAAGAGAAAGTGGGCCCAGGGGACCGGCGCTCAGCTTACAGAGGACCCACACCGGCCTGGTCTCTGAGTTCCCTTAGTATTTATTGATAATTATCTTTACCATCTTAAAGATAAGGGAGTGGCAGGACAGTAGGATCATTGTAGGGAGGAAATCGGCAGTAAGACATATGAACAAAAACCTTTGTGACATGAATAAGTTTAAAGGAAAATGCTGTGCCTTGAGATGCATATGCAAACATCTCCATAAACCTTTTCAGCCTATCACATGGGGAGAAACCCTGGACAATACCTAGCTTTCCTAGGCAGAGGTCCCTGCTTGTACGTGTCCCTGGGTAGTTGAAATTAAGAGAATGGTGATGACTTTTAACCAGCAAGCTGCCTTCAGGCACTTGTTTAACAAAGACACATCCTGCACAGCCCAAAATCCGTTAAACCTTGAGTCACCGCAGCACATGTCTCTTGCAAGGACAAGGTTGGAGGTAGGGTCACAGATTAACAGCATCTCAAATACAGAACAAAATGGAGCCTCTTATGTCTACTTCTTTCCATATAGACACAATAACAGGCTGATCTCTTTCTTTTCCCCACACAGAAGTCTCTGAGATCAAGGTGTAGCCACGTGTGGTGGTGCACGCCTCTAGTCCCAGGTGCTCAGGAGGCTGAGGCAGGAGAATCGCTTGAACCAGGGAGGCAGAGCTTGCAGTGAGCCGAGATCATGCCACGCACTCCAGCCTAGGAGACAGAGTGAGACTCCGTCTCAAAAAGAAAGAAAAAGTTTCCAAGTAGTGTAAAGAAAAATGAAGCAGGCTGGACTCGGTGGCTTACGCCTGTAATCCCAACCCTTTGGGAGGCTGAAGTGGGAGGATTGCTTGAGCTCAGGAGTTCAAGACCAGCCTGGGCAACATGGCAAAACCCTGTCTCTAAAAAAAAAAAAAATTCGCTGGGTATGGTGGCGTGCACCTGTAGTCCCAGCCACTGTGGAGGCTGAGGAGGGAGCATTGCTTGAGCCTGGGAGGTGAAGGTTGCAGTAAGCAAGATCATGCCATTGCACTCCAGCCTGGATGACAGAGCCAGACCCTGAGAAAAAAAAAAAGAAAGGAAGGAAGGGAGGCAGGGAGGGAGGGAGAGAGAGAAAAGGAAGGAAGGAAGGAAGGGAGGGAGGGAGGGAGGGAGGGAGGGAGACAGAGGAAGAAAGAAAGGAAGCAGAGATGGGGGCATGCAAGGGAGGGGGCTGGGGATGCAGGGGCGGGGCTGGGGACAGAAGCTTTCCTGAGCTCCCACAGTTTTCTGCCCTTCTCCTGTCTCACCGGCTGCAGACCCTGGGGCTTGTGGTGGTTTTGCGCCAGGCTAATATCTTGTTCTTCCCAACAGACAGAGGCCGATTGAGGCTTCTCTGTCCTCCGCGGGGAACAGCATTGGCCTAAACCTGCAGACACCATTGCAAAGGGAGGTCAGCTCAGGCGAGCCCGCTGGTGAAGAGTGATTCCAGCGTGGGGACACGGAGGCCGACATTTCTTGCTGTGGGTGATTTAATGTTGGGCCTCAATTTTTCACTCCCCCCATAAGAGTAGGACACAGCTCGCAGCTGCAGCCTAGCCAGGGCCCGAGGGAGGGTGGACGGACTTATCCATCCCACAGGTGTTGCTCGTGGCTGGGTGACTTGCTTCTGCCAACGAGATTTGCACGGACACGGCACAAGCAGAAGCCTGGAATGTGCGGGCACTGCCAGGCCTGCCCTCTAAGGCTCTTGATCTTCCCTATGAGATGTGCGTGCCCCAGGGCACAGCGGCTCTGGCTGCAGGATGAGAGGCGTGTGGAGCACACATGGTTCCCATCCTCAGCCTGGAGTCAAGCCCAGACTAGATCAGCCTAAGCCCAGCCACGCCACAGGTGCAGCAGTGGAGAGCAAACGCTAACTGTCCATGACAGTGGCTTTCAAAGGGCCGTGTCGTGTGCCTCATCCCAGCAACAGTGACGGCATTTCTCTGTCAGTCAGTCGGGAAATGATTATTGACAAGCAGTGTGCTGGGAAGCTGGAGTGATTTGAGTAGATTCGGCCTCTATTCTCATGGAGCTTCCTTTCTAGACGGGAAGGCAGATGATGGATGAATAAATACATATGATTCTAACAGGTTGGTGCAGCAGTCATTAAAAATAATGGCACACACAAAAAGGGAGGAGCCGCTGCCGCAGTTCATTAATAGTAATGGCAAAACCCGCGATGACTTCTGTGCCAACCTAACACAGCAATCACCGGTGTGCAAAATGTGGCAGTGGGGGAGTTCCGAGTGCTGGGATAGCATCCGGCTTCCTGGAGTCAGGAGACGGGGGTTGGCAACCGAACCAAGGTTAGGTCCCAGTGAGGGGAGTGGGCAGGGAGCGATATTTCAGTGGAGACTCCAAGGATGAATGGCATTTAGAGAGTAAACCCTGGCCGGGCGGTGGCTCACACCTGTAATCCCAGCACTTTGGGAGGCCGAGGTGGGCAGATCACGAGGTCAGGAGATCGAGACCATCCTGGCTCACACAGCGAAACCCCATCTCTACTAAAAATACAAAAAAACTAGCCGGGCGAGGTGGCGGCGCCTGTAGTCCCAGCTACTCGGGAGACTGAGGCAGGAGAATGGCGTGAAGCCGGGAGGTGGAGCTTGCAGTGAACCGTGATCGCACCACTCACTCCAGCCTGGGCGACAGAGCCAGACTCCGTCTCAAAAAAAAAAAAAGAAAAAAAGAGAGTGAAGTCCGATGGTGAGAGGGGGAGCGTGTCTGGCACAGAGAAGAGCCTGTGCAAAGGCTGGTGGGGCAGGAGGACACCGTGAGTTCATCCACCCGAGGGGCGACCAGCAGGCTGGAGCTGAGCCAGTCGAGAGGAGGATGCGGAGCCCGGGAAAGGCACCCCAGGCAGAGGGCACAACAGGGCAAAGCCCCAGAGTCAGGCCTGAGCCTGTGCGGTTTGAGGAATGGACAGAGGCCTGTCCGGTGGGAAGGGAAGGGCACAGGGGAGAGACCTTAGGCCACAGCAGAGGGCAGGGCAGAGGGCAGGGCTGTGCCGGGCACTATGGGCTGTGGATGGGTGCTGGCGTGTAAGAGGGGAGACCAGAGGCCAGGGCAGA
>NW_012102020.1:1178748-1184710 GCF_000951045.1 Mandrillus leucophaeus
TCGTGCAACTGAAGACTCAGGGAGGAGCTGATGTTGTTTGCATTGAGGGTCTTTCAGCTGGAGACTCAGGGAAAAGCTGATGTTCTAGATTGAGGTTCATGGAGCTGGAGACCCGGGGAGGAGCTAATGTTGTAGTTTGAGGGTCTTGCAGCTGCAGACCCAGAGAGGAGCTGATGTTCTAGATTGAGGTTGGTGCAGCTGAAGACTTGGGGAGGAGCTGATGTTCTCGATTGAAGGTTGTGCAGCTGGAGATTCGGGGAGGAGCTGATGTTCTTGATTGAGGGTCATGGAGCTGGAGACACAGAGAGGAGCAGATGTTCTAATTTGAGGGTCATGCAGCCTAAGACTCGGGGAGGAGCTGATGTTCTAATTTGAAGGCCCTATAGCTGGAGACCAGTGGATAAGCTGATGTTCTAGTTTGAGGATCGTGCAACTGAAGACTCAGGGAGGAGTTGATGTTGTTCGTGTTGAGGGTCTTTCAACTGGAGACTCAGGGAGGAGCTGATGTTCTAGATTGTGGGTCATGGAGCTGGAGACCCGGAGAGGAGCTGATGTTCTAGATTGAGGGTCGTGCAGCTGCAGACCTGGGGAGGAGCGGATGTTCCAGATTGAAGGTTGTGCAGCTGGAGATTAGGGGAGGAGCTGATGTTCCAGTTTGAGGGTCATGCAACTGAAGACTCAGGGAGGAGCTGATGTTGTTCGCGTTGAGGGTCTTTCAACTGGAGACTCAGGGAAAAGCTGATGTTCTAGATTGAGGGTCATGGAGCTGGAGACCCGGGGAGGAGCTGATGTTGTAGTCTGAGGGTCTTGCAGCTGCAGACCCAGAGAGGAGCTGATGTTCTAGATTGAGGTTCATGCAGCTGAAGACCCGGGGAGGAGCTGATGTTCTTGATTGAGGGTCATGGAGCTGGAGACCCAGAGAGGAGCAGATGTTCTAATTTGAGGGTCATGCAGCCTAAGACTCGGGGAGGAGCTGATGTTCTAATTTGAAGGCCCTATAGCTGGAGACCAGTAGAGAAGCTGATGTTCTAGTTTGAGGTTCGTGCAGCTGCAGACCCGGAGAGGAGCAGGTGTTCTAGATTGAAGGTTGTGCAGGTGGAGATTAGGGGAGGAGCTGATGTTCCAGTTTGAGGGTCGTGCAACTGAAGACTCAGGGAGGAGTTGATGTTGTTCGCGTTTAGGGTCTTTCAACTGGAGACTCAGGGAGGAGCTGATGTTCTAGATTGTGGGTCATGGAGCTGGAGACCCGGAGAGGAGCGGATGTTCTAGATTGAGGTTCATGCAGCTGAAGACCCGGGGAGGAGCTGATGTTCTAGTTTGAGGTCCGTGCAGCTGCAGACCCGGAGAGGAGCAGATGTTCTAGATTGAAGGTTGTGCAGCTGGAGATTCGGGGAGGAGCTGATGTTGTTTGCATTGAGGGTCTTTCAGCTGGAGACTCAGGGAAAAGCTGATGTTCTAGATTGAGGGTCATGGAGCTGGAGACCCAGGGAGGAGCTGATGTTGTAGTTTGAGGGTCTTGCAGCTGCAGACCCAGAGAGGAGCTGATGTTCTAGATTGAGGTTCGTGCAGCTGAAGACCCTGGGAGGAGATGATGTTCTAATTTGAAGGCCCTATAGCTGGAGACCAGTGGAGAAGCTGATGTTCTAGTTTGAGGATCGTGCAACTGAAGACTCAGGGAGGAGTTGATGTTGTTCGCATTGAGGGTCTTTCAACTGGAGATTCAGGGAGGAGCTGATGTTCTAGATTGTGGGTCATGGAGCTGGAGACCTGGGGAGGAGCGGATGTTCTAGATTGAGGGTCATGCAGCTGAAGACCCGGGGAGGAGCTGATGTTCTGATTTGAGGTTCGTGCAGCTGCAGACCCGGAGAGGAGCAGGTGTTCTAGATTGAAGGTTGTGCAGGTGCAGATTCGGAGAGGAGCTGATGTTCCAGTTTGAGGGTTGTGCAACTGAAGACTTAGTGAGGAGCTGATGTTGTTTGCATTGAGGGTCTTTCAACTAGAGACTCAGGGAAAAGCTGATGTTCTAGATTGAAGGTCATGGAGCTGGAGACCCGGGGAGGAGCTGATGTTCTAATTTGAAGGCCCTATAGCTGGAGACCAGTGGAGAAGCTGATGTTCTAGTTTGAGGATCGTGCAACTGAAGACTCAGGGAGGAGTTGATGTTGTTCGCATTGAGGGTCTTTCAACTGGAGGCTCAGGGAGGAGCTGATGTTCTAGATTGTGGGTCATGGAGCTGGAGACCCGGAGAGGAGCTGATGTTCTAGATGGAGGTTCGTGCAGCTGAAGACCCGGGGAGGAGCTGATGTTCTCATTTGATGGCCCTACAGCTGGAGACCCGGAGAGAAGTTGATGTTCTAGATTGAGGGCCCTACAGCTGTAGACCTGGAGAGGAGGTGATGTTCTAGATTGAGGTTCATGCAGCTGAAGACTCAGGGAGGAGCTGATGTTCTAGATTGAGGGTTGTGCAGCTGAAGATTCGGGGAGGAGCTGGTATTGTTCCCGTTGAGGGTCTTTCAGCTGGACACTCAGGGAGGAGCTGATTTTCTAGATTGAGGGTCATGGAGCTGGAGACCCAGAGAGGAGCTGATGTTTTTCTGATCAGTGGGTCATGGAGCTGGAGACACCAGGAGGAGCTGATGTTCAAGTTTGAGGCTCCTGCATCTGGAGACCTGGGGAGGGGCTAATGTTTTTATGATCAGAGGATCGTGGAGCTGGAGACACCGGGAGGATCTGTTTTCCTATTTTGAGGTTCGTGGAGCTGGAGACCTGGAGGGGAGCTGGTGCTGCTCTTCTTTAAGTCTGAGGGTCGTGAAGCTGGAGATCCGGGGCTAAGCTGATGTTTTTCTAGTGTGAGGTTTGTGGAGCTGGAGACCTAGGGGGAGCTAGTGTTTTTCTAATTTGAGGGTCGTGCAGCCTACCCTCAAACATCCTCAAACTAGAACAACACTGCTCCGCCCGGATGTCCAGCTCCACAACCCTCAAGCTAGAAAAACACCAGCTTCTCCCTGGGTGTCCAGCTCCACGACCCTCAAACTAGAACAACAGTACCTCCTCCCTTGGTGTCCAGCTCTACGACCCTCAAACTAGAAAAACACCAGATCCTCCCTGAGTGTCCATCTCCACGACCCTCAAAATAGATGAAAATCAGCTCCTTCCTGGGTGTCCAGCTGCACGACCCTCAAACTAGAAAAACCAGGTGAAGTTCTTTTGTTTGCTGCTGTTTTTCTAGTTTGAGCATCATGCAGCTGGAGACCCGAGGAGGAGCTGATGTTGCTCTAGATTGAGGGTCATGGAGCTTGGAGACCCAGGGAGGAACTGGTGTTTTTCTAGTTTGAGGGTCGTGCAGCTGGAGACCTGGGAAGGAGCTGATGTTCTAATTTGAGAGCCGTGGAGCTGGAGACTTGGAGAGGAGCTGATGTTGTTCTAGTTTGACGGTTGTAGAGCTGGAGACCCAGGGAGGAGCTGTTGTTTTTCTAGTTTGAGTGTCGTGCAGCTGAAGACCCGGGACAAAGCTGATGTTCTAGTTTGAGGAGCGTGCAGCTAGACACCCAGGGAGGAGCTGATATTCTCGTTTCAGGGCCCTGCAGCTGGAGACCTGGGGAGGAGGTGGTCCTGTGGTTCAAATCTGAGGGTCCCGGAGCTGGAATCTATGGGAGGAGCCAGTGCTGCCTCTGATGTCTTAGGTTGTGGCGCTGGAGACCTGCGGAGGAGCCGGAGTTGGTGTCTAGTGTGAGTTTCGTGCAGCTAGAGATCCAGGGAGGAGCTGATGGTGTTCTAGTTGAGGGTCATGGAGCTGGAAACCCAGGGAGGAGCTGGTCCTTCTGTTGTTTAAGTCTGAAGGTCATCGAGCTGGAGATCCAGGGAAGAGCTGGTGCTGCGGTTCAAGTCTGAGGGACCTGGAGCTTGAGCCCCTGGGAGGAGCCGGAGCTGCCACTGATGTCTTAGGTTGTAAAGCTGGAGACCCGCAGAGGAGCTGGTGTTTCTGCTCTAGTGTGAGGTTTGCGGAGCTGGAGATCCAGGGGTGAGTGGTGTTGGTCTAGTCTGAGGGTCATTCAGCCAGAGACCCGGGGAGGAGCTGGTGTGTTTCTTGTTGGAGGATCGTGGAGCTGGAGATTCCCGGATGAGCTGGTGCTGCTGTTTTTTTAAGTCTGAGGGTCATGGAGCTGGAGATCCGGGGAAGAGCTGGTGCTGTGGTTGAAGTCTGAGGGTCCCGGAGCTGGAGTCCCTGGGAGGTGTTTGTACTGCCACTGATATCTTAGGTTTTGGAGCTGGAGACCTGCAGAGAAGCCGGGCTGGTGTTCTAGTTTGAGGTTCGTGGAGCTGGAATCCTGGGCAGGAGCCAGTGATGCTGTTTAAGTCTGAAGTTCGTGGAGCTAAACATGGAGCCGATGTTGGGGAAGTAGAGAGAGAGAGAGAGAGAGAGTTACAGGACCCCACTTGAAACTGTACGTGTAGTTGAATCCCAAGCAAGTTAAGCCTGGGAGCTTCTCAGTCCTTGTGATCAATACATTCCTTTTTCTCTTACACAGTTTGGATTTGTTTTCTGTCTCACGAGACAGAAAGACCCTGATTAATACCACCAGTAATTGAAAAGCTTAAAAAAACCTAAGTGATATTGGTATAATAATAATAGAAGTAAAACTATGATTATCGGCCGGGCGCGGTGGCTCAAGCCTGTAATCCCAGCACTTTGGGAGGCTGAGATGGGTGGATCACAAGGTCAGGAGATCAAGACCATCCTGGCCAACACGGTGAAACCCCATCTCTACTAAAAATACAAAAAAATTAGCCGGGCATGGTAGCGGGCTACTCGGGAGGCTGAGGCAGGAGAATGGCGTGAACCCGGGAGGCGGAGCTTGTAGTGAGCCGAGAGAGCGCCACCGCACTCCAGCCTGGGCTACAGAGCGAGACTCCGTCTCAAAAAAAAAAAAAAAAAAAAACTATGATTATCCTGACTGACAGAGACAAAATCACACACCACACAATATTTATCTTTTCAATCAGTAAAATAAAATATAAATTGAAAAATAGACCCATGCAAAGCTATAAAAAGTTATTTCATGGAGAAGCGATGGATGACAGAGATTAATCTGAGAGTTACTATTAATGGAGAAACTTAGAACTTACCGTTTTTCCTGTGAGGTTTCGGTGCTGATACTGATGTTTTGTGAGTTCTGGCAGCTGAGTCCGTTCGCACAGCCTGGCGATGCAGCAGGTTCACAGAAGGGCCCTGTCCCAGCTGCTCCTGCTCCCCTGCTATGATGGTGCGGCCTCTGCTCTCTGACTGTGCCTTGAGGGGAGACCAGGCCCTTGATCACAAGCGTATCCATGGTGAGGTTCTGTGGATGGAACCTCATGGATGTTCCTTCCTGATGTTCATCGGCCATCTTGCTATTTAATGCATCTTGTTTATAACTATCTTCTAAATATTGAATAGAAATAAAGCATTTGTAAAATATGGGTGAGGTATAAAGAATATTGACACATTGGACACAGAGGACCTTCACCAGGTTTAGGGAATAGAATGTGAAGAGACATAACTTTGGATGCTCCCTGGAGGCCCTGCCTGAGTCCCAGTCCCTTCCCTTCTCCTACAGAGGGAATCACTTCCTGCTTTAGTCTTTATTGTTCCCGTACTTTTCTTCACAGTACGTTTCTTTCAGCGTGTATGCGTACATCCCTAAACACCTAAAAAATATGCAAGTTAGTTTTTGAACTTTCTGTTTTCTTTTTGAGGCAGGGTCTTGCTCTGTTGCCTCGACTGTAGTTTTGAACTTTGATGTGAGGAAATTCTCCTGCGTGGCTGCTCCTACACTGCGCGGCTCTGAGCTCGATGCCTGTTTCTGTCCTCCATTCTCCCCGAGACCCACCCACACTGACGTGGTTCATTTTCATTGTGTGATCGCCCGTCTCCATTCTCCCCCAGACCCACCCACACTGACGTGGTTCATTGTCATTGCTG
>NW_012102020.1:1184831-1193968 GCF_000951045.1 Mandrillus leucophaeus
GTGTGATCTCCCATCTCCATTCTCCCCTGAGACCCACCCACACTGACGTGGTTCATTTTCACTGCTGCGTGATCTCCCGTCGTCTGAGGGGAGCACGGGAAATGTCGTCATGTCCCTGTGGGTGAGTGTGTGGCCAGGTTGGGGCCCTGAGGACTGTGATTTGCTGGGAACGTTCTTGGGCATTTCTTTTTACACACGTGCAAGTTTCTTCGGGTCAGTAGCTTTCAAGTTTTAAAATTTCATCCCAGGTAAGAAATGTAATTTTCCTCATAACCCACAACACACCCCCTTTCATATACAAGCGTAACAAAAATATATTTCATAACCATTCTTAGCAGTGCCTGGTGTTCCTGCTACTCTCCATTCTCCCCAACACTGGCATTGTCTGGGTTGTGGGATTTCTGCCAGTCTGGTGGTGTCATGTGATATCTCCCCCTGTTAGGCTGAGCCCCTCTTCGTGTTTTCATTAGCTGTTCCTCCACATCTCCTCTTCTGTGGAGGGCCGGTTCAGTTCTTTTGCCCAGTTTCTGTCTAGTTGTTTGAATTTTTGCCTTTTTCTTTTATTATTACTATTATTATGTTTTTGTGACAGTCTCACTCTGTCGCCCAGACTGGAGTGCAGTGGTGCGATCTCGGCTCACTGCAACCTCCACCTTCTGGGTTCAAGTGATCCTCCTGCCTCAGCCTCCCGAGTAGCTGGGATTCCAGGTTCATGCCACAACACCCATCTAATTTTTGTATTTTTACTAGAGATGGGGTTTCACCATGTTGGCCAGCCTGGTCTCAAACTCCTGACCTCAGAATATTTTCACTGGATATGCTATTCTAGGATGAAAGTTTTTTTTCCGTCAGCTCTTTAAGTATGTCATGCCACTCTCTCCTGGCTTATAAGGTTTCCACTGAAAAGTCTGCTGCAAGATATACTGGAGCTCCTTATAAGTTACTTGTTTCCTTTCTCTTTCTGCCTTCAGAATTATTTCTTCACCCTTGACTTTTGGGAGTTTGATTATTAAATGCCTTTGAGGTCGTCTTCTTTGGGCTAAATCTACTTGGTATTCTATAATCTTCTTGTATTTGAATATTGACAGGTTTGGCAGCTGTTACTATCTCTTTAAATAGATTTTCTATCCTGATCTCTCTCTTTACCTCCTCTAATGTTTAAATTTGTTCTTCTGAGGCTATTTTCTAGATCTTGTAGTTGTCCTTTATTGTTTTTATTTTATTTCTCACTTTATAGTTTTTTATTCTTTTTTCTTTTTTAAGAAAAAAGAAATTTTTCTTGCGTATTTTCAAATAGCCTGCTTTCAACCTCACTAATTCTTTCTTCTGCTTGATCAGTTCTGCTGGTAAGAGATCTGATGCATTCTTCAGTATGTCAATTACATTTTTCAGGTCAAGAATTTCTGCTTGATTTTTAAAAATTATTTCAATCTCTTTGTTAAATATATTTGATACGATTCTGAATTCCTTCTCTGTGTTGTCTTGCCTTTCATTGAGCTTCCTCAAAACAACCATTTTGAATTTTTTCTCTGAAAGTTCACATACCTCTGTCACAGTGAGATTGGTCACTTATGTCTTCTTTAGTTCATTTTGTGTGGTCATGTTTTCATGGATGCTCTTGATGCTTGTGGATGATGGTCTATGCCTGGGCATTAAAGAATTATTTATTGTAATCTCCACAGTCTGTGCTTGTGTGTACCCATCTTTCTTTGTTTGTTTCTTTTTTCTGAGACAGAGTCTCACTCTGCCACTCAGGCTGGAGTGCAATGGCATGATCATGGCTCACTGCAGCCTCAGCCTCCTGGGCTCAAGCAATCCCCTCACCTCAGCCTCCCAAGTAGCTGAGACTACAGGCACGTACCACCATGTCCAACTGAGTTTTATATTTTTTGTAGACACAGGGTCTCAGTATGTTGCCCAGGCTGGTCTCGAGCTCATGGATTCAAGTGATCCTCCCTCCTTGGCTTCCCAAAGTGCTGGAATTATAGGCATGAGCCACCATGTTTGGGTCTGTTCTTCTTCTTTTTTTTTTTTTGGTGGAGTTTCGCTCTTGTTGCCCAGGCTGGGGTGCAGCAGCATGATCTCAGTTTACGGCAACCTCCACCTCCTGGGTTCAAGTGATTCTCCTGCCTCAGCCTCCTGAATAGCTGGGATTACTGGCATGTACCACCACACTCAGCTAATTTTGTATTTTTAGTAGAGACGGGGTTTCTCCATGTTGGTCAGGCTGGTCTCGAACTCCCAACCTCAGGTGATCCACCCACCTTGGCTTCCCAAAGTGCTGGGATTACAGGCTTGAGCCACCGTGCCCAGCTTCCCGTCCTTCTTGAGAAGGCTTTCCTGGTGTTCAAAGGGAATTGAGGGTTGTGATCTAAGTCTTTGGTCACTGCAGTCATATCTGCATTAGAGGCACCTCAAGCCCAGTAACACCATGACTCTGGCAGACTCATAGAGGCCCCACCTTAGTGGTCTCAAGAAAGATCTGGGAGAATTCCCTGCATTACCAGGTGGAGCCTCTTGTTCTTTTCCTTCACTTTCCCCCAAACAAACGGAGTCTCTCTCCATGCTGAGCTGTCTGGAGTTAGGGGAGGGCGACACAAGCACTCCCACGGCCACTAGCACTGGGACTGTGGCAAGATGAGCTGCAGACAAAGCCCCTCAGACAGTGGATTAAAGAAGGAAGAGGCTTTATTTGGCCCAGAGCGTTGGCAGACTCACGTCTCAAGAACCGAGCTCCTGGAAGAAAGAGTTCCCGGCCCTTTTAAGGGCTTACAACTTGAAGGGGTCCGCGTGACAGGGTCATGATCGATTAACACCTACAGATAGCACATGTGGTCAGAGTCGGGGGTTAATCTTTTAACTGCAGGCCTGGTCATCAGTGGCGCCGGCTGGCCTTACCCCCGGCCTTCATTCCTGTTGTTTTTCAGCTTTTACTTCCTCCTTCTCTTCAGAGACAGGAGACGGTAAGAGAAATGGCCTCTCTCCTCAGGACCATGCTGGGTCAGGCCTGAAGCCAGCCCGGCCCTGGGTCTCCGCTACAGCCTGCGGCAACTGTGGCTTCACTCCCACTGAGGTTTGTTTAAGGCCCAGGTGCTCTTTGGTGAATGCAGCCAGGAGGTGAATGCAGCCAGGCTTGTCTCTTTCCTTTCAGGGCGGCGGGTTCCCTTCTGGCCCAGGGTGCGTCTAGAAACCAGGGTGAATCTCGAAATGCTTTCCAGGAGCTAGGGCCTAGAATTGGGAAGTTTTGGAATCTACTTGGTGCTTGATTTTACTGTGGGTGAGCTGACACCCGAGTTAAAAACAGAGTCCTTTTCACTCTTCCCTCTCCTTTCCTCAAGCATAGTCTCTCCCCATGGCCACTACCACCCCAGGCCCGTGGCAAGAACTGCTTCGCTACCACCGATGTTTCTTCAAGCCGAGGGGCTCTTTAGTCAGCAGGTGGCAAATGCGGCCAGGCTTGTGTCTTTCTCTTCAGGGTGGCAGATTCCCTTCCAGTCCAGAGCAGGTGCGGAAATGCCGTCCAGGAACTAAGGCCCGGCAGCTGGGACTTTAGGAGTCTGCCTGGTGCTTTATTTACTGTGGCTGAGCTGGTACCCCCCTCGCAAGGCAAAGTCCTCTTCACTCTTCTCTCGCTTTCCTCAAGGAGAAGGAGCCTCTCTCTGTGGCCACCGCAGCTGGAGATGTGCTGGGTCCCACTTAAAGCCAGGAAGGCTCTGAGTCTCACGCAGGGCCCGTGGCGAGCACTGCCTGGACTGCTGGTATTTATTTAAGGACCAAGGACTGTTTAGTCAGGAGGTGAAGAATGCTGCCGGGACAGGACCTTTCCTTCCAGGCCGCAGGTTTCCTTCTGGCCCGGCATGTGTCTGGAAATGTTGTCCAGGAGCTGGCGCCTAGAACAGGGAGCTCCAGGACGCCGCTGGATGAGTTATTTTTCTGTGGCTGAGCTGGTGCTAAGCGGAAAGACGAAGTCCTCTTTATCCTCCTCTCTCCGCTCATCCAGTAGAAGGAAGGAGTCTCTCCCAGCGCTGTGAGCTGCCAGCCTGGGGGTGGGTGAGGGTTGACGCAAGCACTCCCTGGGCTGCCCCCGCTGCTGTCTCACCAGGTCATGTGCACCCCAAGTCCACTGGCTCCAGGGCGTTTCCAGGAATTGCAATCCCTGTGGCCTAGGCTGCCTTTCAAGTTTATTTAGGACTCCAGAGCCCTTTAGCCGGCAGCGTGTGGTTTGCTGGAACTCAGGTTCGCACCACTGGGACTGAGGATTTGGCTTTGCGAGGGCTGGTGTAAATGCCGTGCCTGTGGGTGCTGCCCTGTGTTGCTTTCCACTGTGACTGGGCAGCACCGCCTACCAACGCGAAGCGCTGTCATCAGTGTGCTCTACCTCCCCCAGCACACGGGTTCTCTCCGAGCCGTGGGATAGGAGATGGGTGATGTCAGCATTTCGAGACCGTCTTTCCCGTCCTCTCCAGCGCCTCTTTTCTTGAGATGATATGAAAACCAGATGCTGCAACTGTTCATCTGATTTTTGGTTCTTACGAAGGTGCTTTCTCACCTTGGGAGTTTTCCGTTTTGTCGTCCTGGGCGGGGGAGGCGGGGGTGGGGGACGATTGCTGGAGGGTTCTATGTGAGTATCTCGCTCCACTTTCCTCTCACCACCTTTTCAACATTGTTCGGAAAGCCCTAGCCAATGCGATAAGATTAGAAAAAGAAAGAAAAGGTATAATGATCAGAAATAGGTGTAATTGGGCCGGGCGCGGCGGCTCATGCCTGTAATCCCAGCACTTTGGGAGGCCAAGGTGGGAGGATCACTTGAGATCAGGAGTTCGAAACCAGCCTGTCCAACATGGCGAAACCCCGTCTCTACTGAAATTACAAAAATTAGCCAGGTTTGGTGGTGGGCACCTGTAATCCCAGCTACTTGGGAGGCTGAGGCAGGAGAATCGCTTGAATCTGGGAGTTAGAGGTTGCAGTGAGCCAAGATTATGCCACTGCACTCCAGCCTGGGAGACAAAGGGAGACTCTGTCTCAATACGTACGTACATACATACATACATACATAAAGTAAATGCAGCAATGAAAAAGAATGAGTTCATGTCCTTTGCAGGGACGTGGATGAAGCTGGAAGCGATCATCCTCAGCAAACTAACCCAGGAACAGAAAACCATACACTGCATGTTCTCACCCGTAAGTGGAAGTTGTACAATGAGAACACATGGACACAGGGAGGGGAACATCACACACCAGGGCCTGTCGGGGGGTGGGGGCTAGGGGGAGGGAGAGCATTAGGACAAACGCCTAATGCATGCAGGGCTTAAAACCTCGATGACGAGTTGATGGGTGCAGCAAACCACTCTGGCTCATGTATACCTATGTAACAAACCTGCACGCTCTGCACATGTATCTCAGAACTTAAAGTAATTTTTTTTTATTTTTTTATTTTTTATTATTATTTTTTAAAGTAAATTTTTTTAAGACAGAAATAAGTACAATTATATTTATTTGCAAAGTTTATGATTGCTTCTGTATAATATCCCAAGAAATTTACAAAAAATCTTCTAGAACTAATAAATGAATTTGTCAAGGTCACGGGATACAACACTGCTATATTAAAATGATTTGTATTCTTGGTTGGGAGCCGTGGCTCATGCCTGTAATCCCAGAACTTTGGGAGACAGAGGTGGGAAGATTGCCTGAGCTCACAAGTTCAAGACCAGCCTTAACAATGTGGCAAAACCCTCTCTCTACAAAAAAATAAAAATAAAATCATTTGTATTATGTAATGGCATCAAATAATTATTAAAAAATAATTTACAATAGTGCTAAAGAACATGGAATGCTTAGGAAAAAAATGTAACAAAAGATGTTAAAATTTTTAATGCTGAAAACTACAAAATGTTGCTGAGAGAAATTAAAGATTTCAATTAATATACCACATTTCTGAATTGGCAAACATATATCTGATTTATGAATTGGAAGATTCAGTATGATTGTCTTAATCTGTTTGGGCTGCTACAGCAATAGACATTAGGTGGCTTAAACAGCAAACGTTTATCTCTTGTGTTCCGGAGCTGGTAAGTATAAGATTGAGGCAGCAGCAGATTTGGTATCTGGCGAGGGCTGGCTTCCCGGTTCACAGACAGCTGTCTTCTTACTGTGTCCTCACGTAGCAGAAGGAGTGAGGGAGCTCTCTGGGGTCTCTGTTGTAAGGGCACGAATCCCGTCTATGTGGGCTCTATCCTCATGACCTTATCATCTCCCAAAGTCCCTTCGTCCAAATACCACCACATGGGGTATCAGGTTTCAACATATAAATTTGGGAGGCAGGCAAAGACATTCAATCCATAGCAATTGTTACGATGTCAAATTTTCCCACATTGATCTATAGCGTTAACACAACTCCCCAAGAAATTCAAGGCTTTTTCACATAAATTGACAATGTGATATTAAAATTTATATGGAAATATGGAGGACCCAGAGAAGCTTTCTTTTTTTTTTTTTTTGAGATAGAGTCTTGCTGTGTCACCCAGACTGGAGTGCAGTGGTGTGATCCCAGCTCACTGCAAGCTCTGCCTCCCGAGTTCAAGGGATTCTCCTGCCTCAGCCTCCCCAGTAGATGGGATTACAGGCATGCGCCACCACACCTGGCGAATTTTTGTATTTTTAGTAGAAACAGGGTTTTGTCATGTTGGCCAGACTGGTCTTGAACTCCTGACATGAGGTGATCCACCCACCTCAGCCTCCCAAAGTGCTGGGATTACAGGCATGAGGCACTGTGCTCGGTTGCAATTTTTTATTATTTGTTTATTTGTTTATTTTTGAGGTGGAGTCTTTCTCTGTTGCCCAGGCTGGAGTGCAGTGACACAATCTTGGCTCACGGGAACCTCTGCCTCCCGGGTTCAAGTGATTCTCCTGCCTCAGCCTCCCGAGTAGCTGGAATTACAGGCGTCTGACACCACACTCAGGTAATTTTTGTGTTTAGTAGAGACGGAGTTTTCACCATGTTGGCCAGGCTGGCCTTGAACTCCTGACCTCAAGTGATCCGCCCGCCTCAACCTCTCAAAAGTGTTGAGATTACAGGCGTGAGCCACCTCACCCAGCCAGAAGCAGTTTTTTTTGGTTTTTTGTTTTTTTTTTAGAAAAGAACAATTCTTTCTCAGGCTTTTGGTAAAGACAAAGTATAGTCTATATTACCAGCTTAGTATTTGATATGTCCTCTATTCGAGGACAATATATTAAATGGGTGTCTAGAGCAAGCAAATAGAATAGGTGTTTATTCTGTCCATTCCACTCATTAATCTGGGGTTGCAGTATCTGGTGCCTGGAGAAGGAGATGGAGAAGTAGGTGTAGAAGAAAGAGAAGGAAGGAAAGAAGGACAAGAAGAAGAACAAAGCTACAGGTATTACCCTACCTGATTTCAAAGCTTATAAACTCGCAGGAACCAAGACAGTTTGGTTCAGGCAAAGAAAATAGATACATAGGCTGGGTACGGTGGTTCACGCCTGTAATCCCAGCACTTCCAGAGGCCGAGGCAGGTGGATCAGTTGAGGTCAAGAGTTCAAGACCAGCCTGACCAACATGGTAAAATGAAAATACAAAACAAAATACAAAAATTAGCCAGGCGTGGTGGCTCGCACCTGTAGCCCCAGCTACTCGGAAGGCTGAGACCGGAGAATCACAGAGTGCGACTCTGTCTCAAAAAAAAAAAAAAAAAAAAAGGTTAGACTTCATCAAAATGAAAAACTTGCTTTTCAAAGGTACGATTTAAAAACTGAAAAGGCAAACCACAGATGGGAAGAAAATATTTGCAAATTATATATCTAATGATGTATATCCAGAATAGATGAAGATCTCTTATAACTCAACAGTGAGACAAGCAGAATGTTTAACAAGGGCAAAATATTTGAATAAAGACTTAACAAAAGATGCACAAATGAAAACTAAGCAGGTGGAAGATGTTCAACGCCGTGAGTGGTCACAGGGAAGTGCAAGTGAAGGCACAGTGAGATGCCGGTATGTGCTCATTAAAAGGGCCTAAATTTAAGAGACAGACTATACTCAGTATTAGGGAGGATGTTGAGCAACTGGAATTTTACATGCTGCTGGTGGGAATACAAGCTGTCGCTACTACTTTGGAATACAATTTGGTAGTTTCCTTAAAAGTTAAATAAATACGCAACATGTGACCAGCCGTTCTGTCTGTAGGGTTATCCATGAGAAATGAAAGCTTGAATCCACACAAACGCCTGTGCTCAGAGGTTCACGGAAGCTTTATTTGTAATAGCTCAAAAGTGGGAACAATGAACTAATTCAGAAACAGAAAGTCACGAGGCGGGCAGATCACTTAAGGTCAGGAGTTCAAGACCAGCCTGGCCTACATACATGGCAAAACCCTGTCCCTACGAAAAATAAAAAAATTATCCGGGTGTGGTGGTGTGCACCTGTAATCTCAGCTACTCAGGAAGCTGAGGCGAGAGGATTGCTTGAATCTGGGAGGCGGAGGTTGCAGAGAGCTGAGATTGTACCACTGCACTCCAGCCTGGGTGACAGAGTGAGACTCAGTCAAAGAAAAGAAGAAAGAAGGAGAGAAGAGGAAGAAGAAAGAAGAAAGGAGGAAGAGGAAGAGGAGGAGGAAGACGAGGAGGAGGAGGAAGAAGAGGAGGAAGAAGAGGAGGAGGAAGAGGAGGAGGAGGAGGAAGAAGAGAGGAAGGGAAGCAGGGAGGAAGGGAGGGAGTCCAGTACTGCATGTTCTCACAAGTGGGAGCTAAACCGTGGGTACATATGATCATACAGATGGAATAACGGACTCTGGAGACTCCAAAAGATGACAGGGTGGGAGGCAGGTGAGGGCTGGAAAACTACCTTTTGGGTAGAATGTTCGTTATTCAGGTGATGGGAGCGCTACAGCCCAGACGTCACCACTCTGCAATGTGTGCACGTAAGAAGCCTACGCTTGTACCCTCTAAATATACGTATTTTTAAACAGTGGAAACAACCCAGATAGCGATCAAAATGTGTTGAATCTGTGCGATAGACTACGACTCAGCTATGAAAAGGAACTCTTGCTTCCATTTACATACAATGCTTGAAAATGCAAATTAATTGATAGTGACAGAAAATCGCTGGTTGCCTGGTGACAGGT
>NW_012102020.1:1194155-1198755 GCF_000951045.1 Mandrillus leucophaeus
GTGCGCCCCTCTCGAATCCATCAAGTTTCCTATTCTAAATTGTATAGTGTATTACACATCAATTGTACCTCCATAAAACAGTAAAATTAAAAGTGTGCATATACACCATAGCATCTTGCTTTGTTTACTTAATTATAGATTTTGACTGATTCATAGCTATACAAATAAATCCATTCTTTAAAAATACTGGAGATTAGACATTACATGGATATGCCATATATTTTTAAAAATCATTCCGCTTTTAAAGAACATCTAAGTAGGTTGAACTATTTTGCTACTGCATGTTATATTTAACAGAGTACCTCTGATTTGTGTGTATGTGTGTGTTTCTATTTATGTATCTATCTTTGTGCACAAGTAGAGGGTTTTTCCATAGGACAAATACCTAGAAATAGAGTTTCCTGACCAAACGGCTTATGTATTTAAAATTTTGTTAGGTCACTTTTAGGCTGACCTCCCAAGATGCTGGACCAACTTGTACTCCCATCGGCAGTGTATGAATACATTTCCATTTCTTCCCCCGGCTCATCAATGAATCATGTCACCAAACAGAACAGAAGCGTGTTTTTCATTCGTGCTCCTCCCGGAGCTGGCAGGGGTTCTCGTCCTCACTGTCAAGCGGGGTCTTTGATGACTGAACGTCCCACATTTTGTGACAGCAGCATCTAGGACATGCAGCACTCTCCATCATCGCGTGAGAAGACGACACTGGAGAATCACCCAGAGCTCCTTATTGCCTCAGCTAAATAAGTGACACGTGTCCTGTCTCATGATTCATTGGCCAGAACTAGTCCCGTGGGCCTAACTGCAAGGCAGCTGGCAAACGTGGAGTAGCAGATGGAATATTTGGTATTCAAATGCCACTGCTTTAATACAGTGGTTAAGAGTAAAGTACGTGAAGTTATAAGGAGGTTTGTTCAAGAAATAATGACTTTGCAGACAGGCGTGGTGTCTCACGCCTGTAATCCCAGCACTTTGGGAGGCTGAGGCAGGCGGATCACTTGAGGCCAGGAGTTCATGACCAGCCTGGCCAACATGGTGAAACCCCGTCTTTACTATAAAAACCAAAACAAATTAACCGGGTGTGGTGATACATGCCTATAGTCCCAGCTACCCGGGAGGCTGAGTCAGGAGAATCGCTTGAACCTGGGAGGCAGAGGTTGCAGTGAGCTGAGATCGCGCCACTGCACTCCAGCCTGAGTGACAGAGTGAAATTCTAAAAAAAAAAAAAAAAAAAGGACTTTGCCATCATCTCCTTGTGTGTCCTTGGGCAACTTACTTAGGTTCTCATGGTTTCTTCTTTCTTTTTTTGAGACATGGTCTCACTCTGTCACCCAGGAGGAGTGCAGTGGCGTGATCACAACTCACTGCAGCCTCGACCTCCCGGGTTCAAGCAATCCTCCTACCTTAAGCCTCCTGAGAGCCAGGACTACAGGAATGCACCTCCACACCTGGCTAATTTTCTTTTTTATAGAGACGTGGTCCCACTATCTCTCCCAGGATAACTGGTCTCGAACTTCTGAACTCAAGATATCCTCCGCCTTGGCCTCCCAAAGTGTTAGGATTACAGGCATGAACCACTACACCCAGCCAGTTTCTTCTTTTATAAAATAAACAATTTAAGCTTCCTAGAAAGAGCTCCTATAAGCCAGGCATGGTGGCTTACACCTGTCATCCCAGCACTTTGGGAGGCTGAGGCAGGCGAATCACTTGAGACTGGGAGTTCGAACCTGGCCAACATGGTGAAACCCCGTCTCTACTAAAAAAAAATACAAAAATTAGCCGGGTGTGGTGGTGCACCTGTAGTCTCAGCTACTAAGGAGGCTGAAACGGGAGAATTGCTTGAACCTGGGGGAGGTTGCAGTGAGCCAAGATCGCACCACCACACTCCACCCTGGGTGACAGAGCAAGACTCCATCTCAAAACATTTTTTAAAAAAGCAGCAGCTACAATATCTGACTTGCTCACTCCTGGATTTCCAGCCAGCCCAATACTTGGCGCGTAGAAGTCAGTCAGTATGTATTGAATGAGAACTATCTACTTCAAAAAACTGTTTCAAGGATTAATCGAAATAATGCAGGTAAAAAGCATTATTATAATGCCTGATCTATATAACATTTTCAAATTGTAACTATTGTTTTTACTTGCTGTTCCTCCAATGCGTAGGATTCTCCTGTATCTTTGATTTTGTTTATGTACCTTCCTGCACCTGGAGGGAAGGAAATTGACAGTTATTCATCGTTTTATACTATGGCCAATACTAGGGCTGCCCACTTTTACTTTGCTGCATTAAAAAAAAAATTAAAGTATATTTTACATACAACAAAATGAACAGTTTTTTTTTTTTTTTTTTTTTTTTTAAGTTCTGGGATACATGCGCAGGACACGCAGGTTTGTTACATCGGCAAACGTGTGCCATGGTGGTTTGCTGCACCCGTCAACCCGTCTCCCACGTGTTAAACTCCGCGTGCCTTGGCTATTTGTCCCGATGCTCTCCCTCCCTTCGCCCCTTCCCCCCACAACAGATCTTAAAAGTAAACTTTATGAATTTTGAAAAATGTAACAGTAACTATCACTCAAATCAAGGTATTAGAGCTTGATCACAGTGTTTTCTGTTCTGTGGTTTTCTGTTGGGTTCTTGAATTCCTTGATGCGGAGTTGTGTCCTGGGTGACAGATGTGACCCCTCTGCCCGTGTGGCAAGCGCTTCCAGGTGTGCAGGAAGCGTTTTGCATACACTTGGTGGAAGGAGGTCTTGTTAAGTGTCTGGGTACATAATTAACTTGCAGAATGCTTCCAGGTAAGGTGTAAGGCTGAAAGCTGAGCTCCCTTCCCAGCCCGCGAAACGGACCGGGATGAGGAGGTGGGTGGCGCCCAGCAGAGGAGCAGCATCAGAACCAATCGCACCAGCAGGTCCAACTGGATGCCCGAAGCTTTCCAGCGTGGCCTTCAAGGAAAGGAACAGAACATTCTGGAGATGAATGCAGTGAAGCAGAGGTTGTGTCCTTACCCCCACGAAAGTCAAAATGCTGAGAGTTCCTGTGGGAGAGGGGCAACTTCTTCTCCCTCTAGGAAACCAACGAGGAGCAGGAACAGGGAACAACAGAGCTGAATGTCAGCAATGCCGTCTGTCACCGCACACAGGAGGCTTAGAGGCCCGAGGGTATCACCCCATCGCTTACCAGGTGGCGTAAACTCTGGGAAAAACCCTTCACCAGTGAGGACCAGGCCCGAGGATGGCATCAGACTCTCAGTGCCAATTCAATGGCCTCAGGCTGCAGGAAAAGCGTCTATAAAGTAGGAAGCACAGCCGCCGTTAATAGCTCTGAGGAAAAACACCACTCTCAGGTGATCTCAGAGAAGCTGAGAATCTTGCCAGGTTTGGTGGTGCACGCCTGTAACCCCAGCTACGTGGGAGGCTGAGAAGGAGGGTGCCCGGGAGCTCTGGGCAGCTGTGCCCTACGTTGATTGGGTGTCTGCACTAAGTTCGGCACCAATACGGTGACCTCTCAGGACGGGGGGACCACCAGGTTGCCTAAAGTGGGTGAAATGGCCCAGGTCAGAAACGGAGCAGGTCAAAACTCCCTGTAGTGGGATCGCATCTGTGAATAGCCACTGCACTCCAGCCTGGGCAACATAGTGAGACTCCATTTCTAAAAAAAAAAAAAATCATAATAAATTTAATCAATGTAAGAAAAAGAAGGTAAGAATCTCCCACAAACTCATAAACGCTGATGGTGAGAGTGAAAACTGATATATGCATTTGGAAAAAGAGTTTGGCATTGCAGACGATATCTGAAAATGCACAGCATGCCTATGACCTAAACTGGAAGAGAGGTCCGTCCATGTTCTCACAAGGAGACGTGCATACAAGATGTTCATCACAGAATTGTTTGTAATAGCAAAAAACTGGAAATGCTCAAAATGTCCATGAATGAGGATTGAGAAAATTTTATATTCATGCAATCCTGTGTATCTGGAGATTAAAATGAACTATATGTTTCAGCAAGGATAGATCTCAACATGCCAAATTAAAAACTCATTTGCACGATAGAACATTTAAAAAGAGTGTCATATATTCCTAGTTATACATAACTGGATTTTAAATGAGAAGGACTCAGTGTGCACGCAGAAAGCAGCATTATTTTTTATTTTTTGAGATAGGGTCTCACTCTGTTACCCAGGCTGGAGTGCAGTGGCACAATCTTGGCTCTCTGCAGCCTCCGCCTCCTGGGCTCAAGCGATTCTCCTGCCTCAGCCTCCCGAGTAGCTGGGATTACATATGCACCACCACGCCCGGCTAATTTTTGTATTTTTGGTAGAGATGGGGTTTCACCATGTTGGCCAGGCTGGTCTCAAACTCCTGAGGTCAAGTGATCCATCCTCCTCGCCCTCCCAAAGTGCTGGGATTACAGGACAGGCCAGAGCCACCGCGCCCGGCCAGCATTATTTTTTTTTCACACCAGTGTGCTTTATTTTCTATGATAAATTTCCCTCTTTGACCTTAATGTATCTTGGATAGATCCCATAGTTTTGTTGGCACTCACAATTATCAACAAAAAACTGTGGTCTTACTTTGTAGGTTTTTTTTTTTTTTTTTT
>NW_012102020.1:1199005-1208544 GCF_000951045.1 Mandrillus leucophaeus
GCCACCACGCCCGGCCTACTTTGTAGGTTTTAAAGTCCAGTGCAATAACAAAACTTCAATCTTGTTCCCACGGTGTCACTGGTCTTTTAAAACTTTTTTTAAAGCTTTCGATTGGTTTTTAAATACCAATTGCATGAGGGTCTGAGAAACCAGGGGCTAAAGCAGGTTGCACTGTTTTCTCCCCCTGAACTTTTTGTTTGTTTGTTTGTTTTTGAGATGGAGTTTTCCTCTTATCGCCCAGACTGGAGTGCAGTGGTGCGATCTTGGCTCACTGCAACCTCTGCCTCCTGGGTTCATATGATTCTCCTACCTCAGCCTCCTGAGTAGCTGGGACTACAGGCGCCCGCCACCTCGCCTGGCTAGTTTTTTGTATTTTTTAGTAGAGATGGGGTTTCACTGTGTTAGCCAGGTTGGTCTCGAACTCCTGACCTCGTGATCCACCCGCCTTGGCCTCCCAAAGTGCTGGGATTAAAGGCATGAGCCATCGCGCCTGGCCTGAACTTTGTTTTTTAAACTTTTTTTTTTTTTTTAACTGTCTTTCTTTTTTAACTAAACGTCATTGGTTTCTTTGTTATTTTCCCATCTTACTCCTTTACTCACTTCGCTGCCCCTGGCTCCATCCGAGATGTGGAAGAGGAGAGGAAAGGTCTGGCTTACCTAGTGCAGTTGTTGCATGGCTGTGTCGGTTCTCCCTGGGGGCAGCAGATGTCCAAATGCCAATGTCCTGTTAAGGAGGGCGTTTGCACGGTCTTCAGAAATCCTTTCTGCTGGAGATCTTTGACTATGGCGCCCTGGTGCAGTCAATGTCCCTCTTAAGTCCTCGGATCTGTCAGCCCTCCTGCCTCTGGGCCTCTGGGACAAGCCACCATTCAAGACAGCCAAGTCTGACTCCCTTTGCTCCTGCCCTCCTGTGGCCATTTCCTTGCTCTGCCATTCCGCTTCATGTATGAGCTGGGTACCAGTCCCTGCATCCCCCCAAATCTAGGGAACATGGGTTAAATTAGAAAACTATGTCTTTCTGGCCAGGTGTGGTGGCTCACGCCTGTAATCCCAGCACTTTGGGAGTCCGAGGCGGGTGGATCACCTGAGGTCAGGAGTTCAAGACCAGCCTGGCCAACATGGTGAAACCCCCGTCTCTACTAAAAATACAAAAAATTAGCTGGGCGTGGTGGTGCATGCCTGTAATCCCAGCTACTCGGGAGGCTGAGGCAGGAGAATCGCTTGAACCAGGGAGGTGGAGGTTGCAGTGAGCCGAGATCTTGCCACTGCACTCCAGCCTGGGCAACAAGAGCGAAACTCCATCTCAAAAAAAGAAAGAAAGAAAGAAAACTATGTCTTTCTATCAAATTTACTTTAGCTATCTCATATCCCATCTATCATCCTACCTGTATATATGTACAGAGAGATATCCAGAATGAATGATGTTTACTTAATGTTTTTTGTTTTGTTTTGTTTTTGAGATGGAGTCTCGCTCTGTCGCCCAGGCTGGAGTGCAATGGTGCAATCTCGGCTCATTGCAAGCTCCACCTCCCAGGTTCACACCATTCTCCTGCCTTTAGCTGGGATTACAGGTGCCTGCCACCACGTCCGGCTAATTTTTTGTATTTTTAGTAGAGACGGGGTTTCACCGTGTTAGCCAGGATGGTCTTGATCCCCTGACCTCGTGATCCACCCACCTCGGCCTCCCAAAGTTCTGGGATTACAGGCGTGAGCCACCGCGCCTGGCTAGTGTTTGGTTAATGTTAATGCCAGTTATTTCAAGCGAAAAAGATTTGTTTTTCTAATTAATTTTCATTTTGATCAATAAAATACTTACGCATAGTTTTAAAAACTCAAATAGTCTTCAAGGTTTATAACAAAGAATAGCTCTGACTTTCCCCGGTCCTTAGATGCCATTGTTTTAAACTCTTTTAGCAGTTTCTTTTGATATTTATCTCTTTATTTCTAAATAACGTACTTAAAATGTTTCCAGTTTTAGATATTATTGGTTAATTTTCTAAAGCCACAGAAAATGTGGCTTTCGCTCTTTTTTTCTTTCTTTTTTTTGAGACAGGATCTCGCTCTGATTCTGAGGCTGGAGTGCAGTGGTGCAATCTTGGCTCACTGCAGCCTCGACCTCCCAGGCTCAAGTGACTGTCCTACCTCAGCCTTCTGGGTAGCTGGGACTACAGGCACACACCATCACACCCAGCTAATTTTTGTATCTTTTGCAGAGATGGGGTCTTGCTATGTTGCCCAGGCTGGTCTTCACCTCCTGGGTTCAAGCAGTCCTCCCACTGCAGCCTCCCAAAGTGCTAGGATTACAGGCCTGAGTCACAGTGTCTCACCTGTCTTTAGCTCTTTTTTTTCCCTTCTCTTATTTTTATTTTACAATAGAGATAGGGTCTCACTACGCTGGTCTTGAAATCCTGGTCTCAAGCAATCCTCCCACCTCAGCCTCCCAAAGTGTTAGGATTACAGGTGTGAGTCACCACATCCAGCCATCTCTCTTATACCAACTCTCCTTCCCTATTCTTTCAATATGGTTATTAAGTAAACCAAGTCAGTATTTACATTATTATATTATGTGCACATTATTCACAGATGAGCCATTGGATGAACTAAGTTTCCATTTTCTTTCTGCTACAATTCTTTATTTTGTCTGGAGATAATAATTGCCTACATTTTTAGTTTGCTTTGTTTTCTATTTACCTTTCAATATCTTATCCCCAAACTCTTTGACAGACCATAAATCTCCTCTCAGCACATTCAAATCCAGAAGCTAATTGATCAGTTTCATGTTTGTTCCTGCCATCGTCTCTTCAGGAGCTTCCATCTTCTTGGTCCGAGTCTGACTGTTGGCCCTTTGGACGGCTACACAGCTATGACCCCATTGCCCAGATCCCCCATTGCCCAGATCCTACGTCTTCTTACTTTTTGGTTTCTTCTCTTGGTGGAGCATATCCTTCAGTAGCTTCCTAAGAGAAATTTCATGAGATGTCATATCAGGAGATCTTTTTTTGTTTGTTTGTTTGTTTTTTGACGGAGTCTTGCTCTGTCACCCAGGCTGGAGTGCAGTGGCGCAATCTCGGCTCACTGCAACCTCCACCTCCCAGGTTCAAGTGATTCTCCTGCCTCAGCCTCCTGAGTAACTGGGACTACAGGCACCCACCACCACACCCAGCTAATTTTTGTATTTTTAGTAGAGACGGGGGTTTCACCATGTTGGCCAGGCTGGTCTCAAACTCCTGAGCTCTAGTGGATCCTCCTGCATCAGCCTCCCAAAGTGCTGGGATTACAGGCGTGAGGCACTGCACCCAGCTTCTTTCACTTCTTGAGTAGGTGTCTTGCTTATGTTACCCAGGCTGGGTGCAGTGGCAGGATCACAGCTCACTGTAACCTCAAACTCCTGGGCTCAAGCTATCTTCCCACTTCAGCCTCCCAAGTAGCTGGGACTACAGGCGTGTGCCACCACACCCAGCTAATTTTTTCCTTTATTTTTGTAGAGATGGGGTCTCGACCAGACTGGTCTTGAACTCCTGGCCTCAAGCAATCCACCTGCTTTGACCTCCCAAAATGTTGAGATTACAGGCATGAGCCACTGCGCCTGGCCAAAGTGCTTTTCCATCACCTGTAGCCCGGCAAATTAAGACAGGGCCATATACAATCCCCATGTGTAAATTCCCAAGATTCACTAACATACTTTTCTCTCATCTGGGTTTTTTGCAGCTCAGCTTTGGCATGGTATTTACGTATGTTATCAGAGGGGTTAGGGAGTTGGGTAAGAGAGAGAGAGCAGGCGCCCTGGATTTGTATCTTGGTCATGGAGATTCTAATCCAATTGCAGTCGCTGCCTTTCCATTGCTGCGTGTCCATGGGTTCCTGCTCTACCTGACGCCTGTTTCTGCTGAGTGGGTGTTACTCTTGATGTTCTCTAAGGTCTTTTCAGCTCTAACATTAAATCCCTCCCCCACTGAGACTGTACATTTTCTCCTTCAAACTTCAAATCCAGATTCAATTCTACCCTTCAAATTTTTTTCTTTTGTTTTCTCTTTTTTTCTTTCTTTCTTTCTTTTTTTTTTTTTTTTGAGACGGAGTCTCGCTCTGTCACCGAGGCTGGAGTGCAATGGCACAATCTCAGCTCATTGCAAGCTCTGCTTCCCAGGTTCAAGTGATTCTCCTGCCTCAGCCTCCAGAGTAGCTGAGACTACAGGCGTCTGCCATCATGCCTGGCTAATGCTTGTATTTTTAGTAGAGATGGGGTTTCACCACGTTGGCCAGGCAGGTCTCGAACTCCTGACCTCAGGTGATCTGCCCATCTTGGCCTCCCAAAGTGCTGGGACTACAGGCGTGAGCCACCGCACCCGGCCTAAATGTACTCTTTTATAATCTTTTCCTCTGCATCCCAGTAACACAGAAGTGCTGTTGGTGAGACTGTAGAAGCTGTACTTGTCTCGTAGGTGCCCTGCGTTCCCCTGCGAGTGTTCCTCTGCGCCTAACCAGCCGGTCACCTTCTTTGGGTCTGCTGGTAGTGAGGTGTCTTGGACAACTACGGCGAATGTTCCAGGAACGTGCCTTTTTCTATGGACAAGCCCGTCTCCGCAGAAGTTGCAGATTAGCATCCCTGCAGAGGGTGACTTGTATCTGCTGCTTCACCTGCTTCCCTGATTTCTGACATACTCACTGCCTTGTCTTCTAGACACAGAATTTCCTTGAGTTTTAACCCACAGACCTATCTTCGCTGTGGCTTTTTGTGTCTTTTGGCTTTTTGGCTCTTCTAGACCCAACTTTCCACTCTGCTACTGTGACGAATCATCCCCTAAGGGCTGCCAGGATTTCTAGAACACTTACACCTACGGGGAACGGGGGAGCAGTGCTGAGTGGAATTGGGGAGCAGTGCTGAGTGGAATTGGGGAGCAGCAGTGCTGAGTGGAATTGGGGAGCAGTGCGGAGTGGAATTGGGGAGCAGTGCTGAGTGGAATTGGGGAGCAGTGCGGAGTGGAATTGGGGAGCAGTGCTGCGTGGAACGGGGAGCCGTGCTGCGTGGAACGGGGGAGGAATGCAGAGTTCTTGAGTAAGGGAGTGACATGATGAAATTGATGTTTTAGGAAGATGAACAGGGAATTAAGGAGGTACAGGGACTGAAGTCGGCAAGGTCATCTACACAATGTTTGTTGTAATAATGTCATTCAAGGGTGTGCATATCATGGCATTATCTTGTGTAATTCTTACAATCTCCCGGTGAGGGGTCATGTCTGAGACACAGAGGCTGGCTAATGGAAGGATTTGATCCAGCTCACGTGGAAGCCACTTCATGGTTAGGTGTCTGGCTTCCCAAAGGTACTTGATTACCGTTTAAAAAATGAATGTGGGGAAGCTTGGACTTGGACACAGGTTCTTTCTACGTGGAATAAAGTGGTAGCTGAGAGGAAGTGAGAGGGGAGAGGAGGCAGAAGGATGGACCCCTGAGGTATTTGGGGCTGAAGTAGGCATATTAGGTGCTGAAGGAGGAGATGGGTAAAGGAGGCTGCTAAGAACCTGAGTCTGCTTTCCGGACAAATGAGAGAGCCAGGGGAGTAGGGAAGCAGAGCTGGAATTGAGAGTTTGGGTTCTGTTGCTACCTTCTAAGATGGAACAAAAGTCTGGGTGTCCACTCAACATCAGTGCTCAGGCAGGCAGCCGCAGACGCAGGGAGCTCGGTACCTGGGGGCCTCATTAGCTCAGCTGTGGGAGGGGAGTTGGGGAGTGGCAGCGGGTGGAAATGATCTTACCCAGCTGGAGAGGCTAGCCAAAAAAGGAGCAGGTATGGGCTTGCCTGGAAGGCTATTTTAGCAGAAGGAAGACGAATAGTCAGCTAAAGACTGTGCAGTGTCTGCACCGCAAATGGGGAGATTTGAGCAAAGGAGAGGGCAGAAGAAAGGTGCAAGAGTGACACAGTACCTCACCATTTAAAGGCAAGCCTTGACCACAACATTTTCCTACACTTAGTATGGTGGGTTCCAGGGGAAGCCAGATTTCAGGGATTTAAAGAAGGAGTAGGTGAAGAATCAAAGGGGCCCGTCCTTCATATGATTAGTCTCGACTCCTCCACTAGAAGTTTGTTTATTTATTTATTTATTTATTTTTTAGACAGGGTCTTGCTCTGCTGCCCAGGGCCAGAGTACAGTGGTGTGATGATACCTCATTGCAGCCTTGAACTGCTGGCCTCAAGCAATCCTCCCACCTCAGCCTCCTGAGTAGCTGAGATGACAGGTGCACACCACCACAACTGTCTAATTTTTAAATTGTTTGTATGTAGAGAGTCTTGCCATGCTGCCCAGGCTGGTCTCGAACTCCTGGCCTCAAGCAGTCCTCCCAACTGGGCCTCCCAAAGTACTGGGATTATAGGTGTAAACCACCGTGCCTAGCCTCTTTTTTAAAAATTATTTTTTTTGGCCAGGCGCAGTGGCTCATGCCTGTAATCCCTTTGGGGATTACACTCCAGGAGGCCGAGGCGGGAGGATCACTTGAGCTTAGGAGTTGGAGACCAGCCTGGCCAACATGATGAAACCCAGTCTCTACTAAAACACAACAATTAGCCAGGCATGGTGGGTACCTGTAAGTCCAGCTACTGGGGAGACTGAGGCAGGAGAATCACTTGAACCTGAGAGTCAGAGGTTGCAGTGAGCCGAGATCACACCACTGCACTCCAGTGTGGGTGACAGAACAAGACACTGTCTCAAAAACATTTTAATTTTTTTTAGAGACAGAGTGTCCCTCTGTCACCCAGGCTGCAGCACGGATCACAGCTCACTGCAGCCTTGAACTCCTACGTCAACTGATCCTGCTGCTTCTGCCTCCCAAGTGCTGGGACTCCAGGTGTGAGCCACTGTGCCGCGCTAGAAATTCCTTGATGGTGTATGGGGCCACATCTGGAATGACTGTGCCTGACACCAACAGATGACCAGGAACTGAGCTCACGGGTCCGTTACCAACCACGACTCTGGGTGCCACCAGGGGGCACCAGAGCCCAGGGCTCCACGAGGCTCTGTTTCGGAAAAGCCCATGATGACCTCAGCGTTTGTCATCTCTTGGCTCGTCTGGCTCTTGCTGTGGTTGGGCAGAGGGGGCAGGTGTGTGGGAGCGGCTGGCAGTGCCTCCTCTCAGTGGCCTAGTAAGGCTTTGAAAACTGAATTGCTCGGGGGCACGTGAGCACAGCCCCCTTGGCCGCTCCAGGGACCCCCGACTTGGGCAATAGGGTGAAGGCACAGTCTGTTCTCGGTCCCGGGAGGATGTGGCCGGGGTTAGCAGATACGCACCACGCCTGAGAATCCTTCAGAAATCCCTCTCTTCACCTCCGCCAGGAGGCAAGTGATCCCCTCCTGACTCAGAAATGGTGGTCCTTTGTCAAGTGCGACCGTCCTGATCCCAGCCCTCCCTTCCCTGGGCCTTAGCCCGGCCTCCTTCGAGGCAGTGAGGGTGTGCTTGGGAACAGACTGGCTCCTCCTCCCCGCCAGCGGTTGCCTTCAGCCAAGCACCTCCCACATCTGGTAGCAGGTTGGAATCTCTTAGGGAGCCTTTAAAAACTAAGATGCTGGCCAGGCGCGGTGGCTCACGCCTGTACTCCCAGCATTTTGGGAAGCCAGGGTGGGTGGGTCATCTGAGGTCAGGAGTTCGAGACCAGCCTGACCAACATGGTGAAACTCTGTCACTATTCAAAATACAAAAATTAACCAGGTATGATGTGATCGCGGGCGCCTATAATCTCAGCTACTCGGGAGGCTGAGACAGGAGAACTGCTTGAACCCGGGAGACAGAGGTTGCAGTGAGCCAAGGTCACACCACTGTACTCCAGCCTGGGTGACAGAGTGAGACTCTGTCTCAAAAACAAACAAACAAACAAAAGAACTAAGATGCTAAGGCTGGGCGGGGTGGCTCATGCCTGTAATCCCAGCACTTTGAGAAGGCTGAGGCGGGAGAACAGCTTGAGCCCAGGAGTTCGAGACCAGCCCAGGCAATGTCTTGAGATCCTGTCTCTACAAAAAAAACAAAAATAAAACAATAAAATGAAGATGCCAACCGCCATCCAAGTGGTCCTAGGGTGGTGCCTGGGCACCAGCATTTTGTTTTGTTTTGTTTTGCTTTGAGACAGTCTCATTCTGTTGCCTAGGCTTGAGTGCAATGGTGCGATCTTGGCTCACTGCAAGCTCTGCCTCCCAGGTTCAAGTGATTCTCTTGCCTCAGCCTCCCGAGCAGCTGGGATTACAGGTACCCGCCACCACGCCCAGTTAATTTTTGTATTTTTAGTAGAGACAGGGTTTCACTGTGTTGGCCAGGCTGGTCTCGAACTCCTGACCTCATGATCTGCCCGCCTCAGCCTCCTGAAGTGCTGAGATTACAGGCGTGGGCCACCACACCTGGCTTGGCATCGGCATTTTTGAAGCTTTCTGTGTGATTCTTGTGTGCAGCTGTATTGAAACTGTCTGCGTCTAAGGCCTTGATAGTCAGAATGTGGTCCATGGGAAGCTTGATAGAAATGCTGGATCTCAGCACCCTCCTCCCAGTTTGCTGAATCAGAATTTACGGTTCACCAAGATGCCCAGGTGATCAGCCGCACAGAGTTCCAGAAGCCCTGAGCTAGTTGGTATATCGTTCTTCACCCATGCTCACCTCCCTGGCCTGAATCACAGCGTGTCTGACTTGTTCCAGTTGTAGCTGTGGGTCTCAATGTTTTGACTGTGACCTACAGAAAGAAATGGACTTTACAACGATGAAACAAAAACACCACAGAAACAATGCCCTCACTACCTGGGGTGCACTCTGCACTCTCATTCATTCAGCAGGTTTTGGCACCTGCTTTGTGCCAGGCCTCGTTCTAGCTGTGTGTGTCTAGAAGAAAGCTGCTGTTGTTGGGAGGTTTCTATTCTAGGAGGAGGGCAAGGGGGTCAGAAAGTTAAAAGTAAGCCATGTATATAAAGGGCATGCTAAAAGTTATTTATTAAAATCTCTTTAAAAATTACATTTTGAGGGTGGGATTCTGGGGTGCTGGTTATGTTCTGTTTCTTGATCTGGGTGCTGGGTGTATTACCTGCAAGAATGCAAGCTTTCCGCACTTCTCTAGAGGTATGTTGTATGTCAATAAAAAGTTCAAAAATTACATTCTGATATATATTTTTTCTTTTTTTTTTTTTGAGAGACAGAGTCTTGCTCTGTCACCCAGTCTGGAGTGCAATGGCATGATCCCAGCTCACTGCAACCTCCGCCTTCCAGGTTCAGGTGATTGTCCTGTCTCAGCCTCCCAAGTAGCTGCGATTACAGGCATGCACCACCACGCCCAGCTAATTTTGTATTTTTAGTAGAGACGGGGTTTCACCATGTTGGTCAGGCTAGTCTCGAACTTCTGACCTCAGGTGATCTGCCGGCCTCGGCCTCCCAAAGTGCTGGGATTACAGGTGTGAGCCACCACATCCGGCCAAACATTCTCATATTTTTTATTCTATTATTATCCTCTTTCATGAAAAAAAAAAAAGTCATTCAAAATCCACCATATTCAGTTTACCTCCCACTAAAAGTTTGCAACC
>NW_012102020.1:1212629-1214099 GCF_000951045.1 Mandrillus leucophaeus
TTTTTGAGACAAGGTCTGGCTCTATTGCCCAGGCAGGAGTGCAGTGGTGTGATCTTTATTCACTGCAACCTCCATCTCCCAGGTTCAAGCGATCCTCCCACCTCAGCCTCCCGAGTAGCTGGGACTACAGGTGCGTGCCACCATGCTCTGCTAATTTTTGTATTTTTTTTGTAGAGACAGGGTTTTGCCATGTTGCCCAGGCTGGTCTTGAACTCATGAGCTCAAATGATTTGCCCTCCTCAGCCTCCAAAGTGCTGGGATTACAGGCGTGAGCCACCACACCCGGCCTGTGACTTGGACTTTAGAGTCGGAAAATTGGATTTGAATCCTGGCTTCACCACTACCAGCTGTATGGTGCTGAACAAGTCACTTGGCCATGTAGAACCTCAGTTCTACCACGTGTAAAATGGGGACATTATGTTTCTCCTTGGATTGTTGTGGGGTTGGATGAGAAGAAGTGCAGAGTGCAGGGCCTTGCACAGTTGGGCTCCGTGAGCCTTAGCAATGGCCATGACTGAGGCAGTGTGAGGGATACTGGGAAAAAACCTCCTCAGGTTCCTTCTCCCAAATCTGTTGTCTGCCGCACTTTCTTTCCTGAAGCCAGGCAACAGGGGGGTGGTCCTGGCCCAGCCTCAGGGCTCCCTGGGGCAGGGCTGCCATTACTTGCAGTGTCAGATAATTCAGTAGAAAGTTGCCCGGCCCACCTCGCAGGCAAGGCACCGCCACCCAAATCCACCCAGATGGGGTCTCGCGTAGGTTTCCGGAAGCCACCTCTTTCTCATTGCCCTACTGTCCTCTGGCCATGGCCCTGGGGCCCACTGCTGGACAGTGTGAGTGCAGAAAGAGCCAGCCCAACAGTTCCCAACGTCTGAGCTTGCCATCTACAGCGACTTGTTTTGTGATTACACCCATCTTCTAGATGAGGGACAGTAACAAGGGCTGAGTGGCCCTGAGCCCTGGGGTTCCAAGCGCCCGCTGCCCAGGGCCGCCTCCGTTTGGGCTGGGACCCGGGCCTGCAGGCTGCCCCGCCGCTGGGAATCAGAGCTCTGGGTTTTCTCCTTCTGGGGTGGGGGGTGGGGTGGGGCAGGGAGGAGACCGCTCAAGTGCAGGAATGATGAAGGTCCCCTTGCCTGGGGCTATTTCTGCCCAAGTCCTCATCAGGAATTGTCAGGCCTGAGACAAACCCTCCCTCCTTCAGGAGTCCTCCGCTGGCCCCGGGGAAAGAGGTGATGGTCCGGTGTCTGGGCCTTTCGGTTGCTACGGTGATATTAGGGCTAGAATCCCAGCCTCACTGGTGACCCCAGAAACCTTCCAGTGCAACCTCCTCACTTCGGAGCTGAAACCACCGAGACCGGGTGGAAGTGACTTTCACACTCGCACAGTGCAACGGCAGCTACTCGGAATGAGGGACGTTCCGGCGCTCCTCCGCTGCGCCCCTCGACTCGGCGGGACTTCCTCACCCCACTTCCC
>NW_012102020.1:1215514-1225548 GCF_000951045.1 Mandrillus leucophaeus
GGCCTGCGGGGGAGGGGCGCCTGGGGGTGCAGGAGGCGAATTGGCTGCCCGGAGTGCAGGAGGGACAGGTGGTGCGGGCTGTCCAGGAAACCTACCTAGACGGAAAGGAGCCCCAGGAGGGAGAGGGACCCGGCGAGGGGCTCAGGACCCGGAGGCGCCGGCGGAGGAGGAGGTGGTGACTGGCAGACCGCCGCCCGGGCCCCACGGTGCCTCCGGAGCTGAAGGGAACGCAGGATGTAGGGGCGTGGGGAGTCGGGCACAGAAGAGTGCGGGGAACCGGAGAGCTCTGCGAGCCACTGCCTGAGGGTAGGCCCGGCCCGCGGGAACGTCTTCTGCTCGCTCAGCCTGGGCATCGCTGAAGCTGTGTCTGCGGGGAGGCAGCGGAAGGCGGCAGGTAAGGAAGCCCAGTTCTCTTAGCTGGAGTTGGTGTGCTTGGAAGCGAGAAGCTGCAGGTCACTGGCGAGAGGGTAGTCTCCACACTGCCCTGGTTCTCTCGGCCTTTCATCCCTGGGGGGAGGAAGCAGTGCACTTTTCAGCTGCGAGGCGGGACCTCTCCCCCGCAGTACTGTGTATGGTAGTTGGAGTGATGGGGCATCTTCTTAGAGTCTAGGCAGCTCGCGGGACGTCTGGGTGGCTGCCAGGTCTGTGCAGAGGGAAGAGAGGGGTAGCCCCAGGGAGGAGCTACAGGACAGTCACCCCTCCACCTGCCCCTCGGTGGCAGTAGGGTGTGCATCCATGGTATTTGCTCTGCTTGGTGCAGTCAGCACAGGTTGCCTCAAGTCCTCAAAACACGTCCCACAGAAGGGAAGAGAGCAGCGTGGGATTAACAGAACCTTGTAACCCTGTTGGTCACGTGAGCTGAGATGTGAGTGTGACAGCTAGTGGCTTGGACACTGCACGAGCCTGACCCGCTCCTGCCACGCCGTCCTGTCACAGCTGATTTACCCTGAGGGCCCAGAGCCAAGGATGATTAGTGGGCAGAAGGTGGGAGAGCAACTCTCTGGGTGGCACTTCATGACCCCAGCGTGAGCGGGGCGGGAGAGGAGGGTGCATCTGCACCAGAGGACTCTGGGCTGCCTCTGTGGCCCCACCGTGGGGAGGTTTGCAGATGGGCCGCCGTGGTATCGTGGGCTCTGCACCTGTCAGGGCAGGAGCTCCCTGCCCAGTCTAGAGGTAGGGCTTGTAGGGGCCAAGGGTGGGGGCTGTATTTGGCTTCTTGTTGACTGCATCATGGCCTGAGTGCCAGACCTACTCATTCCGTGTGGTGCTCCCAGGGCGGCCTGGAGGACTGATTGTGGGCCTTACTCTCCTAGAGCTGTTCACCTCTTACCTGGCACTGTCAGGTTCTTGCTTCCCCTGCCCCTGGATGGGGATGGGTGCAGGGTTGCTGCCTGCCCAGGGCCTTAGCTAGGACCCCTCTCTGCCCCAGCCCGAGGTGTGGCTCTGAGTCAGATGGTCCCAGGCCCCTGTCCCGAACCAGACTGGCTGCTGTCCTATGGGGGCAGAGGGAGTGGTGCTGGAGGTAGCTGCTGGAGGAGCCAGTTAGCCTACTCCTCATACTCAAACTCGCCTGTCAGCTTCATCCCATGCCTGTCGCGCTGCCGCCCGAGCACTCATGCACCGGAAGTTCAGCTGCTGTGCCCACGGTGCCCGACGCTTCTGGAATGGCCAGAGTGGCTCTCAGTGTCTGGCTTCAGTGGAGGGAACTGTCTGTTTTAAACGCGTACACACAACACACATCTTCACCTGCTTATTTCAGGTCCACGTTTTTGAACTTGTGGTAGATGAATGGGAGAAAGGCCTTGGCATCACACAGATTGCTTTTGATCTGGTTATATCGCTTACAAGCGGTGCGACTTCCTTGGGCAGCATAGTGTCTTTAGGTTTCAGTTTCCTGGTGTGTGCGGTGGGCCAGGGCTTCCCCTGCAGTGTCCTGAGTGAAGAAACCTCAGGCCCTTTGGAGCCTGGTGCCCGCCTCCCAGGAGCCCAGCAGACGTTGGGGAGGAAGGGTCAGACTCTTCCCTCTGGCCCCTGAGCCCGAGATTAGCCCCCACCTTGTGCTTTGTCTAGAAGATGCAGTGTTTCTTTTTGTTTGTTTTAAGTAACAGCTTTATTGAGATATAATGACATATGGTAAACTGAGCATATTTAAAACATACAATTTAATAAGTTGTAGCCTATGTATACACCCGTGAAACCACCCCCACCGTCAAGATAGTGAACATCCCCCTTATTCCCCAGTCCCCAAAAGTTTGCTTGTGGAATCCCTCCATCCCGCCCTCTGCTGCTATCTCCTACCCCAGGTAACAGGCTGGTCTACTTTCTGTCACTGTATCTGAGTTTGCAGCATTTACTGTAAACGGAATCCCGTCTTTCATTCAACAGAAGTGTTTTGCAGTTGGTTCACATGGTTGCACATATCAACAGTTCATTGCACACGTGTGCCAGTCTGTTTACCCGTTGACCTGTTGATGGGTTTTCAGAGAAAGCTGCTCTGAACTCTTTTGTTAGTCTTTGTATGGATGTATGCTTTTATTTATCTTAGGTAAATCCCTAGGACTGGAATGGCTGGGTCATGTGGTAGGTATACATTTAACCTTTAAGAAACTGCCAGACTGTTTTCCAAAGTGGTTGTACATTTTATATACTCACCCACTGTGTCTGAGGGTTCTGGTTTGTGCACGTCTTTGATATGCCCACACCGTCATCTGGTCAGTGTCTAATTTCAGACATTCTCATGTCTGGTGGTATCTCATTATGATTTTCAGTTGTGTTTCCTAATGACTCATGTTGTTAAGCATCTTCTGATGTGCTCATTTGCCATATATATGTCTTTGGTGATGTGTCTGTTCAGATTGTTTGCCCGTTTTTAATTGTGTGGGTTTTTTTCATGTTGAGTTCTGAAGAGTTCTTGATATATTCTGGATATAAGCCTTTTATCAGGTATGTGATTTGCAAATCTTTTCTTCCAGCTTGTGGCTTGTATTTTGATTCTCTTAACAATGTCTTCTAAAAAAATTATCATGATCAGTGATGCAAAATGGTGTGTTTTGAAAGAGAAGTTTTAAATTTTGATTCATTTACTAATTTATTACTTTGTGGATTGCATTTTTGGTGTCATGTCCAAGAAATCTTTGTCTGACCCAGAGTCACAACAGTTTTCCCCTGTGTTTTCTTACAGCCATTTTATAGTTTTGGGTTTTACAGTGAAATCTAGGATTCATTTGGGGCTAATTTTTGTATGTGGTACAAGGTGTGAATTAATGTCCAGTTTTTTGCATGTAGAGATCTAACTGATCTAGTAGCACCATTTGTTAAGAAGATGTGTCTCTCTACTGAATTGCCTTTGAATCTTTGTCAAAAATCAATTGTTGGCCGGGCGCGGTGGCTCAGGCCTGTAATCCCAGTGCTTTGGGAGGCCGAGGCGGGCGGATCACGAGGTCAGGAGTTCAAGGCCAATCTGGTGAACATAGTGGAACCCCATCTCTACTAAAAAATACAAAAAATTAGCCTGGCGTGGTGGCGGGCACCTGTAATCAATCCCAGCTCTTTGGGAGGCTGAGGCTGGAAAATTGCTTGAACCCGGGAGGCGGAAGTTACAGTGAGCTGAGATTGCGCCACTGCACTCCAGCCTGGGCAACAGTGTGAGACTCCGTCTCAAAAAGAAAAATAAAAAAATCAATTGTTTCTGTGTGTCTAATTCTGGATTCTGTTTTGTTCCATTGATCAGGTGTCTGTCTTTATCCCAGTATTGCACTGTCTTGATTACTGTGGGTTTATAAACAATAGTAAGTCTTGAAATCAGGGTAAGATCTCAAACTTGGTTTTGTCTTTTCAGAATTGCTTTAGCTATTCTGGGCTCTTTGTACTTCCATATACATTTTAGAATTAGTTTGTCAATTTCTACAAAAAAGCCTGCTGGAATTTTGATTGGGATTATAATCAATTTGGGAAGAACTGATAGGTTAGCAGTATGGAACCTTCTGACCGGTGAACAGTGTCTATCTCTGTATTTATCTAGGTTTTCTTTACTGTCTCTCAGCAGTGCTTTGTAGTTTTTGGTATATCAGTCTTTTCCATCTTCTATTGAACATATCCTTAAATAGTACCTATTTTTATGCTATTGCCAATGATACTGGTTTTTCTTGGTAGTATTTTTTTTTATTTTTAAAAACTTCTAGTTTTGGTAAAGTATACATAATATACTACCATTTTAACCATCTGAAATGGTGGTAAATACATCATACTGTTGCACAGCCATCCCCAGCCTCCATCTCTAGGACTTCTTTCATCTTGTGAAACTGAAACTGTACCTATTAAATGGTAACTTCCCATTCCCTTTTCTCTCAGCCCCTGAGAACCACCGTTCTGCCTTCTGACTCTAAGAATTTGGCTCCTCCAGGTGCCTCATAGAAGGATAATTTTACAGTGTTTGTTCTTTTGTGACTGGCTTATTTCACTTCGGCGTAGCTTATTCAAGATTCATTTATATGGCAGCATATGTCAGAATTTTCTTCTTTTTAAAGAGTAAATCATATTCTGTTGTATGAATATACCCCTTTTTGTTTATCCATTCACTTGGATTGCTTTCACCTTTTTTTTTTTTTTTTTCTAAAACAGGGTCTCACTCTGTCTCCCAGGCCCGAGAGCAGTAGTGTGATCATGGCTAACTGCAGCCTCAACTTCCTGGGCTCAGGTGATCCTCCCACCTCAGCCTCCTGGGTAGCTGGGACTACGGTGTGTACCACCATGCCTGGCTAATTTTTTTTTTTTTTTTTTTTTTGGGGGGGGAATTTTCTGTACAGATGGGATTTTGCCATGTTGCCCAGACTGGTCTCCAACTCCTGGCCCAAGCGGCTTTCACCTTTTGGCTCTTGTCAGTAATGCTATTATAAGATGGTACCGTTGTTTAAACTTCACTTTCCAGTTGTTTGTTGCTAGTATATGTAAATACCATTGATTTTTGTATTTTGAGCTTGAATCCTGCTGTCTTGCTAAATTGACTTGTTAGTTCTAGTAAGCTTTTTTGTAACTTCCGTTGGAGTTTCTACATAGAGCACCATGTCATCTGCTAATGAACAGTTTTACTTCTTCCTTTCTGATCTTTATGCCTGTTATTTCTTTTTCTTGCCTAATGGCACTGGCTGGATCCTCTGGTGTAATGTTGTTGTTGTTGTTTTGAGATGGAGTTTTGTGCTTGTTGCCCAGGCTGGAGTGCAGTGGCACGATCTCAGCTCATTGCAACCTACGCCTCCTGGGTTCAAGCGATTCTCCTGCCTCAGACTCCTGAGTAGCTGGGATTACAGGCGCCCGCCATCACACCCGGCTAATTTTTGTATCTTTGGTAGAGATGGGGTTTCACCATGTTGGCCAGGCTGGTCTCGAACTCCTGACCTCAGGTGACCTGCCCGCTTCCGCCTCCCAAAGTGCTGGGATTATGGGGGTGGGCCACCAAGCCCAGCCTCATCTAGTATAATGTTGAATAGCAGAATATATACCTTGTTTCTGATCTTCTAGGGAATGCATTTAGTCTCTCGCCATTAAGAGTGGTGCTAGCTGGCCAGGCGCGGCGGCTCACGCCTGTAATCCCAATACTTTCAGAGGCTGAGGTGTGCAGATCACGAGGTGAAGAGATCGAGACCATCCTGGCTAACATGGTGAAACCCCATTTCCACTAAAAATACAAAAAATTAGCCGGGCGTGGTCGTGGGTGCCTGTAGTCCCAGCTACTCGAGAGGCTGAGGCAGGAGAATTCCTTGAACCTGGGAGGCGGAGGTTGCAGTGAGCCAAGATTGCGCCACTGCATTCCGACTGTGTCTCAAAAAAAAAAAAAGTGATGTTAGCTGGCCAGGCGCGGTGGCTCACGCCTATAATCCCAGCACTTTGGGAGGCCGAGGTGGGCAGATCACCTGAGGTCACGAGTTCAAGACAAGCCTGGGCAACGTGGTGAAACCCTGTCTCTATGCAAAATACAAAAATTAGCTGGGTCCGTGGTGGTGCATGCCTGTAATCCCAGCTACTTGGGAGGCCAAGGCACAAGAATCGCTTGAACTCAGGAGGTGGAGGTTGCAGTGAGCCTAGATTGTACCATTGTACTCCACTCTGGGTGACAGAGCGAAACTGTCTCACAAAACAAAACAAAAAAAGTGGTATTAGCTATAGATTTTTCATATCTGATCTTTACCAGGTTGCAAAAGCTCCCTTTAATTCCTACTTTGCCGAGAGGTGCTTTTTTTTTTTTTGAGATAGAATCTGGCTGTCGCCCAGGCTGGAGTGCAGTGGCGCAGTCTCTGCTTGCTGCAACTTCTGCCTCCCGAGTTCAAGCAATTCTCCTGCCTCAGCCTCCCGAGTAGCTGGGATTACAGGCACCTGCCACCACGCCCAGCTAACTTTTGTATTTTTAGTGGAGATGGGGTTTCACCATGTTGGCCAGGCTGGTCATGAACTCCTGACCTCAAGTGATTCGCCCACCTCGGCCTCCCACAGTGCTGGGATTACAGGCGTGAGCCATCGTGCCTGGTCCTTACTAACTCCTTACTAACTCTTAAATAGCTTTTCAGTAATCCCCTGTATTTTAGCATTGCCCTTCTGACACTCACCGCTTCTTCCAGAGGCTTCTGGGGCTGCCTGTTCCTGGGCTTTTGAGGATTCAGTGGGATCGGTTAAGCGTCTCTCACACTGGGATTTGTGATTTTCTTGGTCAGCTCTCAACTGCCACTAGCCTGTCTGCTTTCCAGCTTCCCAAGTTTTGTGGTGGTTTTTCCCTCTACCATTCTCCCCGCTCCCTAGGGGCCGGTGACGTTCAAAACATTCTTTTTTAATTGTAGGTCTGGTGAGGTTTCAGGAAGGACTGACACTGTGTAGAATCTGCTGTTTTTTCCCTGGAACCCCTGTCCCTTCTTTAGCCTTCCTCCCAGAATCCATGCATTCACTCAGCGTTAGCGAATGACGTGGTATCTACTCAGCGAGTCTGATGTGGGTTATAAGACGTCTGCCGTGACCTCTGTGGGCCCACATCCTTGGACCGAGCAGTACAGTCCTGAATGGGCTGAATTCTAGCTTTACCTTTTACTCTCTGGGTGCTCCTGGCCGCCTCTCCAGAGCTTGTTCCCGCCTTCGTAAAATGGGGATGATCTGGGGTTGTCAGGCGGGTTTTCCGTCAGCCAGTGAAGAATCTGTCTTAGTGGAGCTGGTGCAGGGTGTCTTCCTGAGGACCCAGGCTCTGACTTCTGCTCCCTCATATTCCCCCAGAAGCTGGCATCAGGTGGGCATGTGGGGTGCATGGCGGGTGTCTAAGGAAGGCGAGAGGGGAGAGGTTTTCCCTGGTCCCTGTCCTCAGCGGCTGTACCTCCTGGGAGCCGCAGCTGGAGGTAACAACGTTGGACTCTTGTTTCTCTCTGTCTCCTGTATACTGTGTCTGCCAGTGAGGCAGGGCCTCTTCTCTGGTCCCCTGACCTTGGCAGGGCTCTTCCCCGACCCCATGGCCAGAAGAGAGTCACATTCCCCTAACATTTGCCCTCCCCCGGATGCTGAGCCTCCATTCCCGATGACAGCTTCCTAGTGCCTTGGACCAGGCAAGCCCCTTCCCCTTTGAGGGTCCCAGGCTCTTCAAGGGTCAAATGGTGAGCAGGATCCAGTGGGATTTAAGGTGTAGGATGTGAAGCCCCAGACATTTCTCTCGCTCCCAGGCTTTCCTGGGCCCTCCGGCCTGCCCTAGATGACATGTTCTGGCTCCTGGGTCTTGGTGTAGACGTGGTCCTGAGGGGGTGAGCAGTGCTCCGGCCTGCCCTAGATGACATGTTCCGGCTCCTGGGTCTTGGTGTAGACGTGGTCCTGAGGGGGTGAGCAGTGCATCTTGTAGCCTGAATGTTCAGTTCCCAGCTCTGGCATCCACTCTCCACTCCTTCTTTCCACACTTCACCTCCAGGGCCAACAATAGGCCCCTTCAGCTCTGGGCTCTTGCTTAGGGCTTGGGGGTGGGGTGAGGCCTGAGCTGGCAGCAGGCAGGATGACTAGCCGGGCAGCCTCTGCCCAGCCCTGGAAGAGATCTCTCTGGGAGTGGCTAGCTGCTGGGAGCTAGACTGCATCCTTCCCTCTGGGCCCTTGTGCCATGACGGTGCATGGGCAGGACAAACAACGAGAGGCAGCTCTCTGCAGCACTCAGTGTCCCAGCCTTGGCACCTGGGCATGCGTGGCGTGCATGGGAGTGAGGCCCAGACAGCTGCAGCGATGTGTCCTCCGCCGCACGCTGCTGCTGCTGTCTGTGTTGGGGGGTGACGGTGCAGGAGCACGTTAGGGCCCTCAGTGTACTGTCTCTCTGTGTGTCGGCGTTGACACTCCGGTCTGCAGCTGGCGGGGCATGAAACGGTTTCACTTTCAAGACCTGGGACAGATGGGTGATCTTGTCTCCACATGTCAGTCCCACCAAGTCCTGCAGCCTCAGGTTCAGTGTGGACTGGGTCACATTGTTTAGTCAGATCCTCTCCCCTCCTCTCTCAAGTGACACTCCCTTTTGCACTGGAGTTGGAGGGGACGAGGCATAGCAGGGCCCTGTCTGGTGTGTCTGCCTCTGCTTCGGCGCTCTGCCCTCCCACCCTGTCACTTGCCTGTTCCCCTCCTCTCTCTCGGTGAGCTGGGATCCTGACAGACCCAGGCCCCCTTCCCATCACCCTGTGTGGCAGCCTGCGCCCCGGCACCCGCTCCGCAGTCCGGTGAGAAGGCACCTTCCTTAAGACCAGTGTCAGGCCCTCCCTCTGCCTGAGGGGCTGCCTGAGTTGTCTCTGGTTCTGAGATGGCTTTGGGAGACTGAGTCGCTGGGTGCGTCTGGGGTCGCGGTGGCTGTGACGGCATTGACAGCCCCTCTTCCCAGGAAGGTGCTGGCTTCTCTGGATTAGAAATCATGGGGGGAGGCAAAGCCAGGGCTGGGAGAGGGCAGCCAGGCTTGTTGCTGGCACCCACTGGAAAGCAGCCTGGCAGCAGCTCCCGGGGAAGCAGTGGCCCCCTTTCTCCGGTGTTCTCACACAGACACACCCAGGGCTCCTGCCAGGTTCTCCCTTCAGGGCGACAGATGTGGAAAGATGGTTCCCTTACGATGTACAAACCACAGCAGAGGTATACAAAGGGCTTCTTCAGCACAATTGTGTGCTGATACAAAGAGTTATGGGAATAGTGACCCTTTAAGGATAGGAACATGATGGATAATTTAAACTTTTTAAAATTCTTGGCCAGGCATGGTGGCTCACGCGTATAATCTCAGCACTGTGGGAGGCCGAGGTGGGTGGATCATGAGGTCAGGAGATCGAGACCATCCTGGCCAACAAGATGAAACCCTGTCTCTACTAAAAACACAAAAATTAGCTGGGCGTGGTGGTGTGTGCCTGTAATCCCAGCTACTCGGGAGGCTGAGGCAGGAGAATCACTTGAACCCAGGAGGTGGAGGTTGCAGTGAGCCGAGATCGTGCCCCTGTACTCAGCCTGGGCAACAGAGCAAGAGCCTTTCTCAAAAAAAAAAGAAAAAAAATCCTTGTGCCTATTTTTCACATATATTATGGTGTAGTTTTACTACTCATGTTTCAAGCATCCCTCCAACAAAACAGCAGAGAGAACCATTTGGGGCTAGAAAATGGGAATTTACAGAGGAGATGGCATTGGCTTGGGTCTCGGAGTTTGTGGGAGTTTGTCGTGTAGACAAAGAATAGAAGTGTCACAGACAAAAAATAGCTCAGACATTAAAATTGTTTTTGTTATTTATTTATTTATTTATTGAGACGGAGTCTCTCTGTCGCCCAGACTGGAATGCAGTGGCACAATCTTGGCTCACTGCAGCCTCCGCCTCCTGGGTTCAAGCGATTCTCCTGCCTCAGCCTCCCGAGTAGCTGGGATTACAGGTGTACGCCACCGTGCTCAGCTAATTTTTATATTTTTTGGTAGAGACAGGGTTTCACCATGTTGGCCAGGCTGGTCTCGAACTCCTGACCTCAGGTGATCCGCCGGCCTCGGCCTCCCAAAGTGCTGGGATTACAGGCGTGAGCCAC
>NW_012102020.1:1227983-1228616 GCF_000951045.1 Mandrillus leucophaeus
CATCCTAGAAGTAGTCTGGATCCTGTGGATGTCTTACAATAGGATGGTACTAGGACGCAAGAGATGTCAGGGGGAGGTGAGGCAGGGAGAAAGCGGGAAAGGGCAGTGGTTTGGATCAGATCCTTTATCCAGCCAGGGCAAGAAGGGAGGGGCCTGGTATTTTCTGCCTTGCCTTCTACAACCTCCCGGCTTTGGGGTCTTGCTGCTACTCCCAAGACTAGTGTGTGCCTGTAGCTGCAGCAAGATGCCGAGGAGCTTCCGTACAGCATAGAACCAGGCGTCCGGGGCCTCGCCGGCAGAGTCATCCACCTACCCTGCTGTGCTCGGGCTGGGGAAGGGACTGTGGGAGGAGACGGGGCCCTGGGGGAGCCTCACCTAGTGCCCTCCCAGGGTCTGGCCCAGCCTTGACGCTGCGTGGGGAGGAGAGGTCGCAGCATCTGTCTGTCCTCTGCCCCAACCCAGGGAGGTGCCCTGAGCTCAGCCCTAAATACCCGGTACTAACGAGTCAGTGGCTGCTTCAGATGCCACCGGAATGAGAAGTGATGCCTTGGGCCCCAGGGGAGAGGAAGAGCTTCTGCCCTGGGACTTCCTGTGCCGGCGATGGCCTCGCGCCAGGGCTGGGCGCGGCACCCC
>NW_012102020.1:1231046-1233282 GCF_000951045.1 Mandrillus leucophaeus
ACGCCACCGTGCTCAGCTAATTTTTATATTTTTTGGTAGAGACAGGGTTTCACCATGTTGGCCAGGCTGGTCTCGAACTCCTGACCTCAGGTGATCCGCCGGCCTCGGCCTCCCAAAGTGCTGGGATTACAGGCGTGAGCCACCGGGCCCAGCCGGAGACGCTGAAATCAAAGGGCATCCGGACATGGTTCCTGGTGCCTGTCATCCCAGATACTCAGGAGGCTGAGGTGGGAGGGTCACTTGAGCCAAGGAGTTCAAAGTTAAAATGAGCCGTGGTCACACCACTGCACTCCTGCCTGGGCAACAGAGCAAGACCCAGTCTCTTAAAAATAAAAAACAGGAAGAACCCCAGAGTATGTCTAGGGAAGGGCAAACACTTGGCTTGGCTGGGACATAGAGACATTTGAAGGGAATGCTGAGAGAGAGGTGGGGAAATCGGCGAGGAGTGGAGCCCACAGGGCCTGTGTGCCAGCAGGGGACTGGGCTCTCGAGGACTTAGCGAAGGGCCTGCGTGCCAGCCGGGGAAGGACGGCAGGTCTGTGCTCAGACCACAGTAACAGTAGGCAGCCAGGTGCTGTGCTGGGGGTGCTACTCATTATGTCCTTGACTCTTCATGACAGTTGTATGAAGGAGATTCTGTTTATGCCCACTTTACAGATGCGGAAACTGGAAACTGAGGCTTACAGGTTATTTGCTCAAAAGTTGCCCAACTAGAACAGGATGGAGTCAGGGTTTCAGCCCCCGTCTGCCTGACTCCTGATCTCCTTGTTACTGTTGGGAGGAATTCTGAGGCAACCTGACTGGTGTGCCTGGTGGAGAAGGTAGAGGAAGGAGGAGGAGTCTTGGTTGGGGGTCCGTGGTGGGGTGTGCTTTCTGCCTTGGGTGGCTGGTGTTGGCTTGTGCTGTTTTCAGCAGGGTACAGGAGCGTAGCAGCAGAGTGGAAGGGGTGATGCGGAGCCCAGTTTGGATATGCAGTGTGTGGTGCCTGTGCAGCCTCCTGGCGGAGCTGCCCTGTAAGTGTCTGGAAATGTGGGTCTGGAGCCACAGGAATTCAGGAATGGAGGCAGCACATGGTGGTAACAGGAGCCCCTGGAGGCGGAGGTGACCCCAGGAAGCAGAGCATCAGTGGAGAATATAAGGAAACATGAGTTCAAAAGTCTTAGGAAATCCCAGCAGTTAAGAAGCAGGGGGTGGGGCGGGAAGGCGCAGTGGCTCGTGCCTGTAATCCCAGCACTTTGAGAGACCAAGGCTGGCAGAATGCTTGAGCCCAGGAGTTTGAGACCAACCTGGGCAACATGATGAAACCTCATCTCCACAAAAACTACAGAAATTAGCTGGGTGTCATAGTGCACGCCTGTAATCCCAGCTACTCAGGAGATGGAGGGCAGGAGGATTGCTTGAGCCTGGGAGGCAGAGGTTGCAGTGAACCAAGATCACACCACTGCACTCCAGTCTGGGGGCAGAGTGAGACCCCATCTCAAACAACCAACCAAAAAACACGTGGGGGAGAAGAGGCTGCAGGGCCGGACCATGGGCCCAGCACCGCCAGCAGACACAGCCTTGCCTGCCCTCAGGACCTCAGCTGCCAGGCTCCCGTGGGAGGGAGGGGGCCCCCGTGTTCTGGAGATGGAGAGCGTATGGACAGTCACGGTGTGCGTCTGAATCACTCCCTTTTCTTCCTTGGGCCCTGGCCAGCCTCCTCCCCAGACCAGTGTGATGTCAGGCCCAGCTGACCTGAAGGTGCGGGGTTGCCTGGTGCAGCTCCCTCTGGGATGAGGTTCCGAGGGCACCCAGCCTGGCCTTGGGCCAGAAGCTTGGGCTCTGCGCACAGAGGGGTGAGTTAAGGCTGACTAAACTTGGTGGGGCTGACATGTGGAAGCAAGATAATCCTCTGGCCGCGGAGGAGCTGTAAGCCCCCTCTCCTCTTCAGCGTTCTTTTTCCTTCAGGGCCTGGAGAAGAGGGAGGTGGAGGTGGGAGAGGGCCAGCTGGGAGGTGGGGTTGGCCTATATTCCTGAGAATACGGTAGATTGTTTTGGAAAAATCCTCTTGGCCGGAAATTGCCTGTCATGTCTGCGCCGTGGTGTGGATTTGTCACTTCGCATGCAGTTGGGAAGGCTGGAGAGGGGAATGGACAGCGGAACTGGGCTGGGTTCCAGCCTCTTGTTTCCTTTAGCTCTGCAGAGTGGAGATGTAAAGGGACAAGTGAAGAGCAGGGGGGTGTACACGGCGGGTGGG
>NW_012102020.1:1234887-1242071 GCF_000951045.1 Mandrillus leucophaeus
CGGGGCGGGGGCTGCGGGCACCGCTGCTCTCCCTGACCGCAGCCACCGGGGTTTGGGCTCCATGGGGGAGAGAGCTGCGTACCAGCGCCTGGCTGGGGGCGAGGAGGGACCGCAGGTAATGGGAAGGCCAGAGGGCAGCCGGATACCTGGGCGCAGACCCCTCGGTCTGCTGTGAGCCGGGCCCAGCCCTGCCCTCTGCGGCAGCCTCAGGAGTGGGGGTGTCCGCTCCCGGGCCAGGGCACACAGGGCGGAGTGTTTGTGCGGGTGTGGCGGGGGCGACAGTGATGCTGGCATCTGTCTCCGTGTGCATGGGTCCCCTGGGACCCCAAAAAGCTGCCCGTTGGGCTTGCTTCTATGCCCCAAAGGAGTCCAGGAAGCACTGCTAGGATTGGGGTTCCGTCCTTTAGGAGAACGGAGTCTGTGTGTCCTGGACATTCCCATTTACCAGCCTTTTGAATATGAATATCAAGCCAGATGTGCTTGTTTGCTTCCGAAAACACGGTCACTGTATTGATGGACGAGGCAGCTTCCCTTCCCCTTGGAGAGAAGGCACTTCCTCCCGCGGCCGGCGGAGGGCAGCAGCTGGCAGGAGAAAGGGGGACTCGGCAGGAGCGTTGGGGCTTCAGGTCGGGCATTTTCCTGGGCGAGGAGAAAGGGGGCCAGGCCGGGCGCGGTGGCTCAGGCCTGTCATCTCAGCACTTTGCGAGGCCGAGGCGGGCAGATCACCTGAGGCCAGGACGCTGAGGTCAGGAGTTCGAGACCAGCCTGGCCAACAAGGCGAAAAAAAAAAAATTAACTGGACGTGGTGGCAGGTGCCTGTAATCCCAGCTACTGGGGAGGCTGAGGCAGGTCAATCACTTGAACCCAGGATGGCGCCACTGCACTCCAGCCTGGGCGACAGAGCAAGACTCTCAAAAAGGGGGAGGGGGGACGGTCAAAGTATGACCCCACATACTTTGCTGCTTCCCGCATCTGGATTACTGGTCCAGTTATGGGTCTTGTTCTTACGGGGCATCCAAGGAAGTGAGGGTCAGGCATGGCGTTGTGGTGACTTTGAGACACATATTTCTGGGGACAGCTAGAGTGTTTAATCTAGCCATTCTGATCCAGCAGACTCATTTTGAAGTAGAGGGAATAACCCTGCTTAAATTCTTCCCCAGTCCCTGGTCCCCAGTCCCTGGGTCTCCTTCCAGGTGTGTTTGGTGCCAGGGTAGGCTGTAGGCTTCTCTGATGCAAGGGCATAGTCAGCCAAGGTTTGGGAAAAAGTCAGCTCCAGTGTATCATAGGCCTGACCTTGTCCATCTGACCTCAGCCCCCACTCAGTGCACACCTGCCATCTCCACAAGCTTTGTGGGGTAGATGGCAGGGGGATGAGGAAGAGGGACTGAAGCTGGGGGTGTCCTCCTCCCCGCCTCCTGGAGTTAGACCAGGAAATGGCTGTCCCTTTCGGCATCATTAGGGAGGCCAAGCGCTGGGAGAGGCCCTGGGAAGGGAGCCTGGGATGCTGATCCCCAAAGCCCTGTTCCTCAGCTGCCCACCCCTCCAGCCAGCTGGGGCTCCTTGAGCTGGTGGCCAGCTGGACAGGGACAAGAGAGCAGTGTGCAAGAAACAGGGCTCCCTAGGCATGGCTCAGCAGGGAGGGGGTTCCTGGGGAGCTGGAGAGGGCTTCCTGCAGCTGTCAGGTGTGTCTGGGGGCCGTGGCGAGGGGGGTGTAAGAGCAGCTGGCACCCTTCGAGGAGGGCGAGGGAGAGCATTTGTCAGTTCTGGAAACATGGGGGCCCCACGGGGGCTTGATGGAGCGTCTCTAGGCCCCTTACTCTGAGGCTGTGGTCTGTGTCCGGAATGTTATACAGGAGACATCCTACAGCTTTGGGGTGGGGGCATCCCATCAGGAGTCTCAGGGCATGTTTGTTTGTTTTGAGGGGGTTCGGGAGCTTGGCCACCTGGTCTGGGTAGGAGGCACCCTGGGTGTTTGGGCAGCAGACAAGGCAACCCTGGGGGAGGGGGTGGGGATCCTCACCCCACCCTACCCTTGCTCTTGGCCGGGCTGCCCCACTCTGGCAGGCTGCCGGCCTCCTATTTCCGTCGGGCACCAGGGTAACAGGGCCACATTAGGGTCTGAGCCAGGAGACGCCCAGCCAAGGCTGGGACTGGGGAGTGGGGGAGGGTCTCTGAAGAGTCATCTGCAGGGCCCAGCAGAGCCTCTGGGGCCCAAGCCTCCCACTCAGGCTGTGCTAGTCCCCACGTCCCCACACAAGCCCGTGTGGGGGTCTACAACCCTGCTTTGTACATGCTGTTTGAGTCACATAGCCCCAACCCCCCCAAAGTCCCAGGAGTTGTCTGCGACTGTGAGGGCTGGGGTAGAAGCCAGAGACAGGAGCCTTGTGTATGGGGAGGCAGGGGGGCCAGCGCGGGTGGCTGGGAGGAAGAGTCCCCCCCATTCCTGCTGCCCTCTTGGCAGTGATTCAGAAAGGTCCTTTTTCAGCCAGTGTCAGAGCTGCTCAGCTGGGGGGGGAGGGAGGGAGGGAGGGAGGGAGACAGGAGGGAGGGCAGGCAGGCAGTCGGGTGGGGAAGCCGGGGAGTAGGGCTGGACTGTTACCACTGCCCTGGAGAGAAGACAGAAACAGGACAGAGGATCCCGGCTGCAGCCGGCGTGAGGAAGGCTCCTCCGCTCCCTGCCAGGCTGGCCAGCTGTGGAAACCCAGCCGGGCTTGCAGCAGAGCACAGGGGCCCAGCCCGTTCTTCCGCATTTCCCACCCCCGTGTGGGATTTGGGGGGCTCCTGGGCGGAGTGCGAAGCTCATAGCCGAGGCCCCTGCTCACCCGCTTCCTGAGCCGGATCCCCAGCGACTGTTCAGGGGGTGCTGCTCCGTGGCGATGCCGGCGGCACGTCGGTTCCCTGGCCTGGAGCTCTCCTTCCCTCTCCTGGCCAGACTGCGGCGACGGCTGTACACAGTGAGTGGGGTACAGGGGTTGGACTGCTGGGGACTGTTGGGGCTCCTCAGCACCAGCAATTGACTGAGAGGCAGACAGCGGGACTGGGAGCGGCTGAGGGACCCCGCCAGTGAGGGCTCGACAGGGGGTCCGGGCCAGGTGGCCTCCCCTGTGGCCGCTGCGTTCATTCCTGTTGGCCTGTGTGTTTGCACGCCAGCCACGGAGTAATGACGGACACCGGTGTGCAGACTCCGCGAGGTGCTGGGGGCCAGGCTGTGCAGAATTGGAGAGTGTTTGAACTCCAGACGAGCCGCAGCCATGCCCTGTGCTGTGCGAGGAACCGTGGGCTGGAGGGGGACTTAGAGGGAGGCGGACCCCTGCAGAGTCAGCCTGGACTGAGACCCTGACTGCTTCCCTCACTGGGATCCCGGAGTTCCTTCCCATCCTCCCACACGCATCCCCGGTGCAGAGCAGCGCTGTTCCTGGTCAGGGAGCACGGAGGGGAGTGCACAGCTGAGCAGAGGTGTGTCAGCTGGTGTTTCAGGGAGAGGGAACAGGCCGGGCTGTGCTTTCTGAAGAGCTTCAGGGGAGGGGCCTCTGGGTCTCCTCCAGCCCTGACCACCCAGGGCATGGCTTTGAGCTGTTTTCAGGAGCCTGGAGGAGGGGCCTGGATCCTTGGGAGTTGGTGGTGGGAGGAAGAAGAGGGGGCCTGGAGACTGCCTGCCCTGCGGGAGACTGGGATCCCCCATCCTGAGGCTGAGCCCTGAAGGGGATTGGGGTCACTTTGCTCCAGGGACAGGGCAGCAGTGGCTGGGCCGTGGCCGGGTGGAGGGGAGATGCTGCCTAGGCCAGTGCCTCCCAGTGCACCTCTGGACTGGCTTCTGGAAAGCACCGGCACCTGGTCCTCTTAAACCCCACGTCCCTTTTTTGTAAACAGATTATTTTGTTGAGGATAAATTAATTAATACAGCTTAATACTTAGAACTGTTCCTCGTATATAGTAAGTGCGGTTGAAGTGTTAGATATTAATTTAGTTTAGTTTAGTTTGAGATGGAGTTTTGCTCTTGTTGTCCAGGCTGGAGTGCAATGGCACAATCTTGGCTCACCACAGCCCCTGCCTCCCAGGTTCAAGTGATTCTCCTGCCTCGACCTCCCGAGTAGCTGGGATTACAGGCACGCGCCACCACACCTGGCTAGTTTTGTGTTTTTAGTGGAAACCGGGTTTCTCCATGTTGGTCAGGCTGGTTTTGAACTCGGGTGATCCGCCCGCCTCAGCCTCTCTAAGTGGGGATTACAAGTGTGAGCCACCGCGCTCAGCCTAGATGTTACTTTTATTGTTACTCGTCTTAAACAAAATTAATAGAAATATGTAACCTGTTATGTTAACCTGTTAACCTGTGTACAGTGAAACAATACAGTGGGAACTGTAGTATAAAGAGACATAAGAAGAAGCTAATTATAACATTTTATGTATCTTAATACATTAGTAATCTAGACAATGTAATGAGGAGTCAGCTCCTGAGACCTCAGGCAGAAACGCCGTGAAGGCAGCATCTGCAAGTGCTGACCGAGAGACGAGTTTTGAAATAATGAGAGAGGGTTGCCTTCACTGACATTTTTGCAAATAGTGGACTTCCGCTATGTTCCGAATAAAGCAAAGTCCATTTTCCCTTAAGTTTACGCAGTAGTTTCATTCCAGGAAAATTTGTTTTATATTAAACCCGTAAGGCCAGGAGCGGTGGCTCACACCGGTAATCCCACCACTTTGGGAGGCCAAGGCAGGTGGATCACTTGAAGTCAGGAGTTCGAGACCAGCCTGGCCAACATGAAGGAACCCTGTCTCTACTAAAAACACACAAATTAGCCGGGTGAGGTGGCAGGTGCCTGTAATCCCAGCTCTGAGGCGATAGAATTGCCTGAACCCCGGAGGCAGAGTTTGCAGTGAGCCAAGATGGCATCATTGTACTCCAGCCTGAGTGACAGAGTGAGGTCCTGTCTCAAAAAAAAAAAAAAAAAAAAAAAACTATAAAAGTACTTTCTTGTTTATATATGAAGTGGGATCAGATTCTAGGTTTGCATGATCATAAACACCTTCATGAATTGAGTTGTGTGGGATTTGGGACAGTGCGAGAATGTCCTATGCATTGCAGGCTAGCTCACGTTCCTGTCCCCCAACCACCCCCAAATGTCGTGACAATCAAAAATGTCCGGTGGGGGTCTGTGCAGCCCTCGTGAGAACCATTCCAGTAAAGGGTTACGGCTTTAAGTTCGGAAACCACCCGGCCGGCCCAGCTGCCTGGCCCAGTCGCCGTGAAGGAAGCGCCAGGACTTGAACTGAGCGTTTCTCATTCCCCTTTGTTACTCTTTGTACTTCCCTGAGCTGCCTGAGAGTCGGAACTGGCACTGTGTTGGCAGGGCCACTGGGAACTGTGGGGGCAGGAGGCTCACGCTGGGCCCGGGCTGTGTGTGCCTGCGTCTCCGAGTGCCGCTCACTGTGATGGTAGCTGGGGGGGAGGCCACCGCTGAGTTGGGGAGGGGGATGGCTTGGTCCCCAGCCAGGCAGCTGGCCTTTTTTCTCTTGCCTGTTTGCCTCTTTGGGGATTGAACATGGGTCAGGGGCTAGCCTGGCCACGCCCTCAGCTCTGAACAGCCTTCCTCAGACGGGTGGGTGTGCTGTGCGGTGACAGACCTTCCTCAGACAGGGGTGGGTTTGCTGTGCGGTGGATCGCTTGCTTAGCTTTGAAGTTTCCACCAGCTTCTTTATCTGGACCCAGGAGAGTGTAGGTCAGAGGTCACTCACCTGCCCATCGGCTGATTGTGGCCTGCAGTGTGCTTTGGCCAGCACGCTGTGTGTGCGTGTGCGTGCATTTCAGATTTGAACTGTTCAGCATTGTTAAAACGTCAGGAGAAAGACGAGTATTAAGTGAAATCAGGGAACAGAATGGTATGGTTAATGCGTGGATATCTGTGTAGGGGCGACAGAGTCTGAAGGGTCCGCAGAAGACGTCACTGGCAGCTCCTGGAGAGCTGGTGGCTGTGCAGTTGTGGGGGGAATGAGATTCGTGGCTCTGTGCACCTTCTGAATATTTTACCATGTGCAGATATTACCTTTTCCAAACAAACTTTAATGGCGAGATTTCACATGTAACTTCAGATTTCTTTTATTTCTTGAAAAAATGGAAAGCTTTGACAATACTGGGTCCCAGTCTCTCGTGACAACCATTGGTGGGATCTGAGCTCCCTGTTGACAGGGGTGTCCGCAGGCCCGCCCCAGGCCCCACCCCTCCCTCTCGTCTTCTGCTTGCCGTGGCCCTGTGGGCACTTGGGTGGTGGCCCATGGAGTGGTCTTTGGATTGTTAGGAGAGGCTGGGTGGTCAGGCTTTGGGAGGAGCTTAGCTCAGAGCTCGTCTGGCCCTGAGAGTTTTCTCCGTCACATCTGAGGAGCCCATAGGTGGGTCTCAGGGCACACTGCACCCTGCAGATACTTTTATCACACGTGAGGAGTAAGAACACCTCGATCTTCCCAGAGAGACCATTGTTCGTTTTTACAAGGTTTTCAAGGGCTTTTGACCCCTGGAGACTTAGAGCGGGTGAGGAACGTGAGCACAGACGGATCAGCCACGGATCACAGATTTCGGGAGCAAGACCCTGACTCCTGGCTGCAGGGCGGGGCTGTATCTCTGCCGCCCTCACTGTGCCCTGTGGCTGGCAGGAATGGGCACGTGGGTCCAGGCGGTTCTCAGTAGCTCCTGTTGGGAGTTAGAAGGTGGTGTGAGCCCTTCCAGGCGGCAGTGTAGTGGGATGAAGGTGAGCCCAGGTCACTCGGGCAGGCCCCCTGTTGTCCCCCGCCACAACCCTTGTCCCTGAGCCACTCTTCCCTCCCCACAGAGGCTGGGAGGCGGCAGCATGCAGCCGGAGGAGGGCACAGGCTGGCTGCTGGAGCTGCTGTCCGAGGTGCAGCTGCAACAGTACTTCCTGCGGCTCCGAGATGACCTCAATGTTACCCGCCTGTCCCACTTTGAGTACGTCAAGAATGAGGACCTGGAGAAGATTGGCATGGGCCGGCCTGGTAGGTGGGATGTTGACTTGACTTGTCTTACCCCTGACTGTTTACGTCCTCTGTCCTCAGGACCACTGAGTGCATGGGTGGCAGCTGAGAACTCTGTCCCAGAGCCTGAGGCGGCGCGGGCTGAGGACTGTGTCTGTCCCAGGGCCTGAGGCGGCGCAGGCTGAGGACTGTGTCTGTCCCAG
>NW_012102020.1:1242458-1255075 GCF_000951045.1 Mandrillus leucophaeus
CCTGAGGTGGCGCAGGCTGAGGACTGTGTCTGTCCCAGGGCCCTGAGGTGGCGCAGGCTGAGAACTGTGTCCCAGAGCCTGAGGCGGCGCAGGCTGAGAACTCTGTCTATCCCAGAGCCCTGAGGTGGCGCAGGCTGAGGACTGTGTCTGTCCCAGGGCCCTGAGGCGGCGCAGGAGGGACATCAGTAGGTGCTGATGTGTGATGAGAACAGTTGGCAGTTGTAAAGGTGAATTGGAGTTTGAGGAGAGTGAGGCCTTCCCGAAAGCCGGCTACACAGGGGTCACTCCATGCCCCGTTCTGTTTGTTCTTACATAGAGAGTATGTCCTTGATCACCTCTCCTTCATAAGCATCAAATTGAGTCTGTTCCCATCATTCTGAATACGGGCTGGCGGGGGGAGTCCACGTCCAGAGATCTGTAGGGAGAACGCTAACTCTCAGATGGTTTGCTGATTCCCACTAGCGTGCTCTTTCTCACTGTCTCACACGCACATGCATACACGCACGTGCACATACACGCGCACACACATGCGCACGCACTTACATGCACGCATGTGCACGCACACATGCACACGTACGCACATGCACACGTACGCACATGCACACATGCACACACACACAAGCATGCACACACGCGCAGACGCACACATGCAGATGCACGCACACACATGCACACATGCGCACTCGCGCACACGGACACGTAGATGCATGCACGCACATGCGTGCACACGCACATATATGCATGCACACTCGCACACATGCACATACACAAGGATGCACACACGCACATACACATGCACGCACACACATGCACATGCACAGACGCACACATGCGCACAAACAGGTTTGCTCTGATTTGAGCTCAACCTTTATCTTCGTATTTTTCCTAAAAGTGGGGCTTGTGGCATTTAAAAGTCGTGATGTTCTTCATAGAACGTTAGAAACGTATTAGGGCATTGAAGTTAAAATAGCTTAATAGGTAGTCATGTGCTGAGTTGGACATTGACTTATGCTACTTTTGGCCTGGATAGTTGGTGTCTGATGCCAGTAGCATAACAAAATTTTATGGAGGGAAAAAAACCTCAACATTGAGAAAATTCTGTTCATTACCTTGATTTTTTCCTGAGAACTGGGAGAAGCCCACCACTTCAAGTTTTTGGTTAAACACCTTCACCCAGTTTGAGAGCCAGTGCCGGGAAGTGGAGTGCAGAGACCGTCTGGTCAGTTGAAGCTCCTGGTTAGTTGGGGTTGATTTCATTGGTATCGTTGTGCTGAGTGGTGTCCAGTGGCAGACTCACCCGCGAGGGCACCATAGGCAGCAGCCTCTCTCGGGTTTGAGCTGCCTTCACAGCGCTGGGTTCCCCACCCTCCCTGCAGGCCAGCGGCGGCTGTGGGAGGCTGTGAAGAGGAGGAAGGCCTTGTGCAAACGCAAGTCGTGGATGAGTAAGGTGGGTGAGGAGGTGGGAGGGTGGCAGCCTCGAATGCCCCCTACCGCTTCCAGTCCTGGGAACCTTCCCCAACTCCCCAGCAGGTCGAATCTCGCCATTCCGCCGGCACTTTGTACAGAACCCCTGCATCCAGGGTCTTATCGGGCAGGGCACTTGTAGAGCTGCCGGGCTAAGTGTCTGTCTCCGCCAGATATGGACACGCAGGCAGCCTGTGTGTGGTGAGGCCTTCACAGCCCCTCTCAGCACCTGGAACAGGAGCTCACTGACAAGTGTGTGCCTTAACTTAGCCCTGCTGTGTCTGAGCGTTGGGGCCAGTGTCCAGCGTGGGGCGGTGGACCTGTCTGGACCCAGAACATCTTCACTTGGCTTCCCTCCTCCCCGACCCTCTGTAATCTCTGTGTTTCTCTGGTCATCTGTCCCTGCTGACAGCTTCCTTCCCCACAGCCTGTCCCCACCTCTCCCCACACCTTGTCCTAATTTGGGTCTGTGGTGTAGTGAGTCCCTGGTCTGACTCAGTGGAACTCTGCCCATTGTCTGGAAGACAATGAGAGAGGAAGTGAGCCAGCCGTGGCCTTTCCTCTCCATTTCTGGCCTCAGGGCTGGGGTGGGGGGTGGGCAGGGCCGAACAGCTGGAGTGGGATTGGGCAGCAGAGATTTTCCTGGCTGCAATCCGGCAAAGGGGCTGTCTCTTGGGACCCTGTGGCTTTTTCTGGGAACACTGTCCTGGTCCTTTGCCCAGGTTTTAGGGAAGGATGAGTAGTGTCGGGCTGGTGGAGGCCGGAGAAGAGAGCAGCGTGGTTTGCCGAGATTTAGGGGTGCTGAGATTTAGGGGTCTTGGATCTGCCACTGGCTCTTGATAGGTCCCTGGGCAGTCAGTGGCCTCCCGATTGTCGTCTTTCGTCGTGTCTTCAGTGAAATGATGCCGGGCCCACTGCCCAGCTCATATCCCAGGGCTGTGGGAGGCACCAGAGATAATGACTGTGAAGGGTCTTGTAAACCTGAACATTGCTTGCAAACATAAGGAATTCTAGTTACTGTGAGGAAGCAACAGAGGCCAGAAGAGGCCCTCAGATTTGAGGCACCCTAGCCTGAATGGATAAGACTCTACCAGCTTTGGGGATGTGAGACCCAAACTGGCAAGAATCTGCAGCCTGGAGCCTAGGCTGTGGGTGCCTCGGTGGAGGCTGCCAAGTCAGACCGATGTGGCCAGCTTTGACCCTCGTGGCCTCCTTTCTTCTGTCCCTTGACCTTTGGCCCCCTCCCTGTCCAGTCTGGCCTCAGAGTCTCCTCCACTCTTCCTTCTATCTCAGCCCTCAGCTCTAGTCGCCCCTCCAGAAACCCAACTGTCTTCCCAGGCCCCTCCCCAGTAAGGACTAGCTTCATCTGAACCACACACACACTCACGGTTCAACCTCAGACTAAAATTATCCTCTCCCCTGGGCAGGATGAAGGGCAGCCGACTCCCTAGTGAGGGTGGAGACAGACAGCACCAAATGGTCAGGCCAGAGAAGGGGCCAGGGCTAAAAATGGACAAGGAGGTGTTTGTGGAGGCCCCTGTGGCTCCTGCACCATCTACATGAGTTAGGGCTGGAGTCTGCTGGGCGGCGGGTGCAGGAAGGGAGGGTGGGGCAGGACTAGGAGGAGACTCAGACCTTGGGTGGGCAGTGCTGGGAGGGCTTTGGACTCTCCCTGTCCGCACAGCTGGGTGTGGGGCCACTGCAGCCACAGGCTGATGCCTGTTGGTCTTTTTCTGGCACCCACCTTGAGGCCAGCGTCAGGCTTTGAGTTCTGTATTTGGGGTGTGCCTGGACGGAGTGCAGCCCTCCAGCCAGGCTGCCCCACTGGCAGTTTGGCAAAGCCAGGACTTATCTGGAAGCCGAGCCAGGGGATCACCAGGTGGACCCAGCAGGGTGGGACTGAGTGACTGACCCTGGGTGTTGGATTCCATCTGGCCCCCGGCTGCCCTCAAACAGGTGTTCAGTGGAAAGCGACTGGAGGCTGAGTTCCCCCCTCATCACTCTCAGAGCACCTTCCGGAAGACCTCGCCTGCCCCTGGGGGCCCAGCAGGGGAGGGGCCCCTGCAGAGCCTCACCTGCCTCATTGGGGAGAAGGACCTGCGCCTCCTGGAGAAGCTGGGCGATGGCTCCTTTGGCGTGGTGCGCAGGGGCGAGTGGGACGCGCCCTCAGGGAAGACGGTGAGCTCTGTGTCCTGCCGGCCAGCAGAGGCGTGGGACCCAAGGCTGGGAGTGGCTCTTCTGCCCCCAACTGGGATGTGAATGGGACTGGGGACGCGTCACAACAGGATTTTTGGGTTTTTATTTATTTTTTTGAGACAGAGTCTCTTTCTGTTGCCCAGGCTGGAGTGTAATGGGCACGATCTCGGCTCCCTGCAACCTCTGCCTTTTGGGTTCAAGCGATCCTCTTGCCTCAGCCTCCTGAGTAGCTGGGATTACAGGTGTGCGCCACCACGCCCCAGCCAGTTTTTGTCTTTTTAGTAGAGATAGGGTTTCACCATGTTGGCCAGGATGGTCTTGAACTTCTGACCTCAGGTGATCTGCCCACCTTAGCCTCCCAAAGTGCTAGGATTACAGGTGTGAGTCACCACGCCCAGCCCATGCTCAGGTTTAGCTAAGCACATTTATTATTTCAACTATAAAAATAATTTATTTATTATAAAAGTTTGGAAACTACTTGAAAAACAAGAAAAAAAAATCGCCTATAATCCCACCACTAAGAGGAAGCAGAGTTGGCATTTCTGCCTCTTCCTCCTACTTTAGGTATTTTGTCGGATTTAGTTAAGATACAAATTCTGGATACAGCTTTTAAAATCTTGTTCTTCCTGGCATTGCATTTAACATTTTCCCCTCAGGGATAACATGTGTGCACCACAGCATACAGTTCTGGTGTGACTGTTTCCTGTGCAGAAGCCATGTTCTTACTGCCCAGGTCACGTCCGGTGCATTCCCGGCACCTCAGAGGGCTCCTCATGCCCTGTCCACTCAGTGCACCTGCGCCCTTCTCCCGGGGAAGCCGCCGTCCACTCAGTGCGCCTGCGCCCTTCTCCCGGGGAAGCCGCTGTCCACTCAGTGCGCCTGCGCCCTTCTCCCGGGGAAGCCGCTGTCACTCAGTGCGCCTGCGCCCTTCTCCCGGGGAAGCTGCTGTCACTCAGTGCACCCTTCTCCCGGGGAAGCTGCTGTCACTCAGCCCTTCTCCCGGGGAAGCCGCTGTGCCGACTTCTAGCTCCACATATTTGTTTTTGGCATTACATTTAAAGCATTTTCCTTCTACAGCAAAAGAACTTTTAATATTCCTTTTTATGACCAGCCTGAGCAACATGGAGAAACCCTGTCTCTACTAAAAATACAAAATTGGCCAGGCATGGTGGTGCCTGCCTGTAATCCCAGCTACTCAGGAGGCTGAGGCAGGAGAATCACTTGAACTCGGGAGGTGGAGGTTGCAGTGAGCTGAGATCGTGTCACTGCACTCCAGCCTGCATCTCAAAAAAAAATCCATTTTATAACATTTGAATATTCTCTCATCATGCTGGTTATCTCTTACTTTTTGGTTGGTATTTAAGCCCAGCATTCCCCCAGGAAGGGGAGGCATGGCCGACAATGGCTCCTGAGGGCCAGCGCTCTGCCCTTCTGCGGCCAGGCCTCCTGTAGAGCATGTAAGCCCAGGCACTGGTGGCGTGCTTACCCACCCAGATGAGCAGCTCGGAGGCGGGGATCGTTGAGCCGAGTTGGAGGGTGGAGCAGGTTGGCTCCGTGTGTCCGGGACCTGGCAGGTCCTGAGTCCTTGCACATCCCGCTGTGGACAGGTGAGTGTGGCTGTGAAGTGCCTGAAGCCCGACGTCCTGAGCCAGCCAGAAGCCATGGATGACTTCATCCGGGAGGTCAACGCCATGCACTCGCTCGACCACCGAAACCTCATCCGCCTGTACGGGGTGGTGCTCACGCCGCCCATGAAGATGGTGAGTGCTGTGGGCAGGAGCGGGTGGCAGGGAGAGGGCTGTGGTCCCAGATGTGTGGTGCAGTTACTCTCTCCGTCCTGAGGTCAGAGGCGCCCTAGATCCTACTTTGGTCCCCCCACCTGATGGAGTAAAGGGGTTCACAAGGGCCCAGCCTGGTCCGGGCTGTGTCTGCTGCAGTAGGGTCCGGGTCTGCCTCTGGATTTGCTGGTGCTCAGTGTCAGAGAGTTACTCCTATGGGAGGGGCTGGCTATTGAGTTTAATTTGGGGAATTTACGTTTTATTTATTTATTTATTTTGAGACAGAGTCTCGCTTTGTCGCCCAGGCTGGAAGTGCACTGGCACGATCTCGGCTCACTGCAGCCTCCGCCTCCTGGTTTCAAGCGATTTTCCTGCCTCAGCCTCCCGAGTAGCTGGGAGTACAGCTGTGCGCTACTACGCCTAGCTAGTTTTTGTATTTTTTAGTAGAGACGGGGTTTCACTGTGTTAGCCAGGATGGTCTCGATCTCCTGACCTCGTGATCCACCTGTCTCGGCCTCCCAAAGTGCTGGGATTACAGGCGTGAGCCACCAGGCCTGGCCAAGTTTTGGAATTTCTAGCCATTGCCTCTTTGAGCTCCTTCTCTCTGGGTGTCAGTTTCCTACATTGTCTCGAGGGAGAGGCCTGAGAAACTGCAGGACTCCTAGAGGTCCCCAGACAGCAGGCCAGGAAGGAGTGTGCAGCCTGGTTCGGGAAAGCCTTCAGGAAGGGGGCCGGGGGCCCAGTGTGGGCTGCTGAGAAGGGGCAGGGTCCTCCAGCTCATTCCTCCTGCCTCCTCCGTGGCCTCAGGTGACAGAGCTGGCACCTCTGGGATCGTTGTTGGACCGGCTACGTAAGCACCAGGGCCACTTCCTCCTGGGGACTCTGAGTCGCTACGCTGTGCAGGTGGCTGAGGGCATGGGCTACCTGGAGTCCAAGCGCTTTATTCACCGTGACCTGGCTGCCCGCAATCTACTGTTGGCTACTCGCGACCTGGTCAAGATCGGGGACTTTGGGCTGATGCGAGCACTACCTCAGAATGACGACCATTACGTCATGCAGGAACATCGCAAGGTGCCCTTCGCCTGGTGAGGGGCAGGTGCTGCCAGCTCACAGAGTCCCTGCAGACCCCGGCCTCAAAGTTCTGGGGCTTTCTTGACCCACCACAGCCCCTGGTTTTGCTTGGGCCTGTCCTTGTCTGTTCTAAGCCTGGGGTGCCCTCCTTTGCACCCATTCACTCACCATCCATCTAGGAATTCTTGAGGGCCCGCATGCCAGGATCTGAGTGCTGGAAAGCACAGGGATAGATGCTGTGGGGCTCTCCAAGGGGCATTGCTGGGTGGGGTGTTACAGGGATAGATGCTGTGTCCTCACCAAGGGGCATTGCTGGGTAGGGTGTTACAGGGATAGATGCCGAGGCCTCACTAAGGGGCATTGCCGGGTGGGGTGTTACAGGGATAGATGCCGAGGCCTCACCAAGGGGCATTGCTGGGTGGGATGTTACAGGGATAGATGCCGAGGCCTCACTAAGGGGCATTGCTGGGTGGGGTGTTACAGGGATAAATGCCGTGGCCTCACCAAGGGGCATTGCCGGGTGGGATGTTACAGGGATAGATGCCGTGGCCTCACCAAGGGGCATTGCTGGGTGGGGTGTTACAGGGATAGATGCTGTGTCCTCACCAGGGGGCATTGCTGGGTGGGGTGTTAACAGGGATGAATGCCGTGGCCTCACCCAAGGGGCATTGCTCGGTAGGGTGTTCAAAGGCTTCCTGAAATGTCAGGGGAAGTTTGCCAGGGACAGACTCGTTGGTAAGCATGTTGTAGGTAGAGCTAGAGGTAGACAGGCCCAGGCCACAGCAGGCCCTGTAGATGGGCCAGGGCTGCTCACCTGTGCCCTGGGGGTGGTACTTGCCCTGGCCCCTCTGTGGGCTTATCCTCTGCTGAGACCATGGTGGTCCTCTGGTTCGAGAAGCACCCAAAGGACTGTGATCTGCCTGCTTTGAGGTGGGAAGGGTTATTCCAGTTCTGCTTGCCCGAGCGGCGACTGTGGGCAACCCTTATGATGCAGAACGCATGGTCATCTTAAGGAGCAGCTGGCTTTACCCCTAGGGTGAGCATAGGTCTTAGATTATGCCTGTCGTCCTGCACTAATTTATAGCAGCCTCTTTTGTATTTAGGCATCCTGGTTTGCGTGGTAATGTATTAATACAGTTGCCTTTAAACAACACGATGAAGGGGGCGGGTTATTGTTCTCTTTTCACCGATGAGGATAATGAGCCTTAGAGATCTCGAGAGAGTTCCCTGGCCCCATCCCCTTTGAGGGGCAGGGCTCGCTCTGGTTCCCTGTCTAGGTGCCACCCTCCTCTCTGCACCTCAGCCCACGCCGGGATGTCCGTGTCTAACCTCACCACAGTGGCGCTTCCCCCTCACCCGGGGGGTGCCCAGAACAAATGTATTTGGGTGAAGCCAGTACGACTGTTTCTACCCATTTTGGTTCTTCCCCAGGCCCTATCTGAATTTCCCACCCACTCCTTCCTGCCGAAGGACCCAAATCCCAGGATCCCGCCCCAGATCTGGGAATTGTCATCCTCCCACCACAGTCCGAAAACAGCCAGTGATCTTCTCTGCCTGCCCCGTCCTAGAGCCTCTGACCTCCTTCATTTCCCTGCTTCTCTGGCTGGGAAACTTCCCCTCCTCTTCCCACGCCAGGCTGCAGTGAGGAAGGGACCTGGGCTCAGATGGTTTTCCCCAAGTCTGTGCACCGTGTAGTCAAGGAGTCCTGCCCCTTCACGCAGCGCCCCCAAGACCCACTGCTGAACGTGGCACGGGGTCACAACAAGTGTTCGCTGAATGAGTGTTTTAAGTCCCCGGGGCGGACGCAAGTAGGGTGTTTGAGAGGCTTCTCTTTGACCCCTGCCTCTGCCAGGTGTGCCCCGGAGAGCCTGAAGACACGCACCTTCTCCCATGCCAGCGACACCTGGATGTTCGGGGTGACGCTGTGGGAAATGTTCACCTATGGCCAGGAGCCCTGGATCGGCCTCAATGGCAGTCAGGTGGGGGCTGGGAGATGGGCCCCCATAGGGCTGGTGGGGTGAGTTCCATTCCCAGCTTGCAGCCTGGCCCTGCTGGAACTGCCTCTCACCCACGGACTCCCTCCTCCACGCCCCGTATCTGTATGGCCTCAGGGAGAGCCCAGCAAAGAGACGGGGAGGGAAAAGCTGGGGCCTGCCCTCCTTTTCTAGCCCTTGCCACATCCACTCGCTCCGAGGCCCCAGACCTGGGAAGAAGGGTCTAGGGCTCTGGAGAGGGCCCCTCCCGGGCAGGCAGATCCCTTCTGTGGAGGCCAGGCACGGCAGCAGCTGCTGCAGCTGTGGATAGGCCGGAGGGAAGGCGGGAAGTGAAGGGCTGGGTGCTCTGTTTGTCTCCAAACTCTGCACCTCCTCACCTTCAGATCCTGCATAAGATCGACAAGGAGGGGGAGCGGCTGCCCCGGCCTGAGGACTGTCCCCAGGACATCTACAACGTCATGGTCCAGTGCTGGGCTCACAAGCCGGAGGACAGACCTACATTTGTGGCCCTGCGGGACTTCCTGCTGGAGGTGAGGGACAGGTCAGCCCAGGAGAGCTGGGGTGTCCAAGCGGAGGGGCTACCCAGGCGTCAGTCCCAGAGCCGGCAGTGACCTTTCTCTTCCCCCAGGCCCAGCCCACGGACATGCGAGCCCTTCAGGACTTTGAGGAGCCAGACAAACTGCACATCCAGATGAATGACGTCATCACCGTCATCGAGGGAAGGTAGGGAGTGCAGGGCTGGGCCCGCCCTGGGATCGCTTGAAGGGCACAGGTCAGAGGGGCCTGTGGACAGATCTCTTTGGCCTCCAAGATTCCCTTGGCCACACACAGGCTGGTGGTTGGGCCTGAACCCTGCAGTGTGAGGGGAGGACAGGCCTGCCTCCGTCTCCCTAGTGCCTTTCCCTGCGCAGCTTCTCTCCACCACCCTTTCCCACTGGGCTCCAGCCTGGCTCTGTGGTTGGGCCAGGCTGCCTTTATGGAGGGGTAGGGAGTGGCCTGGCCTGGCCTGGGTCGTGCAGAGCTCTGGACTCCTGTGCTTCCTCCTCTGCTCCTCCCTGCTTCTCTCCCTGCTGCTTCCTGGCACAGGGCCTCAGCCTTCCACCTGGGTGCCTTTCAGTAGCTGAAGCAGCCCAGCCTGCCCTCTTGCCAGCTTTCCATCCTTCCTGCTCAGCCCACTACGCGCTCCCAGGCCTGCCTCCAGCCTCTGGGCCTCTCTTCCCATCTCCCCTTGGGGAGACCCTCTCTGTACCTAACCCTCCTGCCACAGCCTCTGCAGAGCCCCTGTCTTCCACCCGAGCCCCGCAGTTCTAGCGCCTGCCCTGAGGCCCCACCCACCGCGGACCCTGCCTTCTGCTAGCTGATCCCCAGGGCGTCTGAGGAACTGGTGGGGGCAGGGCAGGTGTGAGGTGCCTTTGAGGCAGCGGGGAGTATTGAGGACCAGGAAGAGGCGTGAAGTGGAGGAAATTCCCCGTACTCTCAGCTCCTGTGACTCAGGCCAGGCAAGGAGGGGGTGGGGCTGCTTCCCAGGAAGCCTCTTCCGCCCACACTGCAGGTTTTAGGGGTCTGCAGCCTTCGGTGCTATCCTGTGCCTCTTGGGGGCATAGGGAGGAGACCTGGGGGGGCTGCGTGGAGTGTGACCTGCACCACTGTGGCCCCGACACCCCGAGCCTTCCCAGGCCTGGCTCCCTCACCTTTGGGCCCAGGGTCCGGGAACAGGAATGACATACTGAGACTGCAGGGCCTGTGGTTGGGAGTGTTATTCTGGGGAAGAAAGCAGAAGGTTCTAGAAAGAGAGGCTTGGCGACAGGAGGCACACAGTCTGCAGGTTTGGAGTGGAGGGGTCAGGGATGGGATTGCAAGCGTGGCGCTCCGGGGAGCATTCTGGAAATAGGAAGATTAATTGTGGGGGTCCCCTGGAGGTACCTGGCAGGGCCTCCAGCCCAGAGTTCAGCCCCACGTCCATGTCTGCCTCCACGAGCCGGAGAACCGTTGGCCTGGCCCCTCTTGTGCTGCCGCTGGAGCCCCAGATCTTTACCGCCCGCTTCCCTTGCTCTCAGCAGGAGCCTGTGTGCCTGCCAGTGTCCCCAGGGGTGACTCGGCGTGGCCTGTGTTTGGGGCGTGTGTCTCTGGATCTGGTGCTTTAGGTCACTGACGGGGCAAGGCGGGCAGCGGGAGGGGCCGGGAGCGGCTGCTCCCGGGAGGATTGTGGGTGCGCCCTGCCCTGCCCTTCCGTTGAAGGCTCCTGTTAGCCCCAGCCGCTGGTTCCCTGTGGCTGCTGCTGGGGGCTCCTTCCCCAGGGCCACCAGCCCTGGCTTGGACCACAGCACCTGCCCTCCGTGCCTGAAGCTGCTCAGGAGGTGGGAGGTGAGGGGCAGGAGGCCACGGCAGCCGGTGAGGCTTGGGAGTGGGCCGGGTGTCAGTGGTGGCACAGTGGTGGCAGAGCTTGACTCTGCCCCTTGTTTTCTCAGTCCCGGAATATCTCCATGTTTGTGTGGCTGCCTCCGTCTCCATGTCTCCGGGCAGATGCTCTGTCTGTCTTTGGGCCTGGCTTTGCACATGTGGGTCTCTGTGTTCGGGCCTCCCTCCTAGCCTGGCCTTCTCTTCGCAGTGACTTCCCGCTTGCTGTGTCCAGCGTTTGTCTCCTGGTGTGGAGTCGGGGAGGCCACACCTGCCCCAGCTCTGAGTCTAGGCTCAGTCCTTCTCAGGGTACTAGGCTGTGGGCAGAGGGAAGACACCTCGGTGTTTCGTGCTCTGTCTAGATTTGGAGACACAGTTGATGACTGGTCTTTCCTGGGGGCTCATTTGGAGGAAGGGATGGCTGGCAGCACTTCTGTTCCGCATACAGAGCGGGTGTTGGAATCCGTTGCGGGTCGTTGGCCTGGTCTGGCCCTGGAGCCTCGGCTTCCTGTTGGGGGTGGGAGCCAGGCATCCTGGTTATCCCTCCAGGCCTGGTCGCCTGGGACCCCCAGAGAGAAGAGCGGGCGGGTGTTGTGAACAGAATGTCCGGCATTGGTTGAGCCATTTCTGGACTACCTCTGGCCAGGACGGGAACACGGTGCTGAGATTTCCAGAGCTGGGGTAGCCTTAGGCAGTTCTCGGCACCCGGCCTCTGTTTTCCATCTTGTCTACCCCAGAGACGCTGACCAGAGGCCCAGGGGCAGCAGGAGGTAGAAGGTTCACGCCGGAGGTGTTGGGCCCTTTGCCTGCTTCCCCGGGAAGTCCGCATCTGCCCCTGCTTCAGTCACGCCTGGTGGCAGCCCTGGCCCTCCCATGGCCCAGGGACTCTGGCCTGTTGGTGGTGGGAGAGAGAGGGTGCGGACAGGGTGGGCCTGGAGGGAAGGGCTGGCCTCAGTCCCCTCTGGGCTGCTGGTGCTTCGGCCACAATGAACCTCACACGGGTGTGTGTGGGCTGTGAGAAGCGACACTGGTCCTCTTGGGGGAGAAGCTTCCTGGGAATGTGCTTGGGTGTGATTCTGAGGGGTGTTTCTTGCACACATTCTCTGCCCTCTTACTCGCCTTCCCCAGGAGCAAGCATGTTTTCCGGAGTGGTCAGGACTCCCAGCAGCCGTGGGGGCTCTTGCCTCGGCCACGCCTGCGCTAAGGGAGGTGGGCTTGGTGTCTCCTTTCCCTCGCACAAGTGGGTCCCAGAGGAGGCTTGTGTGCCAGGAGCTGGGCAGTGCTGGTGGAAGGGAAAGGCCAGAGGGAGTGGCCTCCTGCCTTGGGCGCCAGTCTTGCTGCTCTGAGCGAGGTCTCCGCCTCAGCTGCATTCTCACCTGGTGAAGGAGCGCCCCTGAAGAGGTGGAGACCAGAGTCCAGCGTCTGGCCCGGGGCCGCCACCAGGGAGCCCGTGGGTGTAGCAGGAGAGCCGCAGCCGGGCTGGTGCCGGGGTTCCTCCCCTGCGGGCCGCCGCGGGAGGCTGTGTGTGCCTGTGCTGGGGAGCCGTGGCTCTGCTCCTTCCAGTAGCCCTATTTTTCGGATGGGACTTGTCCCTTCCCGGGTGTTGTCCTCTCTCCTTCCTTCCCACCCTGCAGGCAGGGTGGGAATCAGGGTGGCTGTGTGTGGTGGGGCCAGGCCAGTGGCCCTGTGTATGGGAGGCTGGGCAGGGGGAGCCTCC
>NW_012102020.1:1255586-1260558 GCF_000951045.1 Mandrillus leucophaeus
CCTCCATGCACCCCCAGCCTCCATGAGCTTCCCTGGGCCCCCGCCTCCCCTCACTTCCTACCCCCCCCCCGCGGACTGTGGTGCTCTTGGGTTTGACTTTGGTCTCTGGGATGGGCTGTTCCCGGAGTTGAGCCGTTCCAGCCAGGCCTGGTCACCTCACAAGGCTGTGGGTCTGGGTGCCCACGTGTCGCTGCCTTCTCCATCCTCTCTCCCGGGCCTGACTGTGTTTCGGAGGAGCCCTTCCTCAGGCTTTGGCCCTGGGACAGGTGACGCGGGGGTTGGTGGGGAGGGTGTGCAGTGTGGTGCCACACGTGTCCACCCCAGCAGCACGGGACTGTCACCGCCTCTGCCTGCGCAGACTCTGCCCAGCGCATCACTTATGAGCAAGTCCAGCACGGAGGCGGGAGCCTCACAGCCTGTCACAGCCTTCGGGTGTCAGGAGTGTCTCGCGGAAGCCCTGTGCTTCCTGGCGTGCCTTCCCTACCCCAGCCGGGCCCCAGCCCCTGCCCCGGCTTAGGCTGTAGCAGCAGAGGTTTCGTGTCTGAGGTCAGAGGGGACTGAAGTCAGAGGGGACTGAGGTCAGAGGGGGACTGAAGTCAGAGGGGACTGAGGTCAGAGGGGACTGAGGTCGAGGGGAACTGAGGTCGGGGGGGACTGAGGTCAGGGGGGGACTGAGGTCGGGGGGGACTGAGGTCAGAGGGGCTGAGGTCAGAGGGCACTGGCAGCCCCACTGTCTGGTCACTGTGTGAGTACTGAGTTCCCTTTTGGACTTCTTGTTTTAAGACACAAGTAGAGCCCCTCCTGAGGAGACGGGGAGGCTCCTGCAGGCCTGCCAGGAGGTGATAGAAACTGCCGGAAGCATGTGAAGTGGTGGGGAGAAGGCCTTGAGTTGCCCGGAGTGCTTCTAGACTCTCACGGGTCTGCATGCAGGAGGCAGGTTGTAGTTGGAGGCCTGGCCCCCAGCCTAGTGCAAGGCCCTCGGTGTCCCGACACCCCCACACCTCTCAGAACTCCTGGAACCCAGCCGAGGAGTGAAAGCCAGTGGCCAGAAGAGGACTGGGGCCCGGCCTTGCCAGGGGACTGACTGGGGAGCGAGGAGGAGCTGTGGTTGGGGCACTGGTCCCGCAGACCTGGAAGCTGGGTTTGGTCCCGGGATCTTTCTAGTGACCGTAGACAGGTCATGTTGCCTGCTGCGGCAGCGTGCCTCCTTATTTGCCAACCGTGGGGAAAGTGCCTGCTGCGGCAGCCTCCAGCGTGCCTCCTTATTTGCAAACTGTAGGGAAAGCTGCCTGACCCACCTAGAGAGTTGAGGGTAAGGCCGTGTGCAAACAGGCCCGTACAGGGCATGGTGGGTCACGGGGGCTGTGGGGGAGGAGGGCCGGTGGCAGACAGTCTGGTCCTGAGGCCTGAGCCCCATCCTTGTTCTGCCACAGTGGCCAGGGTGTGAGGAGGGTCCCAGTGCCGGGGCTGCCCGCCATGCCTCGAGTTCACTGTGCCATCTCTGTCGGGCAGGGCCGAGAACTACTGGTGGCGTGGCCAGAACACGCGGACGCTGTGTGTGGGACCCTTCCCTCGCAACGTGGTGACCTCCGTGGCCGGCCTGTCAGCCCAGGACATCAGCCAGCCCCTGCAGAACAGCTTCATCCACACGGGGCATGGCGACAGTGACCCTCGCCACTGCTGGGGCTTCCCAGACAGGATCGACGAGTGAGTACCGGGCGGGGATGGGTGCCCCGCTCGGGACTCCAGGGCCCTCAGCACGGCACGCATAGGCTGAACCTGTTCTTCACCTTTCGCTCGGGCTTCAGCCCGCGACCCGCGACCCTCCCCTCCTCACCGCTGGCCTTACTCTCGGGAAGCTGTGGAACCCTAGAAAGCCCAGCCTGGTGGGGATTCTCCCGGGGAACGTGCTTTCCCTGCCGTTTTCAAGCTTCAGGGGCCGATCTCCTAACTCCGAGACTGACTTCATCTGTGAAATGGGTCCACCCCCCGATGAGGGGAGGGCTGTAAATGCACTCTGAATTAGAACGTGCTGCCCAGAGGCAGGGGTCCTGAGAGAAGCTTTCCTGCCCATCACAGATGAAAGTAGGGTCAGGAGCTTCTGAGGATGGACTCCTGTTTGGTGGAAAGGTCTCCGGAGCCACAGCTGTAACCCCTCTTGGGACCGGGGCCTTAGGAAAATGGACTTGGGAGGAACCCGGTGGAAGCTGCTGAGGAGCAGAGCTTCTCCCATGACCCCCCTGTGACCCCCTGTGACCCCCTGTGACCCCTGCACGCGAGCAGTGGTTTTCCTTCTCCTGCCGGTGGTGCCAGAGTCCTGGAGACGTGAGCCCACTGGCTCGGGCCCTGGGGATGTGTGCAGGTGCACGTGGGAGTGAGCCTGCTTCCCAGAACCACAGCAGGACTGGGGACCTTGGGGACTGCAGAGGGAACGTTAGGTGGCAGGTCCGCCTCCCCACCGCACAGTACAGAGCTCACTCCATACCCGGGAGGGGCGCTGCCTCCTGTGTAAGAGGATAAGGCCACTGAGGGGCATCTGGGAAGGACGCACAGAATCGGCCACTTCGGGATGCTATACCCCAGGGAGGCCCCGGAAGCTGCTTCCGCCAGGCCTCCAAGCCTCTCTGCTGGCCACAGGGGGATTCCAGGTCCCTGGCCTCTGCAGCCCTTCTCCTGCTGACTTCTGATACTCTGGTCTGTCCTGAGAGGCATGGAAAGCAGGGGCCTCCGGCCACCAGACCCCACACACCAGAACTCCAGGCTCACAGGGCTCAGCCCATGCGTTTTGCCTAAAAAACCCAGCAAGGGCCTGAGGCTTGGGGTGAAAGGTTGCAGACACCTCTGGGAGAGGGTGGTGCCCTCTGCCCCACTCCTGGCACGCCGTGGCCAGCCCAGCCCCATTCCTCCGGGCTTTAATCAGCCCCAGTGACTAAGTCTTAGATACTGACAGTTGGTGCAGGGATGGAGGGTGGATCCGCAGCAGGACAGGTGGCCCAGCCTCTCCCGCACCTCCTGGCCACCCTGGCCGGGCACCATAGCTGGATGCCTTGTTCTCAGGCCCCCCATCGTGGCCTGCAGAACAGAAGTGTGTGCCCTCCTGCGGCTGCCTGGTGGGGGCTAGGGGCCTGGGGATTGTTGAGGACCACCTCTGCCCTCGTAGGGTGCAGCTGGAGCCCCTGAAGTCCTAGGCTTTCCATCCTGGGGTCAGATGTCCTTTCTCTGTCCTCTCTCCAGGACACCCTGGTGTGTCTCCTCTGGTTCCAGCTGAGATGAGTGGTCAGGATCTGTGGACTGGGAGGCGGGAGGCCTGCGCTCCAGACCTAAGACTACACCCGGTTTCCTCCAGGAGGAAGGGGTTCCGATAAGATTCTGCCGTCCCTCCACATGCTTCCCCTGCTCTCTTGACCTGGCTGTCTCCCCCACAGACTGTATCTGGGAAACCCCATGGACCCCCCCGACCTGCTGAGCGTGGAGCTGAGCACCTCCCGGCCCCCCCAGCATCTAGGAGGGGTGAAAAGTAAGATCCCTTCTGCTCCTTGGTGTCCCTGATTCATTGGCTGCTCAGGAAGGAGCACTGTGTTCACAGGCCACCCTGAGCCTGCTCCTCTGGCTCTGGGGACAGTGGGGTCAGGGCAGCAGGCGGGACAGCTGTGTCCCTGGCTCTGGCTGGGCGTGGGGTGGAAGACAGGCAGCTGTTTCCGCCGAGGTGGGCCTCCTCAGGCTGGGTCTGCAGCAGCCCCGTCCGCCCGGCGTCCCTCCTCCCTCCTTCCACGGCCAAGCTCAGATCCTGGCTTTCCTCACTTCCCCCTAATCCTGCTCTCCTGTCCCAAGCCAAAACCCCGCCATGCTCCGGCTCTGCCTGGAGCCTCTTCCGTCTCCCGGTCCTCTGCCTGTCATACCAGACTGCCGTGTTCCTCATCCTGCTGCCTGCGGCCTCCCGTGTGCTGGGGGCTTGTACATTCACTTGCCCCCATTCACTTCTCTCCCTTCCTCTCTCTCCACACTCTGCCCTCTCGTCCGGCCGTCTTCCTCCCTCGTCCTCTGTCCTGTTCTGTCCCTCTCCCCCTGTCCGCATGGCCTTTCTTGCAGGGGAGCCTCCACCTCGCCCACCTCAGCCTGCCTTCTTCACTCAGAGTAAGTGGGGCTGCTCCCGATGCCTCAGCCCCCGCCCCCGCCCCCTCTCTCTCACTCCTCTCCTGGAAGGTACAGAGCCCGGGCAGCTGGGTGGGCGGGGAGGCTGGTGTGTGCTGTGAGCTTCCGCGGCTGACCTGGCCTAGCATGCCTGCCTCCTCCGGCCTGCCCCCCAGAGTCTGGGCTTTGGAGCACGAGTGTGGCGCTGGCTTCCGCCTCGGCCTCACTGCCTCTCAGACCTGCGGGCACTGTCTGGGCTTCGTGGCGGTTGGTCAGGAGCGCTGTCCTCTCCAAGGATAGTTCCTATGGCCCTGATGGCAGGAGGCGGCTCCGTGCCTGCACTAATGGTGTGCCGTGGTGGGGGCGGGGGTGAGGGCTTACTAACGCGCTGGGGCCCGGGAGCAGAGCTGCCAGGGTCTTGTGCTGATGGAGGGAGCGATGGGCAGGAGCCAGTGTTGCTTGCTCCAGCTCCGGTGGAGGGAGGCGGGGCTCGTGGGCCCACACAGGGCTGCCTGCTGGGCAGAGCAGGTTCCGCCCTCCTGATCGAGGGGTCGGAGGTGCACTGAGAACCTGGCAGCCAATGGCTGACCTCAGACCTCGGGGGGAATTGGGAGTGGAGGGTTGCTGGGGGACACTCGGCTTTCTTTCCCACGTGCCACCTCTCCTGTGCCCCTGACCCGGCCTGACTGCCTTCCTGTCGGGGTCTCCCTTTCCTCACAGAACCAGCCTATGACCCTGTGAGCGAGGACCAGGACCCCCTGTCCAGCGACTTCAAGAGGCTGGGCCTGCGGAAGCCAGGCCTGCCCCGAGGGCTGTGGCTGGCGAAGCCCTCAGCGCGGGT
>NW_012102020.1:1261708-1262971 GCF_000951045.1 Mandrillus leucophaeus
CTTGGACCCCAAGGCCAACTTCTCCACCAACAACAGCAACCCAGGGACCCGACCACCAGCCCCGAGGGCCACTGCTCGGCTGCCACAGAGGGGCTGCCCTGGGGACGGGCCAGAGGCGGGCCGGCCAGCAGACAAGATCCAGATGGTGAGCACCCAGCCTGGCTGTGGGTGAGGCGGGGCAGGTCCCAAGGGGCCTGGAGCAGTGGGTCCTCGTGGTGCTGACGGGGGTGGGGGTGTGCCCAGCTGCAGGCCATGGTGCATGGGGTGACCACAGAGGAGTGCCAGGCGGCCCTGCAGAGCCACGGCTGGAGCGTGCAGAGGGCTGCCCAGTATCTGAAGGTACCGCCACCTCTTGCTCGCTCTGGCTTTTAGGGACCCTGAAGCCTGGTTCTGCTGCCCCCAGCCCCCCGCCCCCTGGCTCCAACTCTCCTCTTCCCCACCCTAGTTGGTGCCCTGGGTCCGCGTGTCCATGGCACCACCCTTACCCCCAGGTGGAGCAGCTCTTCGGGCTGGGTCTGCGGCCCAGAGGGGAGTGCCACAAAGTGCTGGAGATGTTCGACTGGAACCTGGAGCAGGCCGGCTGCCACCTTCTGGGCTCCTGGGGCCCTGCCCACCACAAGTGAGTGAGCCCCACCGTCTGCCACGCTGGGAGGAAGCCCAGCACCTCGCAGGCCACTCCCGGCCAGGGAGACACGGCTCTCCAGCTGCGGGAGGGAGGCGCGCACGGGGCTTAGGAAATCGTTTCTCCTAAATGTGTGTGTTTGGACGTTTTAGCCACTTGGTTTTCAAACAAGTACAAGAGGGAATTGGAGCCTCTCCAGTTGAAGAGACCTTGCTCCCCTAGCACCTGCAGCGACCCTGAGCGTTTCCAGGGAACGGTGCTTTAGGGCCCCGTGATTTACACACCCCTCTCTCACCTCTGTGTTTCCGTATTTCTGTTTAAAGTAACATTTAAAATTTCAATGTTGGCCGGGCACCGTGGCTCATGCCTGTAATCCCCAGCACTGTGGGAGGCCAAGGAGGGAGGATCACTGAGGTCAGGAGTTCGAGACCAGCCTGGCCAACATGGTGAGACCCCGTCTCTACTAAAAATACAAAATTTAGCTGGGTGTGGTGGTGGGCACCTGTAATCCCAGCTACTCGGGAGGCTGAGGCAGGAGAATGGCTTGAACCCGGGAGGCGGAGGTCGCTGTGAGCTGAGGTGGCGCCACCGCACGCCAGCCTGGGCGACAGAACGAGACTCTTGTCTCCAAAAAAAAAAAA
>NW_012102020.1:1269506-1270519 GCF_000951045.1 Mandrillus leucophaeus
TTCTCCATGTTGGCCAGGCTGGTCTTAAACTCCTGACCTCAGGTGATCTGCCCACCTCAGCCTCCCAAAGGGCTGGGATTACAGGCGTGAGTCACTGTGCCCAGCTGGGCTTCCCATTCTTTCCGGTTGCTTGGCTGTACGGGTGTACCACAACCTACTTACCTGGGCTCCTTCTGATGAAGGGCAATTTTAGTCATATCCGGTCCTTTGCAGTTATACCCATTGCCTCAGTAAATGGTGTACGTGGGCACATCAGTCTGAAAGATGAGTTCGCAGCAGTGGGGCTCCCGGGTCAGAGTGTGCGCCGTGGCGGTGGGTGCTGCTGAACCTGCCCCCAGTGGAGGGGCGTCCTCAGTTGTCCACCACCTGTGCAGGAGAGCGTTCCGTGTGTTAAGGAGTTTTCTGATCTTTGCCAGACTGTTAGAAAATAGTGTTTCTATAGTTTTAATATGCATTTCTCTTATGAATAAACTCAAAAATAAGTTGAGCCATTTGTGTTTCCTTTTTAATGAGTTGCCTATTAATATCCTTGGCCCATTACAGAATGTCAGATTATTCGTCAGTTTCTTTCTGCTTTCCAGGAAATCACTAGGTCAATTAAGGAAACTAGCTCTTTGAGCTTCACATAGGATCATGTGACCTTGATAGGAAAAGAGGTAAATCATAGGAAAGTAGGCTGATGACTCGGGTTTATTGAAAACAGGCCATTCAGGATGAGTCTGGGCCACGTGTGTGTCTGTGGCTATAGGCTGGCCTTCGCGGGTAGGCCCTGAGGCTCAGAAGCTCTGAAGCCTGGCAGATTTGCATATGCCGTTTGCAAAGGCAGGAATTCTATTTTAACTGTGATTTAAAATACCTAGTCAAATAGATATAAAAAGGAACAAGTTCTTTTTTTTGAGATGAAGTCTTGCTCTGTTGCTCAGGCTGGAGTGCAGTGGTGCGATCTCAGCTCACTGCAACCTCCGCCTCCCGGGTTCAAGCGATTCTCCTGCCTCAGCCTCCCGAGTAGCTGG
>NW_012102020.1:1273099-1274793 GCF_000951045.1 Mandrillus leucophaeus
TCTGTCTCATACTGTCTGATTTACACCCGGGATGCAGGCACCCCGGGTCCCCCCTCTGTCTCATACTGTGTGATTTACACCCGGGACGCAGGCACCCCGTGTCCCCCCTCTGTCTCATACTGTGTGATTTACACCCGGGACGCAGGCACCCCGGGTCCCCCGTCTGTCTCATGCTGTCTCGGTGGTTCTTACTGATTTACACCCGGGACGCAGGCACCCCGGGTCCCCCGTCTGTCTCATGCTGTCTCGGTGGTTCTTACTGATTTGCATCCACTCAGGCTTGGGCTTTCTCGCACCGGTCGTCCGCAGATTCTCTAATACGCAGGAGTGCTAGTTAATTTACTCATCGTTTATTAACGTACAGAGAAAGGACATCCAGGATGATAAATGTCACAGTTCTTGCCGGGCACTGCCAGCTTCCAGTGGTGTTCCCTGGCACCAGGAGGCAGCGACTCCTGCGGCCCCCGGTACCCGCCCCGCTGACCTTTCTGTAACCTGTGTAACTGCTGGTGGTTTCCCATTCTGCAGGCGCTGAGACGTGTCTGGAGAGCCAGAGGACCTGGCTGAAGGAATCGCCTGAGCCTGTCCATCCACCAGGGGTGGGGAGATGCTCCCATCCAGGCCTGGAGGACCTGCTGCTCCCTGTTGCTCCTGGGGACGGAGCGAGGCCAAGGCTGCGGGAGGCTGGGAGCCCCGCCCTGCCCATCCCTCCCGCACCAGCGCTGTCCCTGCAGACTTTGGTTCGGTGCCCCAGCCAAGATCAGGAAGGGGCCCGGTGAAGACAGGCCTGGGGGCTGCCCCAGCAGGCTCTGGGTATGACCTGCCTCCGGCGTGGGGCCTGTGGCTGGAGTAGTGCCCCCAGGCCCTGCCCTGGGTGACCAGACGGGGAGGAAACCTGACTGGACCTGGGCAGGCAGGATGTGTTGGCCACAGAGAGAGGCGAACCAGCACCCGGTAGGACCTCCTAGGACTGGGCCTTCTTCCAGGGGGCCCCTGGCAGGCAGTTGGGGTGTCGGGCAGAATGTGACGTGTGGCCTCACCATGGACTTGAATGGGACTTGGCTGGCCTCAGGATCTTGTGCCTGGAAATAGCCTGAGGTGGCTCAGGAGGCAGAGAAAGGGTGCCAGACCATTCTCTGGCGGGGACCAGGGCCCAAGGCCCCAGGGCTGGAAGGAGACCAAGGGGCAGCCGCCCTGGAGGGACATCAGTGCTTCCTCTTCCACCCAACTTCCCGTGCGGTTCCACGTTTTCCCACCAGCCTGTTGGCAAAGTTGCTGCCCCAGCATTCGGTACCTGCCCCAGCATTCGGTACCTGCTTCTTCCAGAGAAATAAAGTTAGTTTCTATTTTATGTTACTTACTTGCACCTGCCTGTTCCTTTGCCTGTTGGTCAGCAAGCTCCAGCCCCAAGTGAGGCTCCCCGGGCCACCAGCATCAGCTCCGGGCGGCTGGCCTCGTGGCACCACCTGGAGGCAGCGGGAGGGCGTGCAGCCCCGGACACCGGGAGGCGTCTCCCCTTACACAGCCGGCAGCCGGGCCAGAGTCCCCACCGGTCTGATCAGTGACTTTCACAGTGCCTGGATCTCTGTAAGGCACAGGGCCTGGATCTCTGTGAGGCTCGGTGCCTGGATCCCTGTGAGGCTCAGGGCCTGGATCCCTGTGAGGCTCGGTGCCTGGATCCCTGTGAGGCTCGG
>NW_012102020.1:1276539-1286713 GCF_000951045.1 Mandrillus leucophaeus
CCCGATTAATTTTTGGATTTTTAGTAAAGATGGGGTTTCACCATGTTGGCCAGGCTGGTCTGGAATGCCTGACCTCGTGCTCTGCCCACCTCGGCCTCCCAAAGTGCTGGGATTACAGGCGTGAGCCACCACACCCAGCCAGAACAAGTTCGTATCAAGTGAGCTTTGAGCATTGCTGTTAGACCTGGATTTCATTCCCAGCTCTGTTTCATCTTAGAAACGTTATTTAACTTTTCTGAGCCTGTAAACTGATGGAGTAATTCCTGCTTTCTAGAAGGGTTGTGAGGACTGACTGAGGTTGTGAAGGTAAAACATTTTGCTTAGTGTGTGGGCCATAGTCAGTACCCACTACCCAGTGGTTATTATAAATGTTATTTCCCCGTGTTCCTGCCTGTTTCTATTAATCAGTAGCTTACGTTGTGCACTGACCACACTCTGCACATAGAATTGTGTTTTACATTTCTCATTTTCCCTATTTTTTTGGAAACAGTTTATTCTTTTGCTCACAATTATCCTATTTAGAGATCATAGGTGTTTTTACTTCATTTTTAAAAAGACATCAATTTTTTTGTAAGCAATCCAGACGTGTGTATGCTTTACAAGCATTTAAAAATCTGTTTCAGAGCCAGCACATGAAGATTTTTGCAGGGGGCAGAGGATGTCAAAGCAGCTGGAGGTTTCTCAGGGGAGCAGGGAATCCCATGTACTTTTCCTGCCAGACACACAGTTCCCTAAACCCTGGGGTTTCCTGCTGTGTTTTTCTTGCTTCTAATTGGCCTGCCAGCTTTTCCGGCATCTCCTGGGTTTACCGAAAAGATCTTCAGTTGGGATGTTGAAACGCTGACCCAGGTGTGTTTGCAAGTGCTCTGTAATCACTGTGCCCCAGGTGCCTTGGGAGCAGAGGAAGTGGCCCCCCCCACCCCGAGGTCACGTTGTGCTGACGTGATGGGTAAGAACGGTGCGAGCCAGGTAGGCGAGGGGACAAACGCACTGCACCTGAGGCGGCGGACCCGAGCCGGCTTGTCCCAAGCACTGAAGTTGGCAAAGCCAGAGCGTATCCTTTTGTTGTTTTGGGGGTGGGTTGGAGGTGGCTCTCGTGATCCTGGCACGTGAGGCAGGCTTGGATCATGAGGCTGCTAGTGTGGAATGCTGAGTTCTTTTCGACTTGGTAGACAAAGGAAGACAGCAGGAACAGCCAGAGGGGCGGTGGGGTTGCGTCTGCGTGTTTCAGCAGGATGGGTTTGCTTGAAAGTGGCTGGCGGCTCCGCTGTGGCCACAAGAGGAGGAAAGATCTAGCGCGTGTCTCTCGCTGCACACTGCGGACGGCAAGGTGTCCTTAATTCGAAGCAGGTTAATCTGTACAGAAACTAAATTTGGAGATTGGAGGAATCTCCAACTCCTGGAATCTTTGTCGAGAGGAAGGGTTCCTGAAGGCCAGCCCAGGGCCACTGCCGGTCTGGAGTTAAGTGTTCAGCCCCCTGAGGTGAAGTGATAAGAACTACAGGACTGAGCTTTCTTTAAAATGAAACAGATTCCATTTCAAGGATGGTCTTTATTCGGATGTTTGTGTCTTCCTGAGTTCTTGGTGTTGAAATGGCTGTTCTTGCGTGGTGGTGGTGGCGGCGGTGGTGGTAGACGGTAACTGTGTCCCCGTGTCCTTGGGGAGCAGTGCTCTGTCCCGACGCCCCCCAGCAATGACGGCTGTTTGAGGGACCCCGAAGTCAGCCTTGGGGACCCGGGACCAGCGTGCGTTCGTGGTGGGCAGCACCACCTATTGGCACAACGTGGCGTTGCAGGCACTCTGGCTAAATTTACCAGCATGGGAGGGATGAGACTGTGCAGTCATCAACGGCCTCATAAATCAATTAAGTCCAAATCTGCTGGCCCAAGCCCACGGGTGCTTAAAGGGAAGCTCCGGGTTGCCCACCGTCTGGAGCCACACGGGGACCAGCGAGGATCTAAGGTCGGGAAAGGAGACTGAAAAAGGCCACGCCTGCACCGGGGCCAGAAGCCTGCGGCTCTGGGCTGGCTGGAGGAAGCTGAGGGCTGGCAGAGTGGGCAGCCACTCTCCCGCAGAAGTCCTGGCATCACAGCACTCCATCTGGGAAGCCTCAGCTTAAAAACATGTTTTTATGATTGTCAGACATGCTCTTCGTTGAATGGGACCATTCAGAAAAGAGCAGTGAGAAAAGTAAACACCCAGAAAGTCGCTTAAAATTTTGATATATTCCACTTTTTTTCTGTGCACATACATGTTATGTGTATTACGGTTTTGTAAAATAAGATCATCCAGCATGCAGGGTTTTCGTAAGCTTTATTTTTATCTTTATTTTATGTGGTTTTGTTTTGTTTGAATCAAGGTCTCCCTCTGTCACCCAGGATGAGTGCCTGGCATGACCATGGTTCAGGGCGGCCTGGAATTCCTGGACTCAAGCGATCTTCCCACTTAAGCCTCCCCAGCAGCTGGGGTGACCGGCATGCCCAGCACACCTGGCTAATTTTTTTTATTTTTTTATTTTTAGTAGAGACAGGGTCTCACTATGTTGCCCAGGCTGGTCTCGAATTTCTGGACTCAAGCGATCCTCCTACCTCAGGCTCCCAAAGTGCTGGGATTATAGGCGTGAGCCACTGTGCCTGGCCAGTTTTCTGTAACTTCAAATTCATCTTCTCAAAGAATATTTAAACCCTGCCTCATTTTTATTCTGTGGATAAACTCCAGTTAATACATTTTGTTAACATTTTTTATCTTGTAACTGTTCATTTGTTTAGAGACAAGCTGTCCCTCTGTCTTCCAGGCTGGAGTGCAATGGCGCCAGCTCGGCTCACCGTACCTTGACCCCTCCAGGCTCAAAGGACCCTCCTGCCTCAGCCTCCCGAGCAGTGAGGATGGCAGGCACACGCCACTATAGCCGGATAAGTTTGTTCTTTGTTTTCCTTTTTTCTGTAGAGATGAGGTCTCACTATGTTGCCCAGCTCCTGGGATCAAGTGATCCGCCCACCTCGGCCTCCCCAGAGTGTTGAGATTACAGGCGTGAGCCACCGCAGCCAGCTGTAACAAATTGTTTTAATAAATAGGGCTAAAAGGTTTTCCAGAAATATTTGTCTCTTTTATTAAAATAAAGTATATGTTTTGAATTTTTTCATGAAAGAAAATGTACTCTGTCTCTCTCTCTCTCTCTCTCTCTCTCTCTCTATATATATATATTTTTTTTTTTTTTTTTTTTTTTTTTTTTTGAGACAGTTTCACTCTGTCACCCAGGCTGGCATGCAGTGGCCCGATCTTGGCTCCCTGCAACCTCCGCCTCCCGGGTTCAAGCGGTTCTCCTGCCTCAGCCTCCCAAGTAGCTGGAATTACAGGCACCCGCCACCACGCCCAGCTGACTTTTTTGTATTTTAGAGACAGGGTTTCACCGTGTTTACCAGGCTCGTCCTGAACTCCTGACCTCATGTGATCCGTCCACCTCGGCCTCCCAGTGTGCTGGGATTACAGGCGTGAGTCACCGTGCCTGACCATATATGTTTTTAAAGAAAGGACTTATGTTCTGGACATATATTTTAAAATATGTAAAATTTTTATATGTATGTTTATAGAATATATATATATATATATAGTGAGATGGAGTCTCACTCTGTCACTCAGGCTGGAGTGCAGTAGTGCGATCTTGGCCCACCAGAATCTCTGCTTCCCGGGTTCAAGCGATTCTCCGGCCTCAGCCTTCGAGTAGCTGGGATTACAGGCACCCGCCACCACGCCCAGCTCATTTTTGTATTTTTAGTAGAGACGGGGTTTTACCATGTTGGTCAGGCTGGTCTCATGAATTCCAGACCTCAGGTGACCTGTCCACCTAGGCCTCCCAAAGTTCTAGGATTACAGGCATGAGCCACCATGCCCACAGGATTTTTATTTTATTTTATTATTTTATTTCATTGTTATTTATTTTCTTTTTAGAGATAGGCCTCACTATGTTGCCCAGGTTGGTCTTGAACTCTTGAGTTCAAGCAATCCTCCCGCCGCGGCCTCCCAGAGTGCTGGGATTCCAGGCTTGAGCCACTGCGCCTGGCCATAGTGCAGTAATTGTTTTAATGGAAGACATACTGTCTGTGATGGCAAATCACTGGGTCGCTAGTCCCATGTCCTCCCCTGCCAGCATCACAGAGGGCCCTGGAGCAGTGAGCATCCCTGTACCGGGACGGGCTCTGGAAGGACTCAGCCTGCAGGGAGCACCCCTACTCCCTTCCCGTCTTGGCCTGCCAGCCGCCCACCTCGCTCACCTGCTCTCCCTTGGAACCTTGGGGCTGATCATGGCCTTGGGAGTGAGGAGAACTGATCAGAGGAAAAGCCGCGTCAGGCCTAGCCTGGGTTGGAGGTGGCGGCGCCACAGGCTTGAGCTGCTTTCATGGGCCCGGGAGCACTGTGTTTGGGAGAGGGGCTCGGCTGCCGGAAGTCCTGGGGTTACGAGCACTCTGTCTTGTCTGATAACCACAGCCTAGTCCGCCGGCAGGAACGCTAACAGCTTCCTCTAAGGTGCATTTATTTTCCTTTGTCTCAGTTACATCCTTCCCATTTGGAATACCTAATTCCTTTCTCTACCAGAAGTTTTGTTGTTGTTTTTGAGACAGGGTCTCGCTTGGTCCCACAGGCTGGAGCGCAGTGGCACAATCTGGGCTCAGTGCAACCTCCGCCTCCCAGGCTCAGGTGACTCTTCCACCTCAGCCTCCCAAGTAGCTGGGATCACAGGCACGCGCCACCATGCCCGGCTAGTTTTTTGTAGAGACGGGGTTTCACCATATCGCTCAGTCTGGTCTGGAACGCCTTTCTGGCCTCAAGCAATCCACCTGCCTCAGCCTCCCAAAGTGCTAGGATAAAAGGCGTGAACCACCGCACCCTGGCATTTTTTTTTTTTTTTTTTTTAGTTAAAACAATTTTTTTTTTTTTTTTCTGGAAGCTTCTGAGGTCGAAAAAGGAAAAAAGAAAAATAAAATTTTGCCCCCTCATAGAAGTTTTAAAATTTCAGATAATATCATATGTCTAAGTATGTTATTCATCCATTCATCAACACACATTTCGTGCTTTCTGTTGTGTACCTGGCACTACTGGGAGCCAGAGGTACACTGATGAGCAAAGTAGGAATAGGTTGCCAGGTAGGGAGGGGCCTAACATCACAAAAGCTGTTGTTCCAACTATCAGCCCCGTGCCAGAATAAAAGAATGGCCTTTCCCCCCCAGATAAAGTGTTTACCTTCTTTGCCAAAAGAACATTCTCGTTACGGAGCTTCTGGATAACCTCCCTCTCAGAGCGTTTCCTGGGCACCTCCACCAAGATGATGCCCGAAGTGTCCTACAAAAGAGAGAACAACAGAACCTTCAGCTAATATGGCTCTTGAATCCCTGTTGAACAGCGTGGGGCTTCTGTCCTGTTGTGTGGATGTTTTTAATGTGCTCACTTTATTATAGATTTGTAAATACCGAGTACATGTGCCAAAATACTCCGTCACTCCCCTTTGGTTGGTTATAGAGATAGTTCTCATTTTTCTTCTGTTATTCTTATTGCCAAAAAAAGCGAATTGTGCTAAGTCTATTACTATCGAATCATTCCCTCTCAGTGCTTAGCGTTTGCTCTGGTTCGTTCCTTGAAAAAATCACAGTTGGCCATTATGCTATTTTTTCTTTTTTTTGGATACAGAACCTCACTCTTTGCCCAGACTGGAGTGCAGTGGTGCAATCTTGGCCCACTGCAGCCTCTGCCTCCCGGGTTCAAGCGATTCTCCTGCCTCAGCCTCCTAAGTATGCTGGGATTACAGGTACCCGCCACCATGCCAGGCTAATTTTTGTATTTTTACTAGAGACAGGGTTTCAGGTTGGTCTTAAACTCCTGACCTCAAGTGATCCACCCGCCTCGGCCTCCCAAAGTGCTGGGATTCCAGGCGTGAGCCACCGCGCCTGGCCCATTCTAGCCTTTTAATCTCTCAGTGGCATCAGTTTCCTCATCTTGAAATGGGTTTGAGAAATTGTGAGGAATTCGATGTGTCAAAACTTCCAGCTGCGAGACCTTATTTCCTGTTCACTTTTGCTTCTTCCCTGCAGACCAGGTTGGAGGTGCGTCCTCCGTTTGCCAGACCTCCTCTCGTGCCTCTTGCTGTATGCAGAGCGTTGTGAGACAGTAAGAGAGAAACCAGCAGTCCCTTCCCGGTGGGAGCTTGCACTGGATGGGAGGGGCTCATGGAGGAGGCAGTTGAGGAAATGCATTATGGTGGCGGGGCGGGGATGGGGCTCAGCCAGACTGTGAGCCAGGCAGGACTGGGCAGATTTGGACATGGGTGGCCTCAGTGGCAGCAGCATCAAGGGTTCTGGGACCAAAGCCATTTAGTTTGGTGCTAGTCTCAGTGCCCTCCACCCACGTCCTCCAAACCTGAGGAGGCCTCGGGGCTGCCTGTGGAGGTCCATGGCCTGTGGCCCATTCTCATCTTGTGCCTCTCAGGCGAATTTTCTATTTGGGTTGTCGTATTTTTCAGTTCTAAAATTTTCATGTTTCTCTTTAATATTTCATGTATCTGCCAAGATGATGTGTTTTTTTGTTCACTTTGGTAGTGTTTGTTCTTACTTCTTGGAACATGGTTATAACAGCTGCTTAACGTCTGTGGTATTCCAACACCTGCCTCGTCGTGGGATTGGCCTCGGTTGCTTGTCTGTCTCCTTGTGAGATGTGAGTTCTGTGGTTCTTCGTATGTTGAGTAGTTTTGGATTGTATCTTAGACCTTTGGAAGATGATGTTATGAGATTCTGGGTCTTGTTTAAAGCCCGCAGAGAATGTGATTTTTGTTTGTCGACGGGTTGGTTTTAGCAGGTAGTTGACTTAGACTGAGACCCCAAGTTCTGCCTCCTGTGAGGGGCGGCTGCAATGCCAGTTCAGTTTTCAAGTCTTTGTATTTTGTGGTTGGGATCCGTCCCACATGTGCGCCAACCAGTGACCAGTCTGGGACCGCGGTGGTAATCTGCCCACGGGTCAGTTCTCAGGGCCTTCAGTACACAATTTACGGTCCATGCCTGTGCCGCCAGGGGATGGGCCCAGGAGCTCGGATCCAGCTTGATGGGATTCCTGCCCTGAACCACCTCCTCCTTTTCAGTCTCTGTGACACTTTCTGGCTTTCGGTCACCCCCGCCCCCGACCTTTCCCCCACCCTTTCTGGCTCTCTGGCTTGAAGGCCTGGGCTTTAGCTTCCCTGCTCCACCACACACTTCCTGAGGCTGCAGCTGCCTCTGGGGCCAAAGAGAAGACGGAAAGAGAAAAAAAAGCCAGTGGGAATTTCCTCCATACTTTTAGAAGCACAAATCCTCTGGTCAGAGAGAAGAGTTCTAGGTGCTTGTCCAGCTGTTGTGGTGGGTTTGCTGTAAACTAAATACCCATTGACTGATGCCAACTATGGGATGCCTTGTGGGTCATCCAGAGGGCAGATGTGGGCCTGAAACTGAAAACTGTGATGACAGCCTGTAACCCCTTGCCACCTGCTAGAATGTAACCTCCAAAGAGGACAGGCCTTCATTGCTTTGTTCATGGATGTATCTCCAAGTGCCTAAAACAGTGCCTGGCACATGGTAGGCAATAGGTATTTGCTGAGCTTGGTGAACTATAATTTCTGGTAATAGGAGCTTCTGCCATTTACCCTGTACAGAGGCTCTAAACCTACGAAACTCAGTGTTCCCTTTCTAGGACAAATATTTTGCAACACCTTTACTATGCTGAAATGAAATTCCGAAGATAATACAATCTGTCCACGCACCACGTTTAAACATCAGCGTACGGTCTGTCACAGATTTGGGGTGTGCCACCCACACCACTCATCCAGGACCAAGACCCTTTCTCCAGCTGCAGGAGTGTCGGCTGCTCACAGCTGAGGCCCGAGAGAGCCACATGCTTGTCCCTGGGGGGAGGGGAGCACACATCCAGTGACTGGTCGAGTCTCCACTCCGGCATCCATTGGGGACATCTCTGAAGGCCACCCCAGGCCTGAGCCCTGAGGGACCAGCTGCATCCTCTGCTGTGACTATATCACAGCTGAACTTCTCCCTCTGCCCAATCCTGCATTACCTGCCCCTCACAGGCGTTTTTGAGAGCACACCCTACTTCACTACGGGCACACAAATCTCCCTCTCAGAGTGTTTCCTGGGGAGCTCCACCCAAGATGATGCCCTAAGTGTTGTACAAAAGAGAGATAAGAGGCCAGGCGCCGTGGCTGACGCCTGTCATCCCAGCACTTTGAGAGGCCGAGACGGGCACATCACTTGAGGTCAGGAGTTCGAGACCAGCCTGGCCGACATGGTGAAACCACATCTCTACTAAAAATACAAAAATTAGCTCAGTGTGATGGCGGCTGCCTGTAGTCCCAGCTACTCGGAAGGCAGGAGAATTGCTTGAACCCAGGAGGCGGAGCTTGCAGTGAGCCGAGATGGTGCCACTGCACTCCAGCCTGGGTGACAGAGCGAGACTAAAAAAAAAGTAAGAGAATCGTAGTTTATAATAAATGTGTTCTCTGCACACACACTTAGGTGTGACTACACTAGGACCTCATAGCATGAGTTTCTCAGGTCCCCCCTCAGACCAGCTGGACAGGAGTCTGCACTTTGACAAGTTCCACAGACATTTGTGTGCACGCTGGCGCGTGAGAAGCGTTTCACTAAGATGTTACACGGGTCCGGTGCTTGTGCCTAAGTGGCTGCTGTTACACACGCGGGCTGACGCACGGGTCACCGCCACTCAGATACCGCGAGTGGCAGGTGCCGCCAGTGATCAGTTTCCCACGCTGGTGAACAACTGTTGGCAAAGTGCCAAACAAAACTCACTATGAAACTTTCTCAACTTACACAGTAGTTGTGTCCCTGGAAGATTCAGTTTGTCTTAAAATTGTGCGAAAAACTATTTTGTCAGGTAGGATCCATGACATTTCCTCATTGCGCATCACTGCCCCACGCACTGCAGGAGAGGCCCTGCAGCCCTGCCCTTCAGGCCAGTAGCCCCAGTAGCCGCTGGCTCCGTGACAACGGAAAACACCCCCAGAGCTTCCCACACTGTCCACTAGGGGTCATCACCGTCCTCGCTGAGAGCGGCTGGTCTACCAGAGAGAAGCTTGTGCTTAGATCTTATGTGGTATTACACCAATCCTCCTGACAAGCATAAGAATCTTTATATTCTCTCTTTAGCTAAGAAAACCAAGTTCAGAGAAGTTCAGCGGTTTCTCCAGGGTCACACAGCTAGTAAGCAGGGTAGCAAGCAAGATCTGGGCCCAGGTCTTCCTGTCACCAAAGCCCATGTTTGCCACGACGTGTGCTTTGCAGGTGTTTGTAGGTGATCAAGAGCTGCATGGTTACTAGGCCGTGGCCGGGTTTATTTATTTACTTTTATTTTTATTTTCGAGACAGAATCTCGCACTGTTTCCCGGGCTAGAGTGCAGTGGTGCAATCTCAGCTCACTGCAACCTCTGTCTCCCAGGTTCAAGCGATTCTCCTGCCTCAGCCTCCTGAGTAGCTAGGATAACAGGCGACTGCCACCACGGCCAGCTAATTTTTTGTGTTTTTTTAATAGAGTAGTTTCACTGTGTTGCCAGGCTGGTCTCGAACTCCTAACCTTGTGATCCGCCCACTTGGCCTCCCAAAGTGCTGGGATTACAGGCATGAGCCACAGTGGCTGGCCAATTTTTAAATTTGTTTTGAGATGGAGTCTTGCTCTGTTGCCCAGGCTGAGTGCAATGGCGCGATCTCAGCTCCACTACAGCCTCCGCCTCCCAAGTTCAAGCGATTCTCCTGCCTCAGCCTCCCCAGTAGCTGGAATTACAGGCTCGTGCCACCACGCCTGGTTACTTTCTGTATTTTCAATAGAGACGGGGTTTCACCGCGCTGGCCAGGCGGCTCTCGAACTCCTGACCTCAGGTGATCCGCCTGCCTTGGCCTCCCAAAGTGCTGGGATTACAGGTGTGAGTCACCGCGCCCGGCCGCGGCCCACGAGTTTTAAAAAGCTCTCCACGGAGTTGTCCTGAGCACCCAGGACTGAGAGGCCCTGAGCCTGACTTGGAACGGACGTGAGCTTGAGCGAGGCTTTGCAGCGGCCGGGCTGGGCAGGTGTAAGCGGAGCGGACCGGGTCTCCCCGGGCTCGGCAGGTGTAAGCGGAGCGGACCGGGTCTC
>NW_012102020.1:1287717-1300581 GCF_000951045.1 Mandrillus leucophaeus
CTGCCTGGGGCTGCCCCGGGAGGCCCAGCCTCAGCGCACCGCACGCTCAGGGCTTCCCAGGGCTGCAGCTGGGCCTCAGAGTGATGGGAGGTCCCTTCCTCCCCGTGGCCACCTCACCAGTGTCGTGGCGGGGAGCGTGGGCTTTAGTCAAGACCACCTGGGCAAACCCCACTGCTGCCTGGGTGTAGGAACGCCAACAGCTTTCTCACCCTTCTCGAGCCTCGGTTTTCTCTTCTGTATCATAGACATCAAAAGCATCTGCCACAAAGAGTGGTCACAATGATAAGGGCTTAGCATGTGGTAGAGACGTGACGATCCTTAGCTGTTGTTACTAGTGTTAGAGGCGTGTGAACCAGAGCAACTGCATCGTGAATGGGAGCTGGGTAACATGAGGCCAAAACCTACTGGGCTGCATTCCCAGATGGTTAGGCATTCTACGCCACAGGATGAGACAGGAGGTTGGCACAAGATACAGGTCATAAAGACCTTGCTGATAAAACAGGTTGCAGTAAAGAAACCGGTTCTATCCCACCAAAACCAAGATGGCCACGAGAGTGACCTCTGGGCGTCCTCACTGCTACACGCCCACCAGCACCATGACAGTTTCCAAATGCCATGGCAACCTATATGGTCTAGTAAGGGGAGGCATGGATAATCCACCGCTTGTTTAGCATATCATCAAGAGATAAACATAAAAACGGGCAAAGCAGCCCTCACTGCTGCATCTATGGAATAGCTATTCTTTTATTCCTCTACTTTCTTAATAAACTTGCTTTTAGGACGGGCATAGTGGCTCATGCCTGTAATCTCAGCACTTTGGCAGGCCGAGGCGGGCAGATCACGAGGTCAAGAGCTCGAAACCAGCCTGGCCAACATGGTGAAACCCCGTCTACTAAAAATACAAATATTAGCTGGGTGTGGTGGCGGCGCCTGTAATCCCAACTACTCGGGAGGCTGAGACAGGAGAATGGCTTGAACCTGGGAGGGGGAGGTTGCAGTGAGCTGAGATTGTGCCACTGCACTCCAGCCTGGGCGACAGAGCGACTCTGCCTCAAAATAAAAACACATAAACAAATGAAAAAATAAACTTGCTTTCACTTTACGGACTCAATCTGAATTCTTTCTTGCGCAAGAGCCAAGAACCCTCTCTTGGGGTCTAGATCGGAACCCCTTCCTTGTAACATTAGGACTCCTGAACCAGTCCCATGTTATCTGAAAGAGTGTAGATACAGTCTATCCCGGATGGAAATCTTTCTTGTAAATCCATCACATATTCACATGTTCAGAGCTGCCTCCCCCAGGATGGGGACACTGGGGATTCTTTCTGCTCTACCCCAGCCCTTCCCTCCCTCCTCCACATCCACGGGGTCCTGGAGGCCCTTCCATCCCCCCAGGACCTTGGCTTTGTCCAATTTTCCTCTTCCTGGAGCAGGCGAGAAGACTTTAGGAGCCATGGAGGAGGGGAGAGGGTGAAAGAAAATGGCCCTTGGAAAGGCACAGCCACAAAACCAGCACACCTTTCTTTTGCCATTGTTGGTGGCCTCACGACTCTGGTGCACTCTTATTCTGAGAGCATCTCTATTTCCCCTCCATTTTCATAAAGATACCCCCACCCCCAGGAAGGTGTGGGGGCCAACTCAGTGGCCTGTAGCATTGTCCATGGATGAGCAGGAGAAACACCGGGGAGGGTGTGGCCTGGTCTGGCTTGGAGGTGGGGGAGGCGCTGTACAGGGCTGCTCCTGGGAGCAGGAACCTGCAGAGGAGGCTCCTGCAAGGGTTTTGTGGTGGTCGGCGTGGGGCGAACCGAAGGTGGGGCATCTGGGGCGGGGGTGATCAGGGAGGAAGCCCCTCCGTGGTCCCAGGGAGCAAGACCCAGGCCTGAAGCGAGGCACCAAGCAGGAAGTGCCTGGGTTTGCAACAGGCTGGAAGGGAGAAACAGGGCAGTGCTGGCCAGCCCAGCACGGCAGGGACTGCTCTCCTCCAGGTGTGTGGGCAGATCAGGCGTGTCCCCAGTGGGGCCCCGCACCTAGCGCCAGTCCCAGCTAGACCCGTCAGCGGCCTGTGCCTTCTTTTCCCCCCAGGACAGGCTTGGCCGTGGTCATCCCAGAGTGGCCCAGAGGCTGCCAAACCCTGGGGCAAGTCCTTGCTCTGCAGCCCGGACTTCGCCCTGTCCTCCTGGTGACCCCATCGTCTCTGCTGACCCATGTTCCGCAAGCCGAGTGACTAATGCACGGAAACCTTACCGGGGAGAGCAGAGACCAGGCCACACTCCGAAATGGAAACCAAGCCCAAAGGGGTGTGGCTGACAACCTGGGCAACCTCTTTCACTGCCCATAGGTGCCAAGAGAGGAGCGAGGCCCAGGGCAGGGGATGAAGAGGGCAAGGGTCGGAAGTGGGCAGGCAGAGGCAGTGGACACCAGACGGATGGGGAAAGATTTCCCACTAGACAGGAAGCTCCATGAGGACAGAGAGCAGGTTTATCTCCCGTACCCACAGCCTGGCAAGTAGCAGGCACACCATAAGCACTCATGGGCCACCGCGCCCGGCCCCCTTGTCTGATATTGGTGATCTTGGTAGGGACAATTATACTCGTCCAGTGGGAAGATGTTTTGATCTAAAACTGCTTAAGGATTTTTGTGCCACTCTCCATCATTAGATTCTACAGTTTAGTTGCAGCCTAGCCTGGGAGGTCTAGTCCCACAGCCTCACTGGCGAGGCAGAGTCACCCACTGGCTATTTTTCCAGCCTCAGCAGACATCTCTATAACCAGTGTCACATCTTTGCTAATTTTACTGAAAGATGCAACAAAATCCCTGCAAACAAACTGTGATGTGAGCTGCCTTCAGCTTCTAATACGAGTCCTCCTTCGAAAACACACACCAGCCCCCGGCATGGGACTTTGCTGGTCACTTCATATTCCACTGGAGGCCACCACCAAGGTTTGCAGGAAGCCTGTGGGTCTTGAAGAGCTAAACTGAAAAGTTAGTCAGCTCCAGAGACCTCCCACCTCAGAAGAGTGATCACTTTTCTCATTTCTTGAGGAGTGGTTGGTAACACAGGCAAAGTCAGTCCCACAGCTGGCTAGGGAAGGGAAGACAATTTTTGTCCTAGTTACATTCGCCAAAGCAAAACAAAATAACAAAGCAAAACTGTTCTCCACTGTCCACAGCTTCCGTAATTGATCTGCACGGCCAGACCTCCGGGGTGCCCTACCCTGGGCCCTGCTCCCTCACAGGCCAGGGTGCCCACAGGAGGGCCTTCATTCTAGATTGAGATCCAGTGCTCTCCTCTGGCCCAGGATTACTGCTATTTCCATTTCTTTTTTTTTTTTTTTTTTTTTTTTTGGGTAAAACATTTTTATTCTTATTTAACCATGCTGCATATATACATACAATATCAATATGTACAACTTGAGCAAATACAATTTATACATAAAGTACAATGAAAGCATGGCTTTTGAAATTGATGCAACTGACTTACTACTCACTTTGTGATTTTGGCCAGTAGACAGTGTTGTAGTAATACTACTGAAGTTACTAATTATTTAAATTAGTTAGATTACAGCATAAGTTTAAGGGCACTAGAAAATCTATGTTTTTCCAGCCTGGGCAACATGGTAAAAACCCATCTCTACAAAAAATACAAAAATTGGCCTGATGTGGTGGTGTGTGTCTGTAGTCCCAGCTGCTTGGGGGACTGAGGCAGGAGGATTGCTTGAACCTCAGGAGGTTGAAGCTGCGGTGAGCAGGGATCGCACCACTGCACTCCAGCCTGGATGACAAAGTGAGAAAAAGAAAGAAAGAAAGAGAGAAAGAGAGAGAGAAAGAGGGAGGGAAGGAGGGAGGGAGGAAGGAAGGAAGGAAGGAGAGAGAAGAAAGAAAGAGGAAAGAAGGAAGAAAGAGAAAGAAAGAAGAAAGAAAGAACCTATGTTTTCTTCCATTCTTCTAGGTTTTTTGTTTTTGTTTTTGTTGAGATGGAGTTTCGCTCTTGTTGCCCAGGCTGGAGTGCAATGGCGCGATCTCGGCTCACTGCAGCCTCTGCCTCCCGGGTTCAAGTGATTCTCCTGTCTCAGCCTCCCAAGTAGCTGGGATTACAGGCATGAACCACCATGCGTGGCTAATTTTGTAATTGTAGTAGAAACGGGGTTTCATCATGTTGGTCAGGCTGGTCTTGAACTCCCGACCTCAGGTGATCCACCCACCTTGGCCTCACAAAGTGCTGGGATGACAGGCATGAGCCACTGCGCCAGGCCTCTCCTAGTATTTTTAAGAACAAAGAATAATTTTAAAAAAGCCAAATGTGTACGTTAGGAAATTGAGCAGACACTGGCTTACTTAAACGTAAACTCTACCCATTCCTTAATTCACAGCCCTGTAGGAAAGAGAACTTTCCTTGAGATTAGAGTGAAGGGGAAAGATATTAAAAACAGACTAAAAAGAAACAGAAGCAAAGCAAAAAAAAAGAAAAAAAGCCCAAACCAGAATCATGGTTTTCAGAATATGTTACAGATGAAGTAGCACCACCCACTACCACGAAGTCACCTTAAATTATTGCTGCAAAAAAATTCCCCTTTCTCCAGAAAGTAAATGAAATAGCATATGGAATGAATTCCATTCATGGGGCAAGTATGTTACGCAACCTCCTCGCCTTACTACATTTCTACTTTACAATAATCTAAACACAAACAGAGAATACGATTATATTTTAACACCCTAACTATTGGTATATGTAATATAAGGATTCTTAAAGAACATACTATAAACCAGTAACTCTACCAAGGCTCGTTTTAATAAGTAAATATTACCTTTTAAATTAAAGGGAAAAGAGAATACCCATTCAGAAACCTGTTCCTGTACGTGTGCCCCTCATTCAAACACCTGTTCCTGTACCTGCGCCCCTCATTCAAAAACCTGTTCCTGTACGTGAGCCCCCATTCAAAAACCTGTTCCTGTACGTGCGCCCCTCATTCAAAAACCTGTTCCTATACGTGTGCCCCTCATTCAGAAACCTGTTCCTATATGTGTGCCCCTCATTCAAAAACCTGTTCCTGTACGTGCGCCCCTCATTCAGAAACCTGTTCCTATTCGTGTGCCCCTCATTCAAAAACCTGGGCCTATACGTGTGCCCCTCATTCAAAAACCTGTTTCTATATGTGCGCCCCTCATTCAAAAACCTGTTTCTATATGTGCGCCCCTCATTCAAAAACCTGTTCCTATTCGTGCGCCCCTCATTCAAAAACCTGTTTCTATATGTGCGCCCCTCATTCAAAAACCTGTTTCTATATGTGCGCCCCTCATTCAAAAACCTGTTCCTGTACGTGCGCCCCTCATTCAAAAACCTGTTCCTGTACGTGAGCCCCCATTCAAAAACCTGTTCCTGTACGTGCGCCCCTCATTCAAAAACCTGTTCCTATACGTGTGCCCCCCATTCAAAAACCTGTTTCTATATGTGCGCCCCTCATTTTAAATCCTGTTCCTATATGTGCGCCCCTCAAATTTGCTTCAAGTAATGAGCGAGTGTGTTCCTCTCTACCCTTTCACCACATCAGCACTGAAGTTACGAAATATTTCATTCGTGGACGAAGACATAGTCATTGTGAGGAAACCACAGAACTGCTATGACTGGAACTGACGACGTAGCTCAAACACCAGCGTCCCATACTTTCTTATGGCTATTCAGGCCTGGCTTGACTATCAAAGTTTGGTATTTCAAAAGGTGGACATTTAATGTCCATCTGGCATCACTGATTTTAACATAATGCTTTAAAAATATACTGCTATAGTGACCCTGCTTTAAGAACTTCTTCATTCTTCTTCATTGACTTCTTATGCTTCTTATAGATTGACTTTTTTTTTTTTTTTTTTTTGAAACAGAGTCTCGCTCTGTCGCCCAGGCTGGAGTGCAGTGGCACAATCTCGGTTCACTGCAACCTCCACCTCCCAGGTTCACGCCATTCTCCTGCCTCAGCCTCCCAAGTAGCTGGGATGACAGGCACTCGCCACTACGCCCAGCTAGTTTTTTGTATTTTTTTTTAGTAGAGATGGGGTTTCACCATGCTGGCCAGGCTGGTCTCAAACTCCTGACCTTGTGATTTGCTGCCTCAGACTCCCAAAGTGCTGGGATTACAAGCGTGAGCCACTACACCCGGCCTAGATTGACTTTTTATTTTGACTTTTTATAGATTTATTTTTGTTATTGTGGTAGGATGGGATAGAAAAAATACGTAACATACTGGCTTAAATTTCCACAATGTGCCCTGCGAACATGGCACAGTGAGTGGTGTTGAGCCTGCAGGCTGTGCCCGCCGAGGCCCTGGCAGCTGTAGGCAGGCGCCGTCTGGACGCTGCACACAGGACCCGCTCTGCTCTCCATGTGTAAATTCACAGAGAAACATGAATGGCTAAAGACAGAACATGGTGTCGGAACAGGGGATCAGCAGTTTTGCACAGGCAGCATTGAGAGACGTGGTTTACTGTCGTCTGCCTGAAGCTGGGGCAACACTGAACACACAGGATGAGTCTGGTGCTTTGGAAAGTGTGAAGGCTGCTGATGGACTCTCTTATCTTTTACCAGGAGAAGTAACTGAAATTAATGAAGCTCTTGCAGAAAAGTCAGGACTTGTCAACAACTCGTGTTATGAAGACGGTTGGCTGATCAAGATGGCACCGACTAACCCTTCAGAACTAGATGAACTTAGGAGTGAAGAAGCGCATGAGAAATACGTACAATCGATTGAGGGGTGAAAACTAAATAAACGAGTCTGAAATAACACAACCCAGCAGGGCTGTCTTAAATTAGTGGTGGATGGAGGACTTAGAATAGCAACTTTTAGCATGACCCACGGGAAAAAGAAACTATTCTTAACACTGCCAGTGAAGGAGAATGCCTTCAACTTTCTAATGATTATAGAGAAACATAATACACGTCTTTCTCACAATACCCTATGATTTTTACACTAGGCTCTAGTATTCAGAATTCACGGTATTATCCATGGTAAAAACTGGTTATAAAAATTACATAATTCAAAGATAACCTTGTTATTCTTAAGCCTTATGTTACATTGTAGCTCGCATATATCCATCCTGGATTGGGCTGAAATACCCAGTGATTGTTCCGTTGGAAACAGCTGGGAGTGAAGACGTTTTCGTGGCTTGTACAGGGTCAGACTATCGGCTGGGCGCGGTGGCTCAAGCCTGTAATCCCAGCACTTTGGGAGGCCAAGACGGGCGGATCACGAGGCCAGGAGATCGAGACCATCCTGGCTAACACAGTGAAACCCCGTCTCTACTAAAAAATACAAAAAACTAGCCGGGCGAGGTGGCGGGCGCCTGTAGTCCCAGCTACTCGGGAGGCTGAGGCAGGAGAATGGCGTGAACCTGGGAGGCGGAGCTTGCAGTGAGCTGAGATCCGACCACTGCACTCCAGCCTGGGCGACAGAGTGAGACTCTGTCTCAAACAAAAAAAAAAAAAAAAAAAAAAAAAAAGAACAACACTATCTTAATTTTGCAATACGCTGCATTTGCTGCTGCTACTTTTATACAGTGAAGCAACAGTTTTGCAGCAAAATAATACAATACTTCTTCGTTAAAAAATTTTCCATAATGTTTTAAAGCTTAATTCAAAAGTTATCCCTTTCCTATTAACTGAATTGTTAAAGGCTAGAAACATGAACTTTGTTTTGTTTTGTTTTTAGTTTAAGTTCTGGGATACATGTGCAGGACATGCAGTTTGTTACATAGGTATCCATGTGCCATGGTGGTTTTGCTGCACCCATTGACCTGTCATGTAGGTTTTAAGCCCCACATGCATTAGGTGTTTGTCCTAATGCTCTCCCTCCCCTTCCCCCCACCCACCGACAGGCCCCGGTGTGTGATGTGCCCCTCCCCGTGTCCATATGTTCTCATTGTTCAACTCCCACTTATGAGTGAGAACATGCGGTGTTTGGTTTTCTGTTCCTGTGTTACAGAAACATGAATTTTTAAAAAGAAACATTGATTTTTTTTTCTACTGGCAAATTAAGATTTCTGTAGAGTAATTACTAACAGAGTTAAATGTGCATCATCCAAAACATTTTACAATTACCAAAATATTCTGCTGGTACAAAGTTTTTACAAGACACATGTTCACCTCAAGTCCGCGCAGTACCTAACAATGCCCCCACAGAGTTAAGTTATAAGCTTCTAACTATCTCACACACCACAAAGAAAATGTTGCCAGTGAAATACAATTCTAATTACCTAGAAAATGCTCATTATACACAGAACTTCACTTATGGAATGCACTTTAAATTTATGGATACCTTTTTACCATCACCTCACCAGTGTTCCATCTTCACTTGCCCCCTCTATACACAGCTTTTTGTAATTTAAACTAGAATTTAACCAAATATATTGAAATAATATTAATTTAATAAATATTGGCCAGGTGCCCTGGCTCATACCTGTAATCCCAGCACTTTAGGAGGCCGAGGAGGGTGGATCACTTGAGCTCAGGGGTTCGAGACCAGCCTGGGCAACATGGTGAAACTCTATCTCTACCAAAAATACAAAAATTAACCAGGTGTGGTGGCGCACGTCTGTGGTCCCAGCTACTCGAGAGGCTGAGGTGGGAGGGTCGCTGGAGCCTGGGAAGTCGAGGCTGCAATAAGCTGTGGTCGTACCACTGCATTCCAGCCTAGGTGACAGAGCGAGACGGGGTGTCAAAAATAACTGACTAAATAAATAAATTAAATAAACAAATACTAACTTATGAAGTCTCAAAACATTTACAGCCAATGTGTTTCAGGGCTGATTACATAATTAAAAAACCCACAAAACATATAGTAAGTGATTTAGGAGTAACACAACTTTCAAAAAAGTGTAAAATTTTGTAAGCGGCCAACAAGAGGACAGACAATTCCGTCTATTACAACTTACTTTACTATGAAATGAAATGGGGTTTCCCCGTGTTGTCCAGGCTGGTCTCGAACTCCTGAGTTCAGGCAATCCGCCCACCTCGGCCTCCTAAAGTGCTGGGATCACAGGCGTGAGCCACCGCGTCTGGCCTGATCTGCTACTTTCTATGTGCAAAATAGGACACAGTTTTCGTTTTCTATTTTGAAGCTCTAGTTATCTGAATATACAGTAGCTGGGTAAATAGCTAATAGACACACATCTAAACTGATGTATAGCACAGATGCAACTTTGCAGTCTGAACTGCCGCCCAACTTCCCCGTACGGGGCAATGGAAGAGTCGTATTCGGACAATTTGAACAATCACCAGTAGCACCATTTTAATATGTCATATTAGTATATAGAGACTAAAAGCTGTCAGGCAAATTATTATTTCCAGTCTTACTCCGTGACTTACAGCTTCCGTGAATTAACATGATAGAGAAGTCTTCACTGTTGCAATTAAAGATTTGGTCCAGGCGTGAGAATATCACTGATTTTTCTTGTGACTTTAAGTCTGTAACACGAACGTAAAAAGTCAACTATAGTTTCAGTCTCCGCAGAACGCGTTCTCCTCCCAGTCCTCGGCCTTGCTTTCCCGTTTGAATCTCGCGACCTTTCCCGGTTTCATCAAAGCCAGATGCAGACGCCCCTAGGCCTGGGCGAGATACACGGGAGAAAGGCCCACTTCAAAGGGATCTTTCTCCTTTTAATCAGGTACTGGATTTGCCTCCTCGTGTTATTTCCTGTGTGGGCGACACGTTTTAGCTGCCATTCTCCTGTGTCTTTATTCCGAGGCACACAGTTTTCTATCATTTCCTGATAATCCCAAGGTATGATGTTATCAATAACAGGCATCCGAAGTCGAAGCTCCCGGCTGAGCTGCCAAGTGTTCTTCAGGAGGCCTTCAGTTTCTTTCTGGTGCTCTCGCTGGACATCAGCCATTTCTGTTTGCAGCCATCAGAATAGTCCAAATTTTCTTTTCTTTTTCTTTTCTTTTTTTTTTTTTTGAAGTGGATTCTTGCCCTGTCGCCAGGCAAGAATGCAGTGGTGTGCTCACTGCAAGCTCTGACTCCCTGGTTCAAGCAGTTCTGCCTCAGCCTCCGGAGTAGCTGGGACTACAGGTGGGCACCATCATGCTCAGCTAATTTTGTTATTTTTGGTAGAGACAGGGTTTCACCATGTTGGCCAGGATGATCTCTGTCTCCTGACCTTGTGATCCGCCTGCCTCGGCCTCCCAAAGTGCCGGGATGACAGGCGTGAGCCACCGCGCCTGGCCCACACTTTCTTTAACGTCTTGGTCTTTCCCTCTGGTTCCTCTTGCAAACTGGTGTATTTTTCTTCCATTTCCAGGCGTTCTTACCTTTTCTCCTCAAGTTCTCTGCAAAGTCGCTCTGCTCTCTTCCTCCTTTCTTCCAGTTCCGTGTTAGGTTCTTCGAGAAGTTTCTCTTGTTCCTTGGCTTTGGCCCACAAACCAACACCACCAACAATTACCTTCTTCTCCAGGGCAGAGAATGTTCTGGCAAAGATGCCTGTTTCTGTAATTTCGCTGCGGCCTTGTTTCTTCTTCCACGTCAAGCTTTGTTTCCAGTGCTTTCTCTCTGCATCCGCTCCGCCGGCGTTTCAGCCTTCTCTGGGGAGACTTTATTTTTCCCCTTTCTTTTTTTTCCTTTTCTCTTCATCTTCTCCAACCTCACCCTCTTCATTGTCATCCCCCTCTGACCCCCTGACATCAGAGCCTGATGTTTCTTACCCTTCTCTGAGCTGCTTTTTCAGGTCTACTATTTCTTTCTGAAATTGATGAAGCAAAGCATCCTTCAGATCTTCATTAATTCTAGCTTTATTTTTAATGTATATTTTTTCTGAGACACAGTCTTGCTGGGTTGCCCAGGCTGGAGTGCAGTGGCACGATCTCAGCTCACTCCAACGTCAGCCTCCTGGGTTCTAAGCAAACCTCCTGCCTCAGCCTCCCGAGTAGCTGGGATTACGGGCATGTGCCACCACTACTGGCTAATTTTGTATTTTTAGCAGAGACAGGGTTTTGCCATGTTGGCCAGGATGGTCTCCAGCTCCTGACCTCATATGATCCACTCACCTCGGCCTCCCAGAGCGCTGGGATTACAGGCGTGAGCCACCGTGCCCGGCCCCATGGAATGATTTTTAAACTACTGAACTATAAAATGATTTTTAAAAATTTATTGATCGGCATCGTGACTGCCTCCCGTGCCAAGCAGACCACCCCGCTCGGGTGCCGCCCAGTGACGCCGGGTGCGTGGAAAGGCTTGCCAGAGACTCCGTGCACAGGCGCACCCTTGGTTTTTCTGTCTGTTTGTTGTTGTTGTTTTGTCTTTTTTTTTTTTTTTTTTTTTTTTTTTGAGACAGGGTCTGGCTCTGTTCCCCAGGCTGGAGCACAGTGCCGCCATCTTCGCTCATTGTAACCTTGAACTCCTGGGCTCGAGTAGTCTTCCCCAGGTCAGCCTCCAAACCCACTACGTTTTTGGTTGGTTGGTTGTTTTTTTGAGACGGAGTCTCGCTCTGTCGCCCAGGCTGGAGTGCAGTGGCCGGATCTCAGCTCACTGCAAGCTCCACCTCCCGGGTTCACGCCATTCTCCTGCCTCAGCCTCCCGAGTAGCTGGGACTACAGGCGCCCGCCACCTTGCCCGGCTAGTTTTTTGTTCTTTTAGCAGAAATGGGGTTTCACCATGTTAGCCAGGATGTTCTCGATTTCCTGACCTGGTGATCTGCCTGCCTCGGCCTCCCAAAGTGCTGGGATTACAGGCGTGAGCCACCGCACCTGGCCTGTTTTTTTAACATTTTAAAAGGAGAGGATACAGAAAAACAACAGGTGCACACACACACATGCACACACATGGACACTCAGAAACACACACATATGCACGTGAACACACGCAGATGCACACACGCCAACATGCACGTGCACATATTCACACACGCATGCACACGCACACACACATGCACACACGCAGGCATGCACACGTACACACGCACAAATGCACATGAACATGCACACATGGACTCACACACGCATGCACACACACACGTACACCCACACACACACACGCACATGCACACACGCCGACACACACCTGCACACGCTCACACATGCATGCACACGCACACACGCAGACACATGCAGGCACGCACATGCATACATGTACACACGCACACATGCACATGAACATGCACAGACATGCACACATGCACACACGCACACATGCACACAGACATGCGTGCACACACACACACAGACGTGCACACGCACGTACATGCACCCACACCCACGCACATGGATGCACACGCACACACATGCACACACGTGTGCATACACATGCACACACACGTGCATACACATGCACACACACGTGCACCCACACATGCACGCTCACACACACATCCACATACGCACACACGTACACACGTACACACATGCACACAGGAAAAATCGCTATTTAACTCTCTAGACAATTCACTATGAGAATACACACACACACACACACACAGAGGAAAAATCGCTATTTAACTCTCAAAAGTGGTTAAAAAAATACATTAAAATACATGGATTTTTTTTCTTGAGACAGTCTTGCTCTTGCCACCAAGGCTGGCGTGCGATGGCTCGATCTCAGCTCCCTGCAACCTCTGCCTCCAGGTTCAAGCTATTCTCCTGCCTCAGCCTCCAGAGTAGCTGGGATTACAGGCACAAGCCACCATGTCCAGCTAATTTTTGTATTTTTTGGTAGAGACGGGGTTTCTCCATGTTGGCCAGGCTGGTTTCGAACTCCTGACCCCAAGTGATCCACCCTCCTCAGCCTCCCAAAGTGCTCAGATTATGGGCATGAGCCACTGCACCAAGCCCTAATATATGTAATTTAATTATAAATTAAATTAAATATATAAAAATATATAACTTAAATTA
>NW_012102020.1:1301176-1305711 GCF_000951045.1 Mandrillus leucophaeus
AATTAAATATAATTAATATATGTGATTTTCTAATGTCAGATTTTAAAAAACATTTGTATATTGCTTTTTTTTTTTTTAAGTAAGAAATGGAAGAATGGAGAAAGAGCGCGTGCGTGTGTCTCCCGGCTGCAGGTATTTTGGACACTCCCCACCCCTGCCCCACGCCGGCGCTCAGCCTCAGTCCTGCAATCCCGCATACAAAGGGTGGGCTCTGGGCACCAGCTCCTCCCCAGGAGGAGAGGAGCAGGCAGGGGAAGCAGCTCCTGACAGGGAGGGCAGATGAGGGCAGAGGAGGGGACAGTGTGTCCTGGCCCTTCCGTCCACCGCTGGGTTCCTCCTCCACCTATTCCGGTCCTTCCACCCTTCAACATCCACTCACATCTGAGGATCTGATTGATTGGCCAGTGTCGCTCCTGCTCGTACCCTCCAGATGGGAACCCAACAAGGCAGGGAGCCAGGGTTAGGCCCAGAAACCTGCCTAGAACTTCAGCATCCTGCCAGCCAGCTGTAGTGACCAACAACCCACCCAGGGCTGGCCGGGGCCACCTGGAGGCCCAGGTCTCTCCCGCTGAAGGGTGAGGGGGAGGAGGGAGACTCCTGGATGTTTGCTTCATCTCCGTCTGCCAGAGACCCCTCTCCTTTCTTGGCCTGGCTAATTTCTACCATCTTGAAAGACTCCACAGAGGGAGTGGAAGACCCCACGGAGACCCCACGGAGGGGCCACCTCCTGCGTGAAGCCTTCCTCAATACCTGCCTCCCTCCTGGGCTGGCTCCGGCTGGGGACACCGGGAGGACACAGACAGGCTGCGGCTTGGCAAACATGAGCTGATGGAAAAGGAAATGACTTGTTTGTGACTTCCTTGGTCTCACTTCTCCCTGGGCCCCGAATCCTCTGCACCACCCAGGCTGTCTTTCAAAGAACAGCTCCTCTTTCTCTGCATCTGTTGAAATCAAGAGATAAAAATAAAGAACAGCTTCCTCAGCCCACTCACGGAGTGTGGGGAGGGGACGCAGTGTGCCGCTGCATGAAATACTCAGCGTTTGTGGTTTGAAGGCACTCGGTTTCGGAGTCATTTGTGAGGCAGCAGCAGACGACTGATAGCCCCTCCTCCTTTCACGGGTGTTCTCTCAATCCATCTTTTCTGTCACTTCTAATCCTGTCATGCCTTCAGCTTGTCAGACTGAAAAAACAGAGGTGTAAACATAGTCGTCAAAACAACCAGTTCTTACTGAACACCTACCTGTGGGACACGCTTCTAATCACGTCCCATTTTAGTTAATCCTGCAACCATCCTGCAAGAGACTCCTATGGTTCCCATCTTACAGACGGGGAAACACGCACAGATGGTAGCTCATTTGAATGTGGAGAGAGAAGTTAGAATGGCAGAAACAGATGTGGTCACTGCCAGGGTTCTTGTTCTGGCTCTGCCGTGTGGCTTTGGACAAGCCATTTCACACCTCCAGACCTCAGTTTATTTTTATTTATTTATTATTTTTATTTTTAGTTATTATTATTATTTTTTGAGACACAGTCTTACTCTATCACCCAGGCTGGAGTGCAACGGCGATCTCAGCTCACTGCAACCTCCATCTCCTGGATTCAAGTGATTGTCTTGCCTCAGCCTCCCCAGTAGCTGGGATTACAGGCACTTACCACCACGCCTGGCTAATTTTTGTATGTTTAGTAGAGACAGGGTTTCACCATGTTGGCCAGGCTGGTCTAGAACTCCTGATCGCAGGCAATCCGCCCACCTCAGCTTCCCAAAGTGCTGGAATTACAGGCATGAGCCAGTGTGCCTGGCCCAGACCTGAGTTTCTTCATGTTTCTAAAGCAGCATACGTAACTACGCACTACATCACTGGACCCTGAGGTCCCTTTTATGATGGTAACAAGGATAACAATAAGGTATCACTAGGATTCTGAGAGTCAGACTAGTAAAACCATCATAGACCAATAGACCAGATCACACACACAGATCCATACATACGTGTGTGTGTGTGTACATACAACACACATGCCAGCTGGAGTCATTCTTTCCATGGGGCCTAGAAATAAGAATGGATCAAGCCCATTCCGCCTCCCTCATCAAATACAAAGTTCTCCTGAGACCCCGAGAATCCTTCGCTGGGGGTGACGCTCTCGTACCACCTCCGGCTCCCATGTCCCGCCTGTGGCTTCTTGGGCTCCACATCCCTCAAGGCATTTCTGCTTCATCCTCTGTCCCTGCGTCAATCCCGGTGTGGGACGTGGTGTTTCTCTTTGGTTTCTGCCCCCGTGCCCCATCTCCGCGAGGCACCTGCCTGCTGGAGAGCCCTGACGGCGATCTTCAGGCCGCTGGCCATGCTGCGTGGCCAGCTGCTGCCTGTCGCCACGAGGTGGGCAGTCTCTCCCTCAGCCCCCACCCCTGCTGCCTCCCGCCACAGCCTCCCCCAGCTGCTGCTGCCTAGATTACTGGATAAAATACAGGACCTTCAACCACACTGAATTTCACATAAATGATAAATCTTCTTTAGAATAAGCATTCCCAAATCTTGTATGTGATTATAATACTTAAAAAAATCATCTACTGTTTAGATGAAAGTAACATTTAACTGGATATTCTCTATTTTTACTGGCTAGATCTGGCTTCATCTTCCTTTCCAAGGCTGTCCTCACCCCTCCCTTCCAGATCAGCCCTGACCCTGCAGATTTTGGCCACTCTATAAGCTGGAGCAGTTCTGGTCTCCCCGGACCTCACCCCAAAACTCAGCCCAGATCCACGCCTCTATGTCTAAATCCCTTGGGGACATCTGATCCTTTATTAGTTCAGGGCACCCACAGTTTATGTTTTTGTGTTTAATCCCTGTAACCTGTTCCTTTTGTCCCTGTGTTGCTGGTATGGTGTTTCTGTTGCACAGAAAGGCCTCCCGGGCTGACCTCAGGGTGTAGCAGGCCCTCAGTGCCTAGGCAGCATCAGTGACGTGGATCGAGAAAGAATGTACCTGAGAAGCCAAAGGAGGGATGAGAAGCAGGGGCCTGGGAGGCTGTCCCCAGGAAGAAAGCCTGGTGGGAGGGCAGGGGCCTTGGACACAGGGACCCAGTTCCCCACCTCAGAGAGGCCTGGAACCCATTCCTGGCAGGAGCCCGGCCTTGCCCGTTGGCTGGTATTAGGGAGGGTGAGGGAAACCAGTTTCGTGGCCAGATCAGTTTAGAAAACTTCCTGTAAAAAGGTGTTTGTTTCAGAGCTTTGACCAGGCCGATGCACATGTGAATTTCCACAAGTGGGTGAGCGAGCAGCCTTCTGCAAGCTGCATCATCCACAGAGTCTTTTATTTTCCTTTTTTGGGAAAAGCTGTTCATGCAGGAAGTTCGGCTTTGGGAAACTCAGCCTCACACCCCCCTCTCCCCTAATCCTGTTTCTAGGCTCCTGTTTAAAGCTTTCCAGTTTGAGTCTTCAGATATCCAGAAGCTGTGAAGGGGCAGCCCGGTCACCAGACACAAGCCTTGCAAAGGGACAGCCTCCGTGGAAGATGGACAGACCCACACGGGGGAGAACAAATCAACGGGCAAATGAAGCATCTGGCCAGCTGGGGAGTCCGGCTTTCCATTTTAACTAATAAACCGGCCTTCCAGTTTGTACGTCGGTTGTCCTCCCGCGGGTCTGGCTGGCAGGCATTGGTTTCTGAGGGGCTGGCTGCGTCTGGGGCCGGGTGGAGACCTCACTCCTGGGCTGCCAGGATGGGCCAAAGTGACCTTCGATGGAGCATCTCCCAACTCTAGAATTACAGGGATTTATGAAATGTGGATCTTTCCTGAATGTTAAATTTGCTGAGGGCCAAAGCGGTCAATCATCTCAGCAATGGGCAGGGGCCAGAGGTGCACGAGGGAGGGAGGAGAGAAGTGAGGAGGAGACGCGGAGCGGTGGATCGGGGCACGGGAGATCAGGTCCAGGCCGGCGGGACAGGGGCCTGATGCGGGAGGGCGGCAGCGGGGATGTGTGGGGAGCAGGAGGTGGGAGGAAGCAGGCTGCCATGCAGGCTGACCCCAGGAGTACCAGCTGGGAGGAGAGGCGTGTCCCCGTCCAGAAGCGCTGAAAGATGGCCGAGGCTCTGCTGCTGCCCTGGGGGAGGCCATCCCTGGGAGAGCCCCTGTTCTGAGCTCTGGCTCCGGGGGGGAAGGGCCAGATGCCAGTGAGGGCCCTGCTGGGGTTCTGGGTGGTGGCAGGAAAGCTCTGGGAACCCGGGACTCAGAGCCTCCTGGGCCTTATCTTCCTGTTTGGATGTTACTTGCAACAGCCCCTGCTCTGGTCCTGCTGGCCTGTCCTGGGTGTGAAAGGAGAGGGGGGCTCCTTGTGGGCCCGTGGAGAAGGGCGAGACCCCTTTCTAGAGGACCTCCTCGGCCTCCACTTTTGCCAGGACACCATGGCGGTCGATTCCGTTTCCTCCGCCTGGCGCACCTGAGCTCACAGTTGCTCATTCTTCTCCTAGTAGACAGGAGCTGGGCCAGGCCTGCCACTCCCTGCACCCCCCACCCCCCACATCTCCGGCCCTGTCCC
>NW_012102020.1:1305761-1307456 GCF_000951045.1 Mandrillus leucophaeus
CAGAAGCGCTGAAAGATGGCCGAGGCTCTGCTGCTGCCCTGGGGGAGGCCATCCCTGGGAGAGCCCCTGTTCTGAGCTCTGGCTCCGGGGGGGAAGGGCCAGATGCCAGTGAGGGCCCTGCTGGGGTTCTGGGTGGTGGCAGGAAAGCTCTGGGAACCCGGGACTCAGAGCCTCCTGGGCCTTATCTTCCTGTTTGGATGTTACTTGCAACAGCCCCTGCTCTGGTCCTGCTGGCCTGTCCTGGGTGTGAAAGGAGAGGGGGGCTCCTTGTGGGCCCGTGGAGAAGGGCGAGACCCCTTTCTAGAGGACCTCCTCGGCCTCCACTTTTGCCAGGACACCATGGCGGTCGATTCCGTTTCCTCCGCCTGGCGCACCTGAGCTCACAGTTGCTCATTCTTCTCCTAGTAGACAGGAGCTGGGCCAGGCCTGCCACTCCCTGCACCCCCCACCCCCCACATCTCCGGCCCTGTCCCCGAATGCCGTCAGGGCCTGTTCCCCACCCAGTTCTCAGAGCAGCCCAGATTGAAACTGTAATTGAAACATCCCCTTACTTCCTTGTTCCTCTTGGCACCCGATCACCTCAGTCCCGGCCCCAAAACGTTCATTGTACCAGCGTCCTCCGGAATCAGCAACCCACCCAGGCAGACTCAGAGTCCCACAGTGTCAGAGCCGAACGGGGTAGTCACCGACTCGCTCAACCTCATTTCACAGATGAGGAAACTGAGTCGCAGGGTGCAGAGGAGCCAGCAAAGGCCACACAGCAGTGAGACCGTCGCCATTTGGGGATCTCCGTGACCTCCCCGAACCAAAAAGCACCCACAGTAGAAGGCTCCTCCGTCCAAATCCAAAGGCCTCCAAGTGGCCGATGACAGCAGGCGCCACTGCTGCCCCGTGACCTCTCTGTGTGCAGGGACCACCCGGCCGTGGCTGCCCGGTGGCGAGTCCAGCTCGGCCTCCTCCCGGGGCCCCAGCACCCCCAGCACATTTTCTGACTTTACATAGGCCATCGGGTAAATGCCGTCACCTGCACGAGCCTCAGTGTGTCCGTCTGGGAAACGGGAAGCACCTCCCAGCAGGCTCTTCTCCCAGTGGTACTGCGAAGCCAAAATGAGATTCGGATGCAGACGCGCGCCGGGAGGGAGCCTGCGAGGCCTCTGCTAAGGCCATGGGGAAAGGAAACCCACAATATGCACAGCGGGCTCCCCTCAGGCCACCGGCTCTGGGGCCACCTCGTCCCATGTGGGCTCTGGCTTTGCTGACACCGTTCCCTTGTCTGGAGGCTCTTCCTCTGACCCTCAGTGGACCCGTTTGACAGACAGTCTGATGTGCCTTCTTCCTTTAAGGAAGACATGGTGTCCTGGTTTTGGAATCAGACCGAACTGGGTCCAAATCTTGTCTGCTGAATGGTTTTGGTGTCAACAGCTTCTCCTTTCTTAGAAAAAGTCCCAGATTCAGCCAGGTGCGGGGGCTCACATCTGTAATCCCAGCACTTTGGGAGGTCGAGGCAGGTGGATCATGGGGTCAGGAGTTCAAGATCAGCCAGGCCAACATGGCGAAACCTTGTCTCTACTAAAAACACAAAAAATTAGCTGGGCGTGGTGATGGGCGCCTGTAATCCCAGCTACTCGGAAGGCTGAGACAGAGACTTGCTTGAACCTGGGAGGTGGAGGTTGCAGTGAGCTGAGATCACGCCAC
>NW_012102020.1:1312681-1329867 GCF_000951045.1 Mandrillus leucophaeus
CATGAGAAACACCTTTACCTGCACATGAGAAACACCTTTACCTGCAGGTAAAGGTCAGGAGAAACACCAGCTCACCTGACCCAGCCAGTTTGTGAGGACCCTTGAGGGGACAGTAGCCTCCTGAGCCTTGTGGCCATGCCCACCCCCTCCCTCTTCCAGAATTATTCCCTCAGCCAGAATCAGGCATTGTCACTCCGTCATGTCTATGATCGGGCCCCCCACCCAGAACAACCCTAGACTCTCCTTCTAAAGGGTTTATTTCTCTTCCCACGTCCACATTCGGGGGGCAGGGGCAGGGGACGCTCACATTTGCTGAGAACCTGCGATGTGCTAAGCTCGCAGGAATCACGTCTACTCTCCTGACTGTGCAGACGTGGAGCCTGGGGCTCAGCCAGGAAGTGGCTTCGCCCGCAGTGACTGCAAAGCTCCTGCTCTTTCCCTGGCACCCGCTCTGCCTCCTACAGCTCAGCAGCGGCCCCTCTCTCACCCCGCTCCTCCAGCGGGGAACCAGGAGGGCCGGGCTAGGTGCTGCCCGAAGGCTCGAACCCTGGGCCTCGCCAGGTCCCAGCAGCTTATGCTGTCCCTGGCACCTTGGGGCCAAAGCCGGCTGCGGGCCCTGGAAGCTGAGCTTTCATTTCAGTGAAATGTCCATGCAGGCTTATCAGTCATCACCCTCTCACCCCCTCCTCCAGCTCCAGGAAGTGTGAGCGGGAACTGGGGCCGAGGACTGAGAACACTCCAGGTGCACCTGAGGAAGCAGTGTCAGGGGTGGGGCTTGGTGAGAAGTTCCTTTTTCCTCTAAAGGGAGAGTCTGGCATGTGTGGGCTAAAGAGAAGGTGTCTGGGTCTGGCTCCTCCTCACCTGGAGGGCATGCGGGGGTCGCAGGTGGGTGAAAAGCAGGCGGACGCCCCTGTCTGTGGAATGCTTGAGGTTGAGGTGGGGCGCGTTTATTTTTAGATACACTGTCCTGTCTCTCTCCCCTCTCCCACCCTTACCCTCTTCTCTGGTTACAGAAGGAAATGCGGGAAGGTGATACCTTCCAGTCAATAGCGGATCCACCTTTGAGAGAGCAGGGCTGAAATCACGGAGGCAGGTGTGGCCAGCACCACCTGGGCCCTGCTCTTCTGCCCTCCTGGGCGGGGTGGGGGTGGTCTCAACATGGGCTTGACGAGCTACAGCTGGGGGCTCCTGACCTCGTGACCCAGGAAGTTAGAGCGAGGGATAGCGAAGCTGATCGCTCAGTCACGCAGCCTGGCTCCTGACTCAGTGGTGACAAGAGCCGAGGTCTGGGGGATTTCCAGAGCCAGCCCAGGGTGACATGGGCACACCTGCTGGTCTTCCCAAATAGGTCATTATTCAGCAAGAATAATCTATTGTAATGACCTGTATACCTGCCTTGCCCCAAATTTTCTTCAGGGAGGTTGTACTGGGGTGAATACGTGTCCCCCAAAATTCATGTCACTCAGAACGTGACCTTATTTGGAAGTAGGGTCTTTGCAGAGATTATTAGTTAAGTTAAACTGAGGTCATGCCCAGTTGAGGCAGAGCCTAATCCAGTGACTGGTGTCCTTATGAGAAGAGAAAACAGACACACGCACAGGGGAGAAGATGGCCTCGCGACACGATGGAGGCAGAGGCTGCAGAGACACGGCTGCCAGCCCGGGAATGCGGAGCATGGCCAGCCACCCCTGGAAACCAGGAGACAGGCCAGGACGGCTCCACCCCGGAACCTCCGGACGGAGTGTTGTTCTGCCCATGCCTTGATTTTGGACTTCTCGGTTCCAAACTGTGAAAGAATAAATTCCGGTTTGTTTGAAGCCGCCAAGTTTGTGGACACTAAGACGGAGGCCTTCCTGGGTGGCCCTCACTGAGGCTTGCCTGTTGCCCAGCACACACCCATGCCCGGGGCCACAGACCCTGTTGCTAAATGCTCCTCCCTCCGTGTCTAGATTCCACTAGCTCGTGACCCTGTGAGGGCATGGGCCCGGCACACAGGGCCCCGTGGTAATGTGGCCGTCACGTTGCCAGGCTGCCCCTCTGCCTGCATGCTGCCTCCCCGGGCTCACCAGCCTCCTCTTCTGTCCCCCGGCCGGCTTCAGCTGGTGACTCCCCTCACCAGGGAGCAAGGGGAACAAGGAGCAAGTCTCACTTTCCAGCCTAATGGGCTAATCTCACTCCCTTTTTTCTCTTTCCAAATTTTGTCTGGATCACTTTCTGTAGGATAGTCACGGTTTCTAGTATCAAAATGAGAGGGCTGACAACTGGTCCTGTTTCATGGCTGGGAGCTCACCCAGGAACGAGCTGGGATGGGGAGGGGGCCTCCACCTTTTCCCCACCCACCTGCAGAGTCCTTAATCCACCTGTCATTTTTAGGCCTCCTGAGTAGTTATTCTATTTATTTTATTTTATTTTTTTAAGATGGAGTTTCTCTCTTGTTGCGCAGGCTGGAGTGCAGTAGCGTGATCTCAGCTCACTACAACCTCTGCCTCCCGAGTTCAAGTGATTCACCTGCCTCAGCCTCCTGAGTAGCTGGGATTACAGGCGCCCGCCACAATTTCTACTAAGTTTGTATTTTTAGTAGAGACGGGGTTTCTCCATGTTGGCCAGGCTGGTCTTGAACTCCCGATCTCGGGTGATCCTCCCACCTTGGCCTCCCAAAGTGCTGGGATTACAGGCGTGAGCCACCGCGCCCGGCTCCATTGTTGGCTTTGCCTCCACCATGAGACCATCAACATTAAAAGAGATAATTGGCCACAGGTATCCAAAAAAGTGCCCGACGTCCTGGACAGAGCGAGCTCATGTTCTTGGGCTTCTGACTGTAGGAGAAGGAGGGTCAGAGCCGCCGATCAGAACACACCAGCTCTGCTTTCAGGTTCAGGAAATGACCCTAAACGCAGAAGGTGCTTTGGGCACAAAGCCTCTTCTCCCGGCGTTACCCGTAACAGGGACGACCGTGAATAACCCAGTGTCCAAGTTAGTTCAGTTATGGTGGCAGCCAATGCAGTATCACATGGCCTTTGGAAATGTGTGAATGAAGTTTTGTAATAATGGGGGAGACGTTTAGGTTTAAAGTTAGGTGGGGGCCGGGCATGGTGGCTCACGCCTGTAATCCCAGCATTTTGGGAGGCCAAGGCGGGCAGATCACAAGGTCAGGAGTTTGAGACCAGCCTGACCAACATGGTGAAACCCCGTCTCTACTAAAATACAAAAAATTAGCCGGGCGCGGTGGCGGCGCCTGTAGTCCCAGCTACTCGGGAGGCTGAGGCAGGAGAATGGTGTGAACCCGGGAGGCGGAGCTTGCAAGATCGCACCACCGCACTCCAGCCTGGGCCACAGAGCCAGACTCCGTCTCAAAATAAATAATAAATAAAATAAATAAATAAATAAAGTTAGGTGGTAACGAGGAGGCCAAACTGTATCTAGGATACGACAGATTTAAACTATGGCTCTGAGCTGTGTTTGAGGAAAAAGCCAGAGCTCTCTCAGCGCGTTAGTGGCTTGTTCTAGGGTGGCGCGACATCGATGATGTTTTTCTTCTCTCTACTTTCAAGTGTTTTCATGTCTCTATGGAGAGTGTGCATTACTTTATCATGGAAAAAACCCAGTAAACTTTATTTTAAAAGATGGCTTTTGGCCTGGGTTGGGCTTTCTGTCAGAATCCCGCGTCGAAGAGCTTTGTGGGCCCACCCTGTCTGGGAAGATGGCCCACCCCCATTCTGTCCCCATGGTGGCCACATGTACGTGTCACTGCGGCAGAGGCTCAGCCTGGGATCAGCGGTCTCACCGGGAGCCAGGAGTGTGCAAAGGCAACCAAACAGACGTGGACGCTCGGCAGCAAGACAGAAGGCGCCGGAAACCCGGGCTCTGGGACGCACCTGCCCTTTGCCGGCTGTGCCAACAAGGGCCTCCCTTCTCTGTGGGCGCACACCTCCCCCACAGTAGAATGAGGACTTTGGACGACACGGTCACCAGGGTCTCTTCCAGTTTTAAAATCATGTTAAGATCCTCTTATTCTTTCAAGCTTTACAAAGGGAAGCCCCACCAAAGGACACAGGTGGCAAATCCGGGGACCTGGATGCTGGCTCACCGACTTCCTGTTCTCGCTGACTTCCTGGCCTGGGCTTTCTTCTCCTTAAGGCTGGGTGGATGGAATGGGTTGAGATCCCTGGGCCTCCAGGCCCTCCTGTGCCCCCAGGGGCCCTGCTTCACGGGGATGCCCTCAAGAAGATGTTGCGTGTGTAGGCATCGTGTCCCACTCCACCACAGAGGTAAAATGAGATGGGACATGAGCTAATTGGCGTGAGAATGCTTGGCACTTTTAGAGAATGGAGAAACTCAAACCCAAGAGAATGACACTGGCTTTTTTTTGTGTGGCCCTAGTACCAGGGCCCCTGCTTTCGTCGTGGCCTCGGATAGGGACCACACACAGCAGGTGCCGGGGCCCCCAGCCCACCCGCCTCCCTGCTGAACCGTGGAATACAGAGCTGGGGAGGAGGACAGGTTTTGGAGTCATGCTGACCTGGGTCTGAATCCCAGCTCGGAGGGCCAGCTTCCACATCTGTACACAGGCATCCTGTTTTAAGTGAGTGTCTCGGGTCGGGTCCTCCTGGAAGCAAATGCTGAGCTGGTGGAAGGAATGTGGAGGGAGGCTATAGGGGAGTGGCACCTGTATAAGGAGAAGGAGGCTGGGCCGGGTGGGAGGACGTGGCACCTGCGTAAGGAGAATGAGGCGGGAGGATGTGGCACCTGTGTAGGGAGAAGGAGACCAGGCCGGGCAGGAGGACGTGGCACCTGCGTAAGGAGAAGGAGGCGGGAGGATGTGGCACCTGTGTAGGGAGAAGGAGGCTGGGCCGGGTGGGAGGACGTGGCACCTGTGTAAGGAGAAGGAGGCGGGAGGATATGGCACCTGTGTAGGGAGAAGGAGGCCGGGCCGGGCGGGAGGACATAGCACAGCTGACACAGCCACAAAGCTCCTGCTCGTGGGATGCTCTGAGGGGCAGATCACCTGTTGGAGGAGTCTTGTGGGGTGGAAATGTTGAGGTCACTGCGATGCCACTTTGCTTAGTCATCGGCCATAGGGTCATCTGGAGAAGAGCATGAGCTCAGCATAAAAGCCAAGGCCCACCCTGCAGGGGCCAGCAGCTGGGGGATGTCCACTAACCACTGTCCTTGCAGCTGGACAGCGAGGCCCCTCTGAAAGGTCGTCTCCACCTGCCACCGGGAAATGGCCTGGAGCGGAGGATGTCGTGGGCGCTCAGCCCAGGTGATGTCCTTCTTTTGCTTTGGAACCAGGCAGAACGGAGCTCAGATTCCAGCTCTGTGACTTAGTGTGTGGTCCGGAAAGCTGTGATTGTGGAGTTAGCACTCTCCAGTTTCACCAGATGGCCCGACCTGGCCTGTGACTCGGGGATGATGGGCACACGTGCGTGGGGCAGCGCGTTGTACTTCATGGGACCATGGGGACAGGCTCAGGGCCTGGCACTCTAGTGACCAGCTTCACGCTGGGTCACGGACTAGAGAATCCACACGCCTTTTTAGTCCAGACTGAGTAGGCACATCAGACTTAAACATCCAGCTTCCTGCTCCAGCTCAGCCTGGTTGTCCTAAGTTTGGCAAGATTGAACTTTATTCACAGCACGAGGCATACATGATATAAAGGCAAACAATTTTAGGGGACCCAAAAAACTAGGGACTCCTACTTAGGGAGCTTAGAAGGGGAATCTCTCTTGGAGATCTTGACTTTGCTGCCTCAAACCCAGCTGTCTATTCAAGGCCAGTCTGGGAGAATCTCATGATCTTATCCTCGCTCCAATTTACTCACACCTCACATCCACACTAAGCTCTTCCTGCCCCCCAGGGAATATTAACTTACACCTGACTTCAGACTTCTGCCCCTGTGCACACCCAGCAGCATGCAGACCTAGGAGATTTTTCGGCCACAAGGAACTAGAGAAGCCACTCATTTTGTCCCCTCTCATTCACCCCATTCTGTCCCCATCAGATGCCTTGGGAGGGGAGAAGGAAGGACAAATGGGTGTCCCATGATCCAACCCAGATGAAGAGACAGTCATTTATCACAGAGACCTAGATGCATCCTAACTCTGGAAAATGGGCACGTTGAGGGGAGCTGGAAAGCAGAAGGGAAATGGGCGTGGGCAGGGAAGAGGTGAACAGGAGTGCACATGCCCAGTTCTCCAGGATCTCATGTTCCTAATCAGAATCCTGTAAAACTCAAAGGGGATACAGGAAAGACCTGGGCCTGGAAATTCACTTCCAGACTCCTCCTGTATCCTGGCTTTCCTCATTTGTGTCTCCCTCCAGGGATGATGCCTGGATGGAAGGAGGAGCCACGTTCCTCCACAGGTGTCCTAACAACAGGCATCCTAACAACAGGCGTCCTAACAACAGGCGTCCTAAACAACAGGCATCCTAACAAGAGGCATCCTAAACAACAGGCATCCTAACAACAGGTGTCCTAAACAACAGGCGTCCTAAACAATAGGTGTCCTAACAACAAGCGTCCTAATAACAGGTGTCCTAAACAACAGGCGTCCTAAACAATAGGTGTCCTAACAACAAGCGTAACAGGTGTCCTAAACAACAGGCGTCCTAAACAATAGGTGTCCTAACAACAAGCGTCCTAATAACAGGCGTCCTAACAACTGGCATCCTAACAACAGGCATCCTAACAACAGGCATCCTAACACTCCCACAGCCCCTAAGCATCTACAGCCTCACTCCCACCCTACAACCTTTCAGATAGGTGTCATTATCCCCATTTTACAGATGAACGAGGAAAACAGCTCGAAGGGGCTGTGACTTTGTGACGACTCGGTGGCAGAGCTGGGATCGAGCCCGGGTTTGTAACACCCTCCTGAGTCCTGGCCATCACAGCAGCCTCCAGAGAGAAGGCCTCTGGCCTTCCTGGCATTGGAAAGTGGTCAGCTACCTGTGTTCGGTCAGCAAGATGCCCAACTCTTAGTTTGATCTCACCTGGATGCTTCTTTCTCCTCTAGAGATGGAAAACTGTGGTCCTGAAAGGGTCACCAAACACAACCTTGGAAAGGTAATGGGGGAACCCACAAACAAGAGCTGACATAGAAAAATGACCACGGCAGGGTGCGGTGGCTCACGCCTGTACTCCCAGCACTTTGGAAGGCCGAGGCGGGCGGATCATCTGAGGTAAGGAGTTCGAGACCAGCCTGGCCAACATGGTGAAACTTCGTCCCTACTAAAAATACAAAAAAAAATTAGCCAGGTGTGGTGGTGGGCACCTGTAAATCCCAGCTACTCAGGAGGCTGAGGTGGGGAAATTGCTTGAGCAAAATGATCACAAAGGCCAAACTGGGCCTTGGTGTCTGCGAATTCCCTCCAGTAGTGCCCTCCTGCTGCCCTACCCAGGCGCCCCCAGGATGCTCCACATCCCTCCTTACCTTTATGACTTTCTTACCTCCAGGAAAGAACAGGATCAGCTCATCCAGAGCTGGAGGGACTGTTAGGGGACCACACCACTTGCCCACGGTATCCTGGGCGTGCAGGCTTTGGCCTTGGGCCATGGACCGACTTTCAGCTTCTAGAAGCAAGTGATCACAGGGCCTCCATGACCCTCAGAGACGGCACCACGGCGTCCGCTGCCTAATCCTCGCTGGACAAGGCTGGCTCTGCTCGGGAATGCAGAAACCCGATTCCTTGTCCTGGCCCCACGGTGTCTGAGTGTCGGAAGTCCCTGCTCTGGGACCAGTCACTCCACAGACACCCCACGTTCAGGATTCAAGTCTTGAGGAACCAGAAGCAGAGATGCACACTGTGGCAAAGAGGGGAGCGGAGGTATCCCCGTTTGCCTTTGCGGAGAGCTACACCAACTGCCCTCTTCACCTTTACAACCTTGTTTGTGGTCCCTGTCCCTCTTCACTTGTGCCTGTGAGTTCCAAGAGGTGGAACTGGGGTGAGCGGAGTCCCCAGGTCTCCAGGAGCAGCTCCACCTCCTCATAGGTTACAGCTGCATTGCTCCTCCTACCCAGGTTCCACCTTCAACCCACTGCCCATGCCAGCTCCCTCGGGCCAGTCTCCCACACTGTCCCAGGTTCCCTGCACCGTAGCTCTGGCTCCCTGCCCTGGAAAGAAGAAGTCCACTATTTGGTGAGGGTCTGCCACGCATCTGGGGTCTGCCACGCATCTGGGGTCTGCCACGCATCTGGGGTCTGCCACGCGCCTGCCCTGAGGGTCTGCCATGCGTCTGGGGTCTGCCACGCGCCTGCCCTGAGGGTCTGCCATGCGTCTCGGGTCTGCCATGCATTGGGTCTGCCACGCGCCTGCTCTGAGGGTCTGCCATGCGTCTGGGGTCTGCCATGCGTCGGGTCTGCCACGCGCCTGCCCTGAGGGTCTGCCACGCATCTGGGGTCTGCCACGCGCCTGCTCTGAGGGTCTGCCACACATCTGGGGTCTGCCATGTGTCTGCACTGAGCAGATATTCTAAGCACAACACCCCTTTCCAAAAGATGGCGTACATTTCTGTTCCTGCCCCTCACCCACATGGTTTCCCCGCTTCCTATTTCCCTGGGGTCTGCTTAAATCTCACTCTCTTTCCCCTCTTCATACACCCGCAAGGTCGCTCCCTCTGTGGCCCTTTCTTCCCCATTCTTCCCAGCAGCCCAAAGTTCTGGTGGGACAGGGGCCGCCCCTGGGGAGGGAGGAGAGGGCCCAGGAACCCAGCCAGGAGGGCGGCCCACCCATTTCCTGTGTGACCTGTTCCCGTCCCCCGTGTCTCCTCCCGTGTCTCCTCCTGTCCCTCCTGCCACTCAGCTCAGGCTGGTGAGGAGCAGAGCGCAGAGCAATGGGTGCACCGGTATTTTCTTTCCTGGTGGGGAGTGGGGTGGGGCTGAGGAGAGAAAAGCCTGATTGGTGTGGGGCCCCGCCCTCTTTTGTCCTCTTCCCAGGTTCTCTGGCCCCTTCAGAGAAACGCACTTGGTTCGGGCCAGCCGCTGGAGGGGACAGTCTGCTTCTCATACTGCAACTCCTGGGCGTGGAGCTTCCCCAGGGAGCCAGAGGAACTTTTGCGGCAGCCATGAAGGGGACACGCTGGAGGAGGGTCCCCTGGGTGTCCCTGAGCTGCCTGTGTCTCTGCCTCCTTCCACATGTGGTCCCAGGTAAGTGATGGAGAGAGCAGGTGAGGCTGGCTGTGGGGAGCACATGGGGGAACTGGGAGCTGTCAGAGAAAGAGAGAGAACAGGGGAAACGGAGACAGAGAAGAGGAAGAGAAGAGAGAGAAAAAGAGGGAGAGAGAAAGGAGAAAGAGATGAATGGACAGCATAGGGGGAGGGTGGAGAGAGACCCAGAGAGGGAAAGAAGAGGAAGGGAAGAGGGGGAGAGAAAGAAGACAGGGCCAGACGGTGGCTCACGCCTGTCATCCCAGCACTTTGGGAGGCCGAGCAGGGCGATTACCTGAGGTTAGGAGTTTGAGACCAGCCTGGCCAACATGGAGAAACCCTGTCTCTACAAAATATACAAAAATTAGCCGGGCGTGATGGCACATGCCTGTAATTCCAGCTACTCAGGAGGCTGAGGTAGGAGAATCGCTTGAACCTGGGAGGTGAAGGTTGCAGTGAGCTGAGATCGCGCCATTGCACGCCAGCCTGGGAGAGAGAGTGAGACACTGTCTCAAAATTAAATAAATAAATAAGTAAATAATAAAATAAGAAATAAGAAGAGGGGAAAAGTGGGGAAGAGGAGGTGTGAATTGGCAGATACGGGACAAGATCTGAGGGGAAAGACAGGGAGAATGCTCGAAAGAGAGAGAAAAGAGGACAGAGAACCAGAGGGCAGCCCGGCGATGTCTGGAAGGATCTATGGAGGGAGCCAGGGCTTACTCGTGGAGAGAAAGACAGTCAGAGCCAGAGCAAGAGGAACAGAGTCGAGGAGAAAGATGCACACCCCTGTGTACAGAGCCGGGGTGGAGGAGACGCCAGGAAAGCTGGGTGATGAAGACGGAAGAAAACTCAAATAAAGCCGCAGGGTGAGAGGACGAGACAGGTGAGAGACAGACAAACTGACACACCTGGGAATGGAGAGAGGAGACGATCGGGAGACAGCAGCAACTGAGGGAAGCGACCAGGAGGAGAGGCAGGCCGGCTGGAGGGCGGTGTGGAGGAGGCGGCAGGGCGGAGAGGGCCAGGAGGTGCTGGCCGTGGGCTTCTTGCCTCTGAGCTTGGGTTTAAAAGCTTTCACCTGGATCACGGCCTTGCCTGGGGCTCGTAGCCTGGCACTGGCCTTGGCCTCCTCCATGTACAGAGCCGGCAGAGGAGGGATGCCAGGCCTGTGGGAGACGTTCCCTCCGGGGCCCCCAGTCCTCTTCCCCACACCTTCCAGGCTGCCCCTCTGGCTTCGGGACCAACTTTCATTCTGTATTTCTGGGTGTCTGAGTCTTTGGGGGAGCGTCTGGGGTCCAGGAGAGGGTGAGAGGTACGGAGTTGAAGCCAACTGAGTTGAAGCCAGCTGAGACTTGAAGTCGAGTCTCAGCTCCTGCCCTGCCTCAGCAGGCCAGAAACATCCACCGAAGGAAAGTGGTTCTTGGGCGCATTTTCGAGGCGCCTCTTGGGAGTGGGTCAGAAGGGGAATGCCCTGTAAAGGCTGCAAGAGAAACCGGGCTGGTGAAGTGGAACATTGCATCTCAAAATGTTTCAGGACTTGGCTCAGGACAAGCACCCCCACCCCACCCCGGCCACATACCCTCGCTCGAGTGCTCATCCCACTGTGAGGACATGGAGGCCAGAAGCAGCCGCCACACGGCCTCGCCCTGCAGATGGTTGAAGGGGTCTCCATGGGAATCGCGACTCCCAGAGCGAGGCTGGGGGTTGGGGTGCCAGGGAGGCAGCTCGCATTTAGGAGCCCCAGTGCCAAGTCTTTGCCATGAACCGTTATGGTCCCCGTGACCAGGCCCCGCCCCGTGTCTCCCAAGGGCCCCGGTCCCCTGTGTAAAGAGCCGTGGTGAATGACTTGACCTCCTGATGCCTAAGTTCTTGAGTTTCAAAATCTGTGATTTAAAGCTGACCACAAATGGCTAGGTACCAGCTGGGCACTCAGCTCCATGTGGAGCCAGGAAGCGGGGTCTGTAGAGAGGAGTCCAGAGGGGCAAGACCCGGGGTGGGCGTGGAAAAGCACGGGCCATGACCCCGAGAGGGAGTGGAGGACGGCTGGTGTGCAAAGGCATCTCCATGGCGACCCGAAGAGGCTAGGCATGCCCTGGAGCGCTGGGTCCTTTGCGTCGTTAAGGGGACCAAGTGGAGCTGGGCCAGGAGAGGAGGTGGCAGTGGCCGGGAGATGGCACCCACACATCTGACCGGGCATTACCAGGGCCTTGGCAGGAAAAGCAGTCACCAACGGTGGGCAGGCGGCCCCCACCCCACAGGGCAGCTGCTGGGGCACTGGCAGCCAGTCAGCCCCATTCCTTTTGGCTCCCTGAGGGGGCTTACAGATGACCTGCCTATGTTTGAGTCTAGGGTCTGTTTGCACACTTGCTGGCAGGACCCTCACCCAGGCTGCATCACACTGAAGCCCCAGGCCAGAGGAAAAACCCAGGGTTTCCACAAAGGAGCCGCCACAATGAGGGTTTCCTTAAGGAACAGCCCTGGCTCTCAAGGGTTAAAGGATAAGGCACAGCAGACAGAGGTGGGCTAGAGGAGGACAAATGGAAATTTGGTGTCCACTGGTGGCCCCAGGCAGGAATGACTCAGAAGGAAGCCTGGCTGTCCTGGTTCCATGCCCCAGGAAAAGGCCACTGGGTTGAAATAGGCCTTGGTCTCCAAGGGTCACTGTCCGTGACCCCGGGGAGGTGACAGGCTGGACCAAGCACGGGACAGGCAGGGAGGAGACGCCGGCCACAGCACAGCCCGAGGGGAAGGATCTCTGTGGGCCCCTCCTCGGAGAACCCGCAGTCTGTCTGTCGGTCTGGGAGAGGCCACCTGAACTTGCCACCAAGGACCCCAAAACTCTCCATAGACCCCTCTGCCCTCTGGAAACCCCACTGTGCTCCAGGACACGCAGAGGGAGAGGATCCCAGGACGGGAGGTCCCGCCAAGAAAATCAGCCAAACTGTGGCCAACGACCAGCAAGGGGCACAGCAAAGAGCAGGAGCTGGAACCCAGAGGCCCAGCGCCAGCGACGCCCTTGGCAGCCCGGGGAACACAGGCAACGCCCCTTTGGCTCTGGAGTCTCAGGGTCTTCGTCGGCAAACTGAGCCCAAGGGGAAGGGGCTGCTACGTAGGGCTGTCATGAGGATGAAACGAGACAGCATCTGGTGTAAAGTAGAAAAGTCATAAAGGGCCGGGCGCGGTGGCTCACACCTGTAATCCCAGTACTTTCGGAGGCCCAGGTTGGTGGATCACCTGAGGTCAGGAGTTCAAGACCAGCCTGGCCGACCCCGTCTCCACTAAAAATACAACATTTTGCCAGGCATGGTGGCGGGCGCCTGTAATTCCAGCTCCTCGGGAGGCTGAGGCAGGAGAATCGTTTGAACCTGGGAGGCACAGGTTGCGGTGAGCCGAGATCACACCACGGCACTCTAGCTTGGGTGACAGAGCGAGACTCCATCAAAAAAAAAAAAAAAAAAAAAAAAAAAGAGAAAAGCCATAAAGACACGTTTGAGAGAGAGGCCTGGGAAGAAGGGGAGGGAGGGTGACGGAACCCGGAATGGCGTGGGCACTGGCGTCGGCCCAGGGTGACATCCTTTCATGTAAGGATCCTCGTGCCTCTAAAAAGCCACCCTGTGCTTCCTGTGGGTTTGCAAGGGCTGACGTGGTGTATTCAGAACGTGGCTTATTGCACGAAGGGACCCCGAGTGCCAGTCGTGGCCCCAGAGCAGGGCTCGCTCCAGCAGACGGCTCTGCCTCACCGCTCCCTGCCTGTGAGTCCCGCCATGCCCTTGGTTTCTGGGCTCAGCTGTGGAGACCGAGGCTGGCCTGGCAACGCTTGACACGCAAGTGGTTTGTGTCTTCATTGCCAAGAGAGGACACGAAGCGGCTGGACTCCTGTGTGCTCAGCGGGTGGTTTTGTTCCTGAGTCTGTCCTCTGGTGTCACGGTGCCGTTAAATGCTGAAAATATGCACATCATGTAGCTCTCAGAGCCACTTCTCTGAAGGCCTGGACAGGGACCTTTTAGGCTCGCTCTCCCCCTAGTTTCAACCTTTTATCTTAAACATACATATTTCTACCAGGCTGAGTTCATGCCCCAGCGTGTTCTGAAAAATTGAGTCAAAATAACTGAATCTGTTGGCACTTCATAGACGGTTTTTTGTTGTTGTTGGTTTTATGGATTTGTTTGTTTTTTGAGACAGAGTCTCGCTCTGTCACCCAGGCTGGAGTGAAGTGGTGCGATCTCAGCTCACTGCAGCCTCTGCCTCCCGGGTTTAAGAGATTCTCCTGCCTCAGACTCCTGAGTAGCTGGGATTGCAGGCGCCCACCACCACAGCAGCTAATTTTTGTATTTTCAGTAGAGATGGGGTTTCACCATGTTGCCCAGGCTGGTCTCGAACTCCTGACCTCAGGTGATCCACCCACCTCAGCTCCCAAAGTGCTGGGATTACAGGTGTGAGCCACTGTGCCCGGCCCTACTTCATAGAGGTTGAAATGCCTTTTCGCCCTTCTCCTTGAGACTCTGAAGAGGCCTCAGGAACTGGGCATTGGTGTTGCACATGAGGCCCTGCAGTGGCACGCCTGCTGGGAGGACAGGAGGAAGGGCACTGGCTGTGTTGCCGGCAGCTCCACTCCCCACGTGTGCGTGTTTAGGAACCGCAGCAACATGGACTCTCTGTGGATACCGCCCCCACCAGGTTGCAGTTTGGGTTCCAAAAGTCCAGTTGCCAGTGGATTTTGGGGGAATTTGGAATAAGAAGGAGCCTAGCCTTTGGAGTTGTTCATTCACTTGCAGAATTTCTACTCATGCCAGCAGCTCTGGACAGGAAGATGAATCCGTCACGGTTCCTGCTTTTCAAAGCTAAGTTAAGTGACTTGTTTAAGGTCATAGAGTCCGTAAGTGAGGCAGCTGGGACTAGATCCCAGGTCTCTTGCCTCACTGCAGCACGGAGCCTTTCAGCATCTCCAAACCAGCCCAGCCCACCAATGGAGGGAAGAACAGAAGCATTCACACACGCTGCTGAGACAGCCATTCATTCATTCATTCATTCATTCATCCATCCATCTATCCATTCATTCATTCATTCGTTCGTTCGTTCATTCATTCATTCATTCTTTCATTCATTCAACAACCGTTTAGGAAATGCCTGCCTTAAGTTCCTGACATTGTTCTAGGACACAGCACTGGATGCACACAGTGAAGAATGAAACAGACGTGGCCCAGTCTCTTGGCGCTAAAATCTTGGTGCAGACAGACATCAAATAATTACAGAAATGTTCCCAGCTGCGCATGTGGTAAACGCAGGGTGGGAAAGTTCAGGGTGCTGAGAGCTGCATTTTGAATGGCCAGAGAGTACGGGAACTGCGTCTGACTGACAAATCAGGAAGGCCCCTGCGTCTGACTGACAAGTCAGGAAGGCCCCTGTGAGGAGCTTCTGTGGGGGGAGCTGAGGCCTGAGGCTGAGGACAGCTGGGTGGGAAAGTGCCAGGCCTGAGCAGGCAGAGGCAGAGCTCATGGAGAGGCAGGAAAGAGCTTGGCCCCTGGGAAGGCTTGGAAGAGAAGGCAGGTGTTAGATCGCACAGGACTTTGCAAGCTGTGGAATAGATTATGAATTTTATGTTATTTTATTTATTTATATTTTTAAGACAGTCTCACTGTGTCACCCAGGGGAGGGCAGTGGCGTGATCTCGGCTCACCGCAACCTCCACCTCCAGGGTTCAAGAGATTCTCGTGCCTCAGCCTCCCGAGTAGCTGGGATTACAGGCACACGCCACCATGCTCTGCTGATTTTTGTATTTTTAGTAGAAATGGGGTTTCACCATGTTGGCCAGGCTGGTCTCGAACTCCTGACCTCAAGTGATCTGCCCACCTTGGCTTCCCAAAGTGTTGGGATTCCTGGTGTGAGCCACTGCGCCCGACCCAGATTATGGATTTTGAGTAACTAAAATGACAGACAAGGCCGGGCATGGTGGCTCATGCCTGTCACCCCAGCGTGGTCACAACGCTGGTCACAGTTGATTCTGGGGCTGATACACAGATAGCATTAGCTCCCACCAAGGGCGGTGGGGCCGGCGGTTCAGCGTCTGCACGCCTCCCCGGCCGCCTGCCGCCTGTGTGCAGGCGAATGTTCTCCTCAAGGCCATCCTTACCGTTGGGCACTTCCCTTGGGCTTGCACTGCCCTGCCTGAGGCAGCCTGGCAGGGGCCCCACCGGGCAGGAAGTAATGCCAGGAAAGTGAAACCCTGTGGGCGATATGGCTTACGGGTTCCTCACCTCCGGTTCCAGGAAACACCCAAGGCAAACAGACCAGATGCTAGGAGCAAGCCTCAAGCCGCAGCACTTAGAACACCGCAGGCTTTGCTGTTTCTTCAGGGAGCAGCTTCATCCGTCTGGGAGTCTGTCTTCCGCCATCGTCACTCATGCTGCTGCCAGTCCTTCTCCCCAGCCAACAGCACACCTGTCACCTCGGCACACCTGTGGAGTCACCAGAGGGACTGGGGACCACCTGGGGAAAACCATGCTACTGCCACTCAGCCTTCACGTTCCTGGAGCCCTAAAAGACGCGAGGCCCTGCGGGGCGTCTCCCACCCAAGGCAGTTCAAGGGGAGAAAAGAACTACCTTGATGGGAGATCTCTGGCTGACGTGATGGCAGAGGCTTGACGGAGGCTTCGAGGACTCAGATGTGGGGAACGTCTGTACCTCAGTGCCAGCTCCAGTGCCTCCTTGTCCCTGGATGGAGCCTCCTCCTCTGAGAGAATGTCTTAAAAACTCTCCATTTCACTCGATGACACACGTGTGTCTTCTCACAGTGACCTTGTCACCTTAAGGGGTCAACAGCCTTCACACTCACCCTAACATCTTTCCGGAAAAGAGACGCCAGGAACATTGGCAAAAATACCCCAGTGTCACCGCGTCCGTCCCAAGAATGAGCCTGGCTCAGCCTCAGGCTCAGAGACCTCTGCACGTGGCAGTCCAAGCATCTGGGGCAGGTCAGTGACCGTTTCCCCATCCTTGCCTCGGCTCTCCACCCACTCGGTGGCAGTCCCAGAGCTGAGCAGCTCGCAGCTTCCGAGCAGCTGCTCTTGCCCCGAGCCCCCGGCCCTGCCACTTCCAAGGCATGTAATATCACTCAGTCTCTTCAAATCTCGATGTCCTCACCTGTGAAATGCGGCCGCTGTTAACAAGATGAGCTGTAAAGCACGAACACGAGCACGAGCTGTGAACATCTGTATTATTCATGGCGTCATAATGTGCCCATGAGAAAAGGAAGGAGAAGTCCTGCCTCCCTGGTCTGCTCATCACAAGTCAGCTGACCCCCAGTAACTCGAGACCCCACACAGATGCAGAGGCCACGCTGCCTGCAGAGTTTAATCCACGAGGTCTGGTAGGAAGAAAGTGAATGTATTAACCAAAACTAGCAAAGGGGAAGCAGCCAGATTTCTACTTAAAGTAGCTGCTTTAATTTTCAGAGGGGAAAGCATGGGTTCCCAAGGGAAAGCCTTGATAACGAAGGCACGCAAGAATCGGGCTGAGTCCTGTGTCCACGTGTCTTGTTCTGGTGGCTCTTTTGGGTCCCAGTCCGTCTGGACCTCGAGCTGACATTATTTTAACAACGGCCGGATTTTAAGGAGTTGTCATGAAGTAATTTCTGGGATTTTGCAGCTAGGTTTCCAGATGTGGTTTGTCTCTTTCAAGATTTTAGCCCCTGAAACTTTTAGGAAGACACATAGTTCAATCCTCGCACATAGGTAAATGGAAGGGGGTGTATACAGATGGCGAGAAAAGGGAGGGAGTATATACAGATGGCGAGAAAAGGGGGGGTGTACACAGACGGCAAGAAAAGGGAGGGGGTGTATACAGGCGGCGAGAAGAGGGAGGGGTGTATAGAGACGGCGAGAAAAGGGAGGGGGTGTATACAGACGGCGAGAAAAGGGAGGGGGTGTACACAGACGGCGAGAAAAGGGAGGGGGTGTATACAGATGGTGAGAAAAGGGAGGGGGTGTATACAGGCGGCGAGAAAAGGGAGGGGTGTATACAGACGGCGAGAAAAGGGAGGGG
>NW_012102020.1:1330512-1332210 GCF_000951045.1 Mandrillus leucophaeus
GAGAAAAGGGAGGGGTGTATACAGGCGGCGAGAAAAGGGAGGGGTGTATACAGACGGCGAGAAAAGGGAGGGGTGTACACAGGCAATGAGAAAAAGGAGGGGCGTGGAGTCTATTTCTAGGCTAAGGAAAACGGCCTTTGCAGTTCCCTCAAAGTTATATTTGGAAACCCAAGAGAAAGCGGAAAGAACTTGAAAATGCATTTTGAGGGTAAACTGCCGGCTGCAAAACCGAAGACAATGTCTCCGCAGAAACGAGAAATCCTTGGCGCGGCCGTTTCTTGTTACAGAAGCTGCCCTGCAGGTGCACACAGACGCGCTGGAAATCCTCTTTCCTCAGTCACAGCCGGAGGAAGGTCACTCTCGCCCAACGGCCTCCCTCTGAGGATTCCGGTTTCTGGCATCCGTGTCACAACGGCAATGCCAGTCACCAGCCTCTGACCACAAGACCCATGCCCCCAGGACCTGTGCAGACACCGGGACCTACCCATGCCCCCAGGACCTACGCAGACACCTGGGACCTACCCATGGCCCCAGGACCCACGCAGACACCTTTCAGGGCAGGCAGGCAGGCCATTTTCCAAAGCAGTTCAAGCTAAGGAGACAACAGCCGAAACCCTCCCTCCTGGCCCTGATCGCTGAGGATCAACCCACAGGGGTGTGATGGAGGCTGAGAGCAGGGCTGTGGAACCGGAGTCAGCAGGGGCAGTGAGGAGGCTGCTGCAATAGTCAGAGTGACAGGGAGGAGGTGGCAAAGCAAACAAGAGGACGTGATGGGCAAACACTTGGAGGAAGAGCAGCTAGTACCGACTAGGACATTGGGAACAAGGAAGAGGAAGAAATCGAGAGGACCCAGAGCTTTCTGGGCTGGATGTCTGGGGGACTGTTGTTAGAATGAACAGAAGGAAGGAAGAAAGCTTGGAAGGAAAGATTGACCTGGACCTGCTGCATTGCATGAGCTAGGCAGGAAATCCCTGGGAGGGTGAGGCCAGCATATGGGTGGGAAGTCAGGGAGAAGTACAGATTTGTAAGGCGTAAGAGTAGACGCAGGGTGGCCAGAGAGGGAGGGGCAGCAGGAGAGGGAAAGTGCTGGAGACATGTCATTTGGGCCTGGAGGGGAGGAGAGAGGCGGCAAGGGGAATGGAGGGCCCGGGAAAGTGGACGGTGGAGCAGGACCCGTCAGCTTCAATGAAGGTGAGGCTGGGTGGTGGCACGGGGCCGCCGGCCAGGGAGAGCACGTTGAGGTGGGTGCTCAATACACATCTGTCAAGTTCATGAACAAATAAATGGATGGGGCCGAATTTACGAGACGCGGGGGGACTGTAGAAAATCGTTCTTGCGGTTGGGAAGGAGATTCTGGTAGCTCTGAGGAAAACGGCTTGAGCCAAGTGCCTGAGGTGGGGGCAGAGCAAGCAGCGCGTAGTAAAGAAGAGGCAGCGAGGGGACGCCCCTCCTTCACGGTGCTGGAGGGCAAAACAAAAGACAGCGATGAGGACGACACAAACGGATGAGAGACTTGTTTTAGGCCAAGAGACACCTAAACATGGTCACAGGCAAAAGAGAAGGAGAAAGGCAGAAAGAGCGTCAGAGGCAGAGGCAGAGCAGTGAGCCATCCAGGCAGGAGGGAGCCACAGGGCCCCGGGGAGGGTGCGGGGAAGGCTCTGGTGGGCATTGAAGGAGGAGGGAGCCACAGGGCCCCGG
>NW_012102020.1:1332310-1336692 GCF_000951045.1 Mandrillus leucophaeus
GAGGGTGCGGGGAAGGCTCTGGTGGGCATTGAAGGAGGAGGGAGCCACAGGGCCCTGGGGAGGGTGCAGGGAAGTCTCTAGGCATTGAAGGAGATGAAGGGCATGGCTTTGGTCCTTTCAGTGAAGTAGAAAATGGAGTGTCATGGGGAGAGGAGAGACCTGTTTTTCTCCAATATCAACTCTTGACGCTCAAATCTCCCAGCTGTCTGCTCTGCAAGTGTATGCGTTTGGCCAGAGTGAGAACAGTAAGTTTCAGTGGTCTGACAGCCTGATGGAACCTGACGGGCCTGGCTTGCGTCCTGGTGAGAGTCAAGGTCAGTTCATTCTGGCCAACACTTGAGCAGCAAGAACAAGGCTATGAATATTTTTTAGAATAAAACTTGATTAAGTCTTCAAATTTCTCTGCCTTACAACTTCAGCAAGATGGTTTTAGCTTACAAACATTAAAAGTGGATGCTATCATTTTATTTTAAGGGCAGTATTTCTTAACATGTGGTCCACGGACCACCTATACCAGGATCACTCTGGGCATGTGTTAAAATGCTGAGGCACCCTGCTTTTGGAGAACCACTCTTTTTTTTTTTTTTTTTCCAGAGAAGGGGTCTTGCTTATTGCCCAGGCTGGTCTCAAACTCCTGGCCTGAAGCAATCCTCCCACCTCAGACTGTCCATGCTGGGATTTTAGGTGTGCGCTACCATGCCCAGCTGAGAACCGTTTTCTTACCAAAAGTAACTCTCCATAGTCCCTCCGTCCACTAGGATTTCTCTCTTTTCTTTTCTTTTTTTTTTTTTAAAGATGGGTCATACTTGAACACAGAATTTCTTACCTACAAATAACCTACTCAGGTTTAGTAGGTTGAGTTACCTGCAAACTGCTTTCCTAAATAGCTGAATAATCAATCTGTGGCAGGAGTGGCTTCAGATGTTTAAACAACGGTGAAAGACAAATGCAGTAACTGTGGTTTTGTCGTAACGAATGCTCATCTCTTCCTCCTCACAAGCCCAACAGACTGAGAGATTTTGACAGCGCCTTCTCCCCTAGACAATAAAGCTATGTCCTCCGCATGCCGTGACTCACCTGTCCTCCTGTTTGCGGCAGCAGGAAACTCTAATCAACTCAGCTCAAGATGAGCAGGTTCTCTAAATAAAGATGTAAAACGAGGACTATCAGGACACAGCCTTGTTTAGCAAGATTTTCTTTCTTTCTTTTTTTCTTTTTTTTTTCCTGAGATGGAGTCCCGCTCTGTCGCCCAGGCTAGAGCGCAATGGCACGATCTCGGCTCACTGCAACCTCCGCTTCCCGGGTTCAAGCAATTCTCCTGCCTCAGCCTCCCGAGTAGCTGGAATTACAGGCACCTGCCACCACCCCCTGCTAATTTTTGTAGTTTTAGTAGAGATGGGGTTTCATCATGTTGGCCAGGCTGGTCGTGAACTCCTGACCTCAAATGATCCACCCGCCTCGACCTCCCAAAGTGCTGGGATTACAGGTGTGAGCCACTGCACCTGGCCGATTTTCAATTGATGCTATGAAGCAAAGAGCAGCAGGTGAGGGATGGGGCCTGTCCTGGATCGTGCCCCTTTGTTCACAGGCCAGGATATGAGGAAACAGGCACACTCTTGCACACTGCCAACAGGTCTGTAAATTGGCACAAGCTTTCTGCAAAGAAATTTGGCAGTATTTCTGTATTAATAACATGAAAAATTTTATAGCAGCATTAACCAGTAATTCCAGTGATAGAAATTTAAGTTAAGGAGATGAGCTGAAATAATGTAAACGAAACATTATACACGAAGATAGTCATCAGGGCTTTATTTAAAATAAGCAATACATTGGAAACATTCTAAATGTCCAACAGTAAGTTAACAATATGAGCTCTTTCTACGATGATTTATTATTTAATGTTTAGGCCGGGTGCGGTGGCTCACACCTGTAATCCCAGCACTTTGGGAGGCTGAGGTGAGCGGATCACCTGAGGTCAAGAGTTTGAGACCAGCTTGGCCAACATGGTGAAACCCAGTCTCTACTGAAAATACAAAAATTTAGCCTGGCATGGTGGCGCGTACCTGTAATCTCAGCTACTTGGGAGGCTGAGGCAGGAGAATCACGGAGGTGGAGTTTGCAGTGAGCCGAAATCATGTCATTGCACTCCAGCCTGGGCAACAAGAGCGAAACTCCATCTGGAAAAAAAATGTTTAAAGGCTATGTCCACTATTCCATAAGGGCATGGACACACAGACACACACACACACAGTGTCACACACACACAGACACACACACACACACAGTGTCACACACACACAGACATACATACAGTGACACACACACACACACAGTGTCACACACACACACAGTGTCACACATACATAAGCAACACACAAACACACAGAACGGGCATAAAGTAAGATGTGTTAAGGAGACATTGTGAGCAGTAAGCGGTGGAGTCCACGTGGCCTCTGAGCTCTCATCGCACAGAGAGGTGGGTACGGTGGACACACAGCAGGATGTAGTCCAGGAGAGAGACCTGCGCCTGTTGAAGGGGAAATGGGAATGGTAACAGCGCTTCCAGTGGGGAAGTGGCTTTGTTAGGAAGGAAGCCACCAGAGCTCAGCGGGGGAGTTTTATACAGCACCCTAGATTTTACTGCGGAGCTGAGCTCTCCCAGCCCCCTGAGCCAGCTCTTGTAGGACTCCAAAAGGGGGAAGCAAGGAGCTGCCATCCGAGACATAAAAGATGTGCCTCTTCTCGGGCTATGTTTACAAAGCTACTATCTTGAAGAAATGCTCATATCAGGTATGGCTAAAAAGGCAGGACACAAAATTATGTATACTGAATAAGTTAAACTATATATATATACACACACACACACACACACACACACACGTTTTGTTTCTGTTTTTGTTTTTCTTTTTTTGAGACGGAGTCTCACTCTGTCGCCCAGCCTGGAGTGCAGTGGCGCGATCTGGCTCACTGCAAGCTCCGCCTTCCGAGTTCACGCCGTTCTCCTGCCTCAGCCTCCCGAGTCGCTGGGACCACAGGCGACCGGCTAAAACTATATATTTTTTAAAGCATAAAAAAATCCTAGAAGGAAGCCTTATCTAGTAGCAAGATTATGGGTTTTGATCTTTCAACTATCTGAATGTTCCCAAATGCACGTAACTAGTATGTGTGTTTTCTTTGGCATATTTCAATGCAGTTGTACAATTTTGTCCACAAAGATTAAGCACGTTTTTTGTTAGACTTATTTTTATGTACTTTTTTTTGGTCACCATCATAAACACTATAGTCTTAAAAATATTTTCTCTTTCACTGATATATAGGAATGCAGTTTTTTTTGTTTTTTAATCTTGTTTTGAGGCAGAGTCTCCCTCTGTCATGCAGGCTGGAGTGCAGTGGGGCGATCGTAGCTCACTGCAGCCTTGAACTCTTGGGCTGAAGTGATCCTTCCCCATCAACCTCTGAGTCGCTGGAACTCTATGTGTGTGCTACCGGGCCCAGCTATTTTTCGTTTTTATTTCTGTAGAGACAGGATCTTGCTATGTTGCCCAGGCTGGTCTCGAATGCCCGGCCTCAAGTGTTCCTCCTGCCTCAGCCTCTCAAAGCACTGGGATTACAGGCATGAACCACCACACCCAGCTGGAATGCAATTATTTTTAAAATTTTGATTATGGATGTAAAACTTTGCTAATAATTTATATGTTTGGGAAGTTTCTATGTAAACAATTATGTTATCTGCAAATAACCATTGGCTTATTTCATCCCTTCCATACCCAAAATAACTTTTGTGTACTCTCATACCTTTTGTTTATTTTTCTCGTCTTATTTCACCAGCTAAAACCTTCAACCGAATGTTGATTAGAAGCAGTGATTGTTGGCATCTTGGTTTTATTCCTGATTTTACGGAAACGTTTCCAGTGTTTTAAGTATAATGTTTACATAGGGTTATAATTGACATTGTTTATCAGGTTAAGAGAGTTAACGTCTCCTTTTAGTTTGCCTGGAGTTTTAACGGGAATAAGTGCTGACTTTTATCAAATAATTTTCCTGTATCTGCTGCGGTGATTGTGTTTCCCCTCCATTCTGTTTATATGGTGATTTACATTAAGAAAGCATTGTCTTTATCTTGCATTTCTGATTTAAACTCAGCTTGATCATGATGTACTTTTAAAATTCTTATTTATTTATTTATTTATTTATTTATTTATTTATTTATTTATGATAGAGTCCTGCTCTGTCACCCAGGCTGGACTGCAGTGGCACAATCTCAGCTCACTACAACCTCCGCCTCCTGGGTTCAAGCAATTCTCGTGCCTCAGCCTCCCGAGTAGCTGGGATTACAGGTGTATGCCACCAAGCCCAGCACACAGCTGTAATAAAAAAAAAAA
>NW_012102020.1:1337177-1339360 GCF_000951045.1 Mandrillus leucophaeus
GGTTCACGCCATTCTCCTGCCTCAGCCTCCTGAGTAGCTGGGACTACAGGCGCCCGCCACCACGCCCGGCTAATTTTTTTTTTCACCGTGTTAGCCAGGATGGTCTCGATCTCCTGACCTTGTGATCCGCCAGCCTCGGCCTCCCAAAGTGCTGGGATTACAGGCGTGAGCCACCTCGCCTAGCCTAGATTATATTTTTTAAACTGTTGATTCAATTTAAAATAGTTTATAGCGACCGGTCGAGGTGGCTCATGCCTGTAATCCCAGCACTTTGGAATGCCGAGGTGGGTGGATTAGCTGAGGTCAGGAGTTTGAGACCAGCCAAGACGACATGGTGAAACCCAGTCTCTACTAAAAATACAAAAATTAGCCAGGCGTGGTGGCACGTGCCTGTAATCGCAGCTACTTGGGAGGCTGAGGCAGGAGAATCTTGAACCTGGGAGGCAGAGATTGCAGTGAGCCGAGATCATGCCACTGCACTCCAGCCTGGGTGACAAAGCAAGACTCTGTCTCAAAAAAATAAATAAATAACACAAAATTAAATAAATAAGATAGTTTATAGCCAGGTTTTCTTTTTTTCTTAATTCATTTTTGATAAGCTATATTTTTAAGGACACTATATCCAATTTATCTATGTTTTCATATTTTTTGGTATCAATTCATCAGAGCACTGGCTCTTAAATTTTTTTCTGAAGTTATGTACCCTTTTTTGTTTCTAATGATCTTGATATCTGCGTCTCTTCTGTGTCTCTCTCCCTCCTCCCCACTCTCTCTCTTTCCCTTGCCAGGTGTTTGTCTGTTTTATTTTCGAAGAACGAACCTTTGGCTTCATTGATCCCATTTTTAATTGTTTCTATAGGGAGTTCTGATCTGTTACCATATCCTTCATTTTACTTCCTTTTTCTTTTTTCTTCCTGGTCTTTCCAGTCCACCGTTTTGCTGGCGGTTCCAGCTTTTTGCAGGGAAACTCAGGGCAGTGTCCTGACTGAAGCTCTTACTTCCTTTCCTTTTTCAGGCTTTCAGTCAGCAAATTTCCAAGGGCATTGACTCACCATCTTAGTTGTTAACTTCTTCACTCTTGAGTGTTTCCCTTTCTTTCTTCTCATCTCGCCTCTGCATTAGAAAACATTTGTTACATTTATAACATGTATTTAACTGGCATCGGCTGGTTTTGCTATTAAAGGCCCATATCTTCTTCCGTATCGCTAAAACGGAGCTGTGCCACTTTTATAAAGAAACGAAAATCTTTAAAAAAAAAAAAAGGATGGTGCTGTAGATGTAAAAGAGCTGATGCAGGCTCTGAAAAGATGTTAATTGCCAAGAATTTACACGTTCAGAAAGTTTGGCACCTAGATAGCTCCTGTCTGTTTACTCAAAGCCTGATGATAGACAAATGCTCTTAATTATGTTCTCAGGAAAATGAAGTAAGGTTAACAATAACTGCGTGGAGAATGTTTTTAAATTTAAACCTTATTTGGAGAAACCAAGTTTTGCAAATTTTCTCTAGGAGAAAGCAGGCGTCGAGTTTAGAGTCCTATCAACAAATCTCATCATAATTCCAACTAAAGGAAGTTTCTGTTTAAAGTTGAAGCAGAGTCATTTCGGATTAAGCCAGGGGCCCAGGGACCTCCCAGCGGGCTCTGCGGTTCAGTCCGTGCCTTTGTCCACGTGGGTTTAGAAGCGTGTCACCAGCAAGCAGTTACTATTAATGAAGTGCAGAAGCTTGCGAGTGAGTCGCTTTTTTAACAATTAGAGCTGATTCATAACCATTCTCACTCACTTGAGAGTCTAAATTGCTCTCTTAAGATGAGAAAGTGGCGGAAATTACAGTCAATTCCGGAAAGTGTACTTGAGCCTAAATTCTTCCCTGAGGCTTTATCTCTCTGAATATCATCTTGCCAACTATCTGGGAGCACTGAGGTTTAAAAAAAAGGGTGGGAGCGGTGGTTCACACCTTTAATCCCAGTGCTTTGAGAGGCTGAAGCCGGAGGATCACTTGAGGCCGGGAGTTCCACACCAGCCTAGGCAACATAGCAAGATTCCACCTCTACAAAAATAAAAAAGTGACCCAGGCATGGTTGTGTGTGCCTGTAGTCCCAGCCACTCAGAAGGCCAATTACACGGCTGAACTTCAGCCTGGGGGACAGAAGACTCTGCTTCTCTCTCTCTCTCTCTCTCTCTCT
>NW_012102020.1:1339530-1342257 GCF_000951045.1 Mandrillus leucophaeus
CCAGGATGGTCTCGATCTCCTGACCTCGTGATCCGCCCGTCTCGGCCTCCCAAAGTGCTGGGATTACAGGCTTGAGCCACCGCGCCCGGCCTCTATATATGTTTAAAAAGAAAAAAGTTTGAGAACAGCTAGGGAACTAATGAAAACCCAAAAGAGTAAGTTTCTAAGAAAAAAAAAGCAAGTTTTCTTGGTTTCTTCCTGGTTCAGAGACTCAGAGACTAAGGTAATATTCAGGAAGATGGTATGTGGCTAGTGTAGGTGCTATGAAATATTTTAAACAAAATTCCAATATTTAAACATTCTGCCTGGGAAATATTTTTCTTTCTTTATTTAGTATATTATTATTATTACTACTACTATTTAAGACACAGGGTCTCGCTATGTTGCCCAGGCTGGTCTCAAACTCCTGGCCTCAAGTGGTCCTCCCACCTTGGACTCCCAAAGTGCTGGGATTACAGACATGAGCCACCATGCCTGGCCTCTGCCTGGGAAATAATGTTTTTAAAAAAAGTAGTTATGACCAATGATATTAGCCTCATGGTAGTCTGTGACCAGGACGAGAGCATATGCATTTACCGCTTGGGTTTTTTATTAGATTGGGATAAATGTTAATGAAACAGAACAGTAGAAATTTAATTTGTTTTTAAGAAAGATAACGCTGTAATTCAAGGTGAGAGAGTTAACCCGGCTTACAGCAGGGTACCGTTGCCGTCTTCCCATGGAGTTTAAAACAGTTCATTCACCATTCTAGTCTAACCTTACCTTCCTCCCCACAACAAAGACAGCCGGGAGCTGGAGAAGACCATGGGCTGTACTCCTGGGACTGTGCTTTTTCTAGGCAATTTGAAGCAGTGCTTCTCAGGGGCCTTCCTCTGTGGGGATCCTGCACCCCCATCTCTCTCTTTCTCTCTCTTTTTTTTTTTTTTGAGACAGAATCTTGCTCTGTCGCCCAGGCTGGAGTGCAATGGCGTGATCTCTGCTCACTGCGACCTCCACCTCCTGGGTTCAAGTGATTCTCCTGCCTCAGAGTTTTGAGTAGCTGGGATTACAGGCACCCGCCACCATGCCCAGCCATTTTTGTATTTTTTTTTCTGGTAGAGACGGGATTTTGTCATGTTGCCCAGGCTGGTCTCGCACTCCTGACCTCAAGTGATCCACTCGCCTCGGCCTCCCAAAGTGCTGGGATTGCAGGTGGGAGCTACCATGCCCAGCCCTATCTCTTATTATTTTTTATTCCCCAAATATGTACAATTGCAATATATTAATTTTTCATTTTTTCTTTTTATTTCACTTTTTTACTTTAAGTTTTGAGATACATGTGCAGCAAATGCACGTTTGTTAAATAGGTATATGTGTGTCATGGTGGTTTGCTACACCTATCAACCCATCACTTGCATGCATTAGCTATTTATCCTGACACTCTTCCTCCCCTTGTCCCGCCCCCTACAGGCCCTGGTATGTGCTGTCCCCTCCCTGTGTCCATGTGTTCTCATTGTTCAACTCCCACTTATGAGTGAGAACATGCAGTGTGTGGTTTTCTGTTCGTGTGTTAGTTTGCTGAGGATGATGTCTTCCAGCTTCATCCATGTCCCTGCAAAAGACATGATCCCATTCCTTTTTTTATGGCTGCATAGTATTCCATGCTGTATATGTACCACATTTTCTTTATCCAGTCTGTCAGTGATGGACATTTGGGTTGGTTTCATGTCTTTACTATTGTGAATAGTGCTGCAATAAACATACATGTGCATGTATCTTTATAACGGAAGATTTATATTCCTTTGGGTATATAGCCAGTAATGGGATGGCTGAGTCAAATGGTATTTCTGGTTTTAGATCCTTGAGGAATCCCCACACTGTCTTCCACAATGGTTGAACTGATTTACATTCCCACCAAGAGTGTAAAAGCGTTCATATTTCTCCACAGCCTTGCCAGCACCTGCTGTTTCTTGACTTTTTAATAATTGCCATTCTGACTGGCGTGAGATGATATTCCATTGTGGTTTTGATTTGCATTTCTCTAATGATCCATGATTATAAGCTTTTTTTCATATGTTTGCTGGTGGCATAAATGTCTTCTTTTGATAAGTTCCTATCATATCCTTTGCCCACTTTTTGAGGGGTTTGTTTTTTGTCTTGTAAATTTAAGTTCCTGGTAAATTCTGGATATTAGACCTCTCTCAGATGGGTAGATTGCAAAAATTTTCTCATTTTGTAGGTTTCCTGTTTGCTCTGATGATAGTTTCTTTTGTTGTGCAGAGCTCTTTAGTTTAATTAGATCCCATTTGTCTATTTTATCTTTTATTGCAATTGCTTTTGGAGATTTCATCATAAAATCTTTGCCCATTCCTATGTCCTAAATGGTATTGCCTAGGTTTTCTTCTAGGGTTTTTATGGTTTGGGGCTTTACATTTAAGTCTTTAGTCCACCTTGAGTTAATTTTTGTATAAGGTGTAAGGAAGGGGTCCAGTTTCAGTTTTCTGCATATGGCTAGCCAGTTTTCCCAGCACCATTTATTAGAGAATCCTTTCCCCATTGCTTGCTTTTGTCAGGTTTGTCAAAGATCAGATGGTTGTAGATGTGTGGTCTTATTTCCAAGGTCTCTATTCTGTCCATTGGTCTATATGTCAGTTTTGGTACCAGTACCATGCTGTTTTGGTTACTGTAGCCTTGTAGTATAGTTTGAAGTCAGGTAGCCTCCCACTTTGTTCTTTTTGCCTAGGATTG
>NW_012102020.1:1344722-1348295 GCF_000951045.1 Mandrillus leucophaeus
GGTGTATGTGTCCAGGAATTTGTCAATTTCATCTAGATTTTTCTAGTTTATTTGCTTACAGGTGTTTATAGTATTCTCTGATGGTAGTTTGTATTTTCTGAGGGTAGTTTTATATCCCCTTTATCATTTTTTATTGTGTCTATTTGATTCTTCTCTCTTTTCTTCTTTATTAGTCTAGTTAGCGATCTATCTATTTTATTAATTTTTCAAAAAACCAGCCCCTGGATTCATTGATTTTTTGAAGGGCTTTTCATGTCTCTATCTCCTTCAGTTCCACTCTGATCTTTGTTATTTCTTGTCTTCTGCTAACTCTTGGATTCGTTTGCTCTTCTCTAGTTCTTTTAATTGTGAGGTTAGGGTGTCAATTTGAGATCTTTCCAGCTTTCTGACGTGGGCATTTAGTGCTATAAATTTCCCTCTTAGCACGGCTTTAGCCGTGTCCCAGAGATTCTGGTATGTTGTCTCTTTGTTTGCATTGGGTTTCAGAAAACTTCTTGATTTCTGCCTTAATTTCGTTATTTACCTAGGAGTCACTCAGGAGCAGGTTGTTCAATTTCCTTGTAGTTGTGTGGTTTTGAGTGAGTTTCTTAATTCTGAGTTCTAATTTGATTGCACTGTGGTCTGAGAGACTGTTATGATTTCAGTTCTTTTGCATTTGCTGAGGAGTGTTTTACTTCCAGTTATGTGGTTGATTTCAGAATAAGTGTCATGTGGCACTGAGAAGAATGTATATTCTGCTGTTCTGGAGTGGAGGGTTCTGTAGATACTAGGTCCACTTGATCCAGAACTGAGTTCAAGTCCTGAATGTCCTTGTTAATTTTCTGTCTTGTTGATCTGTCTAATATTGGCAGTGGGGTGTTAAAGTCTCCCACTATTATTATGTGGGAATCTAAGTATCTTTGTAGATCTCTAAGAATTTATGAATCTGGGTGCTCTTGTATTGGGTGCATATATATTTAGGATAGTTAGCTCTTCTAATTGAATTGATCCCTTTACCATTATGTAATGCCTTTCTCTGTCTTTTTTGATTTTTGTTGGTTTAAAGTCTGTTTGTCAGAGACTGGACCTGTAAATCCTGCTTTTTACTGCTTTCCATTTGCTTGGTAAATTTTCCTCCATCCCTTTATTTTGAGCCTATGTGTGTCTTTGCACATGAGATGGGTCTCTTGAATACAGCACAGCAATGGGTCGTGATCTTTATTCAATTTGCCAGTTTGTGTCTTTTAATTAGATCTTTTAGCCCATTTATATTTAAGGTTAATATTGTTGTGTGTGAATTTTATCCTGTCATCATGATGCTAGCTGGTTATTTTGCACACTAGTTGATGCCATTTCTTCTTAGTGTCGTGGGTCTTTATATTTTCATGTGTTTTGCAGTGACTGGTACTGGTTTTTCCTTTCCATATTTAGTGCTTCCTTCAGAAGCACTTGCAAGGCAGGCCTGGTGGTGACGAATTCCCTCAGCATTTGCTTGTCTGAAAAGGACTTTACTTCCCTTTGCTTATGAAGCTTAGTTTAGCCAGATATGAAATTCTGGGTTGAAAATTCTTTACTTTAAGAATGTTGCATATTGGACCCCACTCTCTTCTGGCTTGTAGGGTTTCTTCTGAGAGATCTGCTGTTAGTTTTATGGGCTTCCCTTTGTAGGTGACCTGGCCTTTCTCTCTGGCTGCCCTTAACACTTTTTCCTTTATTTTGACCTTGGAGAATCTGATGATTATGTGTCTTGGGTTGATCTTCTCGTGGAGTATCTTACTGGGGTTTTCTGTATTTCCTGAATTTGAACGTTGGCCTGTCTTGCCAGGTTGGGAAAGTTCTCCTGGATAATATCCTGAAGTGTGTTATCCAACATGTTTCCATTCTCCCTGTCTCTTTCAGGTACGCCAATCAGTCATAGGTTTGGTCTTTTTACATAGCCCCATATTTCTCAGAGGTTTTGTTCATTCCTTTTCCTTCTTTTTTCTCTAATCTTGTCTGCCTGCCTTATTTCAGCAAGATAGTATTCCATCTCTGATATTCTTTCTTCCACTTGATCGATTCAGCTATTGATACTTGTGTATGCTTAACGAAGTTCTCATGCTGTGTTTTTCAGTTCCATTAGGTCATTTATGTTCCTCTATAAACTAGTTATTCTAGTTAGCAGCTCCTGTAACCTTTTATCAAGGTTCTTAGCTTCTTTGCATTGGGTTAGAACATGCTCCTTTGCCTCAGTGAAGTTTGTTATTACCCACCTTCTGAAGCCTACTTCTGTCAATTCGTCCATCTCATCCTCCGTCCAGTTCTGCTCCTTTGCTGGAGAGGTGCTGCGGTCATTTGGAGGAGAAGAGGTACTCTGGCCTTTCAGGTTCTCAGTGTTTTCTTGTTGATTATTTCTCATCTTCATGAGTTTGTCTCATTTCGATCTTTGAGGCTGCTGACCCTTGGATGATGTTTGTGGGAACTTTTTTGTTGATGCTGTTGTCATTGCTTTCTGTTTGTTTTTCTTTCAGTAGCCAGATCCCTTTTCGGTAGGGCTGCTGCGATTTGCTGGGAGTTCACTTCAGGCCCTCTTCATCTGGTTCACTCTCCTGCACCTAAAGATGTCACTTGAGGAGGCTGGAGAACAGCAAAGATGGGTGCCTGCTCCTTCTTCTGGGATCTCTGACCTTGAGGGGCACCTAACTGATGCCAATAGGGACACTCCTGTATAGGGTGTCTGACAATTCCTGTTGGGGGCTCTCACCCAGTTGGGCAGCATGGGAAGCAGGACCCATTTAATGATGCACTTTGGCTGTGCCTTGGTGGAGGGGGTGTGGTTTGCTGGAGGGAAACCCACTCATCTGGGCTGCCCAGATTCCTCAGAGCCAGCAGCAGAAAAGACTAAATCTGCTGGTTCACAGAGACTGTCTTATTTTCTACCAGAGATTTTTTTCGTTAAGCTTTCCTCCAGGCAAGTCTCTAAACCACTGACCTGGAGCAGGTTTTATTGACCAGACCTGACCCTGGGGCTCATTTGGCAGCAGTGTTAACTGGCCACCCTGATGCAGGCTGTGCTGTGAGTCTGAATGTTTCCTTCCCTACAGGTGCCATTTAGTCTCCATGGCAGGGAAACTGCCTTCATCTTTTTGTACCTCTTAGGGCTGTTTTAAGGAGAGGAGTATTTGGCAACTTGAGCAAGAAAGACTGGCCACTTCAAATCACATCAGATACATGAAATTTCAGTTTTGTTTCTAGATTCTTGAAAACAGATTGATGACGCCTTTTCATTTGAAAAGGACATCCACATTACAGTATTTTAAAAACAACTAATTTATGTCATTGACAATTTACTTTTGAGGCCCTGAAGGTGTACAGCAGAGCCCTCAACCAGACAGCTGGTACCTCTGCAGAATATTAACCTTACTTCTGCTCTGGGTGTTTTGAACTTGGCTAATTACCAAAAATCTCCTTCTTCTGATTAAGAGTTTTAAATCTGGCTACTGTCACCTTGCAGAAACAGCTCTGTTCAAAGAAGGAGCAGTGCCCTAGCCTTGATGTTCATGTTCCCTAAGGGGACAACACCTCCTGATACATGGAAAAAGGGTTTTCAATCAA
>NW_012102020.1:1349215-1352573 GCF_000951045.1 Mandrillus leucophaeus
TCTATATGTCAGTTTTGGTACCAGTACCATGCTGTTTTGGTTACTGTAGCCTTGTAGTATAGTTTGAAGTCAGGTAGCCTCCCACTTTGTTCTTTTTGCCTAGGATTGTCTTGGTTATTCGGGCTCTTTTTCGGTTCCATATGAATTTTAAAGTAGTTTGTTCTCATTCTGTGAAGAATGGTAGTTTGATGGGAATAGCATTGAATTTATAAGTTACTTTGGGCAGTATGGCCATTTTCACAATATCAGTTCTTCCTATCCATGAGGATGGAATGTGTTTCCATTTGTTTATGTCCTCTCTTATTTCCTTGAGCAGTGGTTTGTAGTTCTTTTTAAGAGGTCCTTCATGTCCCTTGTTAGCTATATTCCTAGGTATTTTATTCTATTTGCAGCAATTGTGAATAGGAGTTCATTCATGATTTAGCTCTCTGCTTGCCTATTGTTGGTGTATAGGAATGCTTGTGATTTTTGCACTTTGATTTTGTATCCTGAGACTTTGCTGAAGTTGTTTATCAGCTGAAGGAGTTTTTGGACTAAGACAATAGAGTTTTCTGAATATAGGATCATGTCGTCTGCAAACAGAAACAATTTGACTTCCTCTCTTCTTATTTAGTACCCTTTATTTCTTTATCTTGCCTGATTGCCCTGGCCAGAACTTCCAATACTATGTTCAAAAGGAGTGGTGAGAGAGGGCACACTTGTCATGTGCTGGTTTTCAAAGGGAATGTAGCTTTTGCCCATTCAGTATGATATTGGCTGTGGGTTTGTCATAAATAGCTCTTATTATTTTGAGATATGTTCCATCAATACCTAGTTTATTGAGAGTTTTTAACATGAAGGGATGTTGAATTTTATCAAAGGCCTTTTCTGCATCTATTGAGATAATCGTGTGTTTTTTTTCATTGGTTCTGTTTATGTGATGGATTACATTTATTAATTTGCATATGTTGAGTCAGGCTTGCATCCAGGGATGAAGCCGACTTGATCGTGGATAAGCTTTTTGATGTGCTGCTGGATTCAATTTGCCAGTATTTTATTGAGAATTTTTGCACCAGTGTTCATCAGGGATATTGGCCTGAAGTTTTCTTTTTGTTGTTGTGTCTCTCCTGTTTTTGGTATCAGGATGGTGCTGGCCTCATAAAATGAGTTAGGGAGGAGTCCCTCCTTTTCAGTTGTTTGGAGTAGTTTCTGAACGAATGGTACCAGCTCCTTTTTGTACCTCTGGTAGAATTCGGCTGTGAATCTGTTTGGTCCTGGGGTTTTTTTTGGCTGGTAGCCTATTTATTACTGCCTCAATTTCGAAACTTGTTATTGGTCTATTCAGGGATTCAACTTCTTCCTGGCTTAGTCTTGGGCAGGTGTATGTGTCCAGGAATTTGTCAATTTCATCTAGATTTTTCTAGTTTATTTGCTTACAGGTGTTTATAGTATTCTCTGATGGTAGTTTGTATTTTCTGAGGGTAGTTTTATATCCCCTTTATCATTTTTTATTGTGTCTATTTGATTCTTCTCTCTTTTCTTCTTTATTAGTCTAGTTAGCGATCTATCTATTTTATTAATTTTTCAAAAAACCAGCCCCTGGATTCATTGATTTTTTGAAGGGCTTTTCATGTCTCTATCTCCTTCAGTTCCACTCTGATCTTTGTTATTTCTTGTCTTCTGCTAACTCTTGGATTCGTTTGCTCTTCTCTAGTTCTTTTAATTGTGAGGTTAGGGTGTCAATTTGAGATCTTTCCAGCTTTCTGACGTGGGCATTTAGTGCTATAAATTTCCCTCTTAGCACGGCTTTAGCCGTGTCCCAGAGATTCTGGTATGTTGTCTCTTTGTTTGCATTGGGTTTCAGAAAACTTCTTGATTTCTGCCTTAATTTCGTTATTTACCTAGGAGTCACTCAGGAGCAGGTTGTTCAATTTCCTTGTAGTTGTGTGGTTTTGAGTGAGTTTCTTAATTCTGAGTTCTAATTTGATTGCACTGTGGTCTGAGAGACTGTTATGATTTCAGTTCTTTTGCATTTGCTGAGGAGTGTTTTACTTCCAGTTATGTGGTTGATTTCAGAATAAGTGTCATGTGGCACTGAGAAGAATGTATATTCTGCTGTTCTGGAGTGGAGGGTTCTGTAGATACTAGGTCCACTTGATCCAGAACTGAGTTCAAGTCCTGAATGTCCTTGTTAATTTTCTGTCTTGTTGATCTGTCTAATATTGGCAGTGGGGTGTTAAAGTCTCCCACTATTATTATGTGGGAATCTAAGTATCTTTGTAGATCTCTAAGAATTTATGAATCTGGGTGCTCTTGTATTGGGTGCATATATATTTAGGATAGTTAGCTCTTCTAATTGAATTGATCCCTTTACCATTATGTAATGCCTTTCTCTGTCTTTTTTGATTTTTGTTGGTTTAAAGTCTGTTTGTCAGAGACTGGACCTGTAAATCCTGCTTTTTACTGCTTTCCATTTGCTTGGTAAATTTTCCTCCATCCCTTTATTTTGAGCCTATGTGTGTCTTTGCACATGAGATGGGTCTCTTGAATACAGCACAGCAATGGGTCGTGATCTTTATTCAATTTGCCAGTTTGTGTCTTTTAATTAGATCTTTTAGCCCATTTATATTTAAGGTTAATATTGTTGTGTGTGAATTTTATCCTGTCATCATGATGCTAGCTGGTTATTTTGCACACTAGTTGATGCCATTTCTTCTTAGTGTCGTGGGTCTTTATATTTTCATGTGTTTTGCAGTGACTGGTACTGGTTTTTCCTTTCCATATTTAGTGCTTCCTTCAGAAGCACTTGCAAGGCAGGCCTGGTGGTGACGAATTCCCTCAGCATTTGCTTGTCTGAAAAGGACTTTACTTCCCTTTGCTTATGAAGCTTAGTTTAGCCAGATATGAAATTCTGGGTTGAAAATTCTTTACTTTAAGAATGTTGCATATTGGACCCCACTCTCTTCTGGCTTGTAGGGTTTCTTCTGAGAGATCTGCTGTTAGTTTTATGGGCTTCCCTTTGTAGGTGACCTGGCCTTTCTCTCTGGCTGCCCTGAACACTTTTTCCTTTATTTTGACCTTGGAGAATCTGATGATTATGTGTCTTGGGTTGATCTTCTCGTGGAGTATCTTACTGGGGTTTTCTGTATTTCCTGAATTTGAACGTTGGCCTGTCTTGCCAGGTTGGGAAAGTTCTCCTGGATAATATCCTGAAGTGTGTTATCCAACATGTTTCCATTCTCCCTGTCTCTTTCAGGTACGCCAATCAGTCATAGGTTTGGTCTTTTTACATAGCCCCATATTTCTCAGAGGTTTTGTTCATTCCTTTTCCTTCTTTTTTCTCTAATCTTGTCTGCCTGCCTTATTTCAGCAAGATAGT
>NW_012102020.1:1355883-1366752 GCF_000951045.1 Mandrillus leucophaeus
CTCTGTTCAAAGAAGGAGCAGTGCCCTAGCCTTGATGTTCATGTTCCCTAAGGGGACAACACCTCCTGATACATGGAAAAAGGGTTTTCAATCAATCACCAAATACCACAAATCTCTTGAAATTGAGTTTATTGTTGCATCGTAATAACCCAATGTGAAAGAATTTTAGCATCAACATAAGAAATAGCTTTGTTATTGGGCTTTTCTTTTTTTTTTTTTTGAGACAAGGTCTGACTTTGTCGCTCAGGCTGGAGTGCGCTGGCGCAATCTCAGTTCACTGCATCCTCTGCCTCCTGGGCTCAAGCCATCCTCCCACCTCAGCCTCCCTAGTAGCTGGGACCACAGGCAAGCACAACCATGCCCAGATAATCTTTGTATTTTTTCGGTAGAGATGGGGTTTCATCATGTTGCCTATGCTTGTCCCAAACTCCTAGACTCAGGCGGTCCACCCACCTCAGCCTCCCCAAGTGCTGGGATTACAGGCATGAGCCATGGCACCCAACCAGCTCTGCTGTTTTTTAATGAACATTTTACTTTTTGGAAGGTAAACATTTTGCGGAAAACTTTGATACAAACTGCCCAGTCTAATGTAAAATATAAAATGAAATGAGATTGTCATCAATGAATCTCTATTGTGCCTATGTCCTTATCAATGTGCCTAGACTCTTGTTAAGACCATCTGCCAAAAGGGCCACCTTTTGACTTTCACAGGCCCTACACACATATCTTCCTGGGCCCCTCCTTCTGTAAAAGAAAAACATTAAAAATTATGTTATGACTGCAAAGACTAGCAATCAAGGCTGAATTCATTATTACCGGTTTTTTTTTTTTCCTTCTTCTAATTGTAAAAGAAATTAACATGAAAACAATTTCTGGATTCTGGAAAGTACCTTGGGCCATGGTGCCTGTGACTTCTGGGCCTCGCCGTTCCATTGGCCCTGCTGGCTATGATAAGGGGGGGCACCCTGAGAAGCTGCTCAGCAAGGTTTGCGCTGAGCTCGGCCGCCATCTCCCCACATGATTTTGAAAACAGAATAGAATTCACTTTCACTCCAGTTAAAAAGAAAAAGGGATCCAAGTTCTGGATTGTAAGTAGAGGGAACCAATAAGCGCCAAAGAGATGTGCAAAGACCATCTACAGGGAAACCAAAATGAAATTAAAATAATTACATGTGTGAGTATAAGGCAGGGACTCTTCTGCCCCACCTCCCCCCACAAAAATACCATTATTCCAGAAAAGAGGGAGTGTCACTCTCATTTGGGTCTTCATCAGTTTTCTTGTATCATTGGGCATGTGCTCTCAATTACTTTATGTAGAATGAACAAAGCTGTTTGAGCAAATGCCAGTAGGACATAGATTCAGGCAGGCAGCGCATTCATGTATAAAGCTCACAGCATTTTCCCTCTCCCTGTCCTGCTGGGGCAGCAAGGTTCCTGGGCTTTTCAGATGGGAAACAGAGAGAGAGGAGGGAGAAAAAGAGAATCACAAGTAAGAAATTTAAGGGGATGGGATTAGGAGATGGGTTGAGCAGAAAAACTGACAAGAGTCAGCACAAGACTAAGGAGAAGCAAAGAAGATGATGAAAAGGAAGAAGGCTACACATCTACTAGGGAGTGTTTGAAAAATACGTGTATAGGACATAAGGGTGATTTGATTTTTTTAAATGCTTAACGTACATGCATTTTAATTAAACATTGTTGTGAGACTAAAACACGTGAATCTCGGCTTTTAGGCTTTATATGGGGAAAGTAGAAGGTGCACTCAATCAGTAATTCCATTATAGTTCTTCCAGAATAGGCCGGAAACAGTGGGTCATGGCTCTAATCCCAGAACTTTGGGAGGCTGAGGCGGGAGGATCCCTTGTGCCCAGGAGTTCAAGACCAACCTGGACAACATAGCAAGACCTCATCTCCACACAAAAAAAGAATTAGCTGGGCATAATGGTGCATGCTTGTGGTCCTAGCTACTTGGAAGGCTGAGGTGAGAGGATTGCTTGAGTCCTATAGGTCGAGGCTGCAGAGAGCCCTGAGTGTGCCACTGCCCTCCAGCCTGAGTGGCAGAGCAAGATGCTGTCTCAAAAAACAAAACAAAACAATCTTTGGAGGCAAACACAATGGCGACAAGATGTTGGCAAGTGTTATTTATTGCAGTATTCACTATCAGTAGGTGCCTGCATATGTGGGCAAAAACCTTAGCTCTGGTTAAATAAATAAACACTACACTCATCATTGTAATAAGAGCTTCAACTTCACTGAGCTTAAACTCTCAAGTCTCACGATGTTTTTCTGTCTTCTATTTAAAGAAAATAGTAATGTGACAACACCGCTTCCCTCAACCACTCCAAGTAGCCGTGTTTCTACGAAGAGCATTCCTCACAAGACATCCCCTTCAGGTGAAACAACCACCTCACCCCATTCCAGTGTGAGCAACACATTCCTGATGACATCACAGGTGCAAACAATGAAAATGTCCACAGACTCCATTCCGGGAACCACAGGGGAAACATCAACAACTGGAAGTAAAACTCCTGCCGCAGTCATCTCAGTAGGCTCAGCAGCAGTGACACTCGAGGGACAATCAACTGCCACTTCTTCAAGGACCTCTAATCAGGACATATCAGCTTCATCTCAGAACCACCAGACTAAGAGCATGGAGACCACCAGAGAATATGAAACTGGCACCCTCACACAGATGGCCACATTAACTTTTTCATCCTCCCCAAGTGTACACAATGTGACAGAGACTGTTTCTCAGGAGACATCTACTCCAGGTAAAACAATGACCTCATACCCCTCGAGTTTCAGCAACACACCCGTGATGACAACATCCATAGACTCCACTCTTGGAAACACAGAGGAGACATCAACACTGGGAACTAAAAGTCCTTCCCCACTGGCCTCAGCAGCCTCCATAACAGCTGAGACAAATGGACAATCAACTGCAGCTTTGCTGAGGACATCTATTGAGGAGAAATCAGCTTTTTCCCAGAACCACCGAACTCACAGCATGCAGACCACCAGAAAATCTCAAATCAGCACTCTCACACAGATGACGACATCAACTCTTTCCTTCTCTCCAAGTACACACAATGTGACAGGGACTGTTTCCCAAGAGGCAACTCCTCCAGGTGAAACAACCACCTCATCCCCCTCCAGTTTCAGCAACACACCCCCAATGACAACATCTACAGACTCCATTCTTGGAAACACAGAGGAGACATCAACACCTGGAACTAAAAGTCCTACTCAAGTATCCTCAGTAGAGTCCATAACAGATGAGCCAACGGGACAATCAACAGCACCTTCCTCAAGGATCTCTACCCAGGACATATCAGCTTCTTCTCAGAACCACCAGTCTCAGAGCACGGAGACCACAAGCGAAGCTGAAACCGGCACCCTCACACAGAGATCCACATCAACACTTTCCTCTTCCCCAAGTGTACTCAATGTCACAGAGACTGCTTCTCAGGAGACATCCCCTGCAGATGAAATGACCACCCCATCTCCCTCCAGTGTCACCAGCACACCCATGATGACATCAAAGGTTATGACAATGACAAACTTTACAGAATCCATTTTTAATAACACTGAGGAGACATCGACACCTGGAACTAAAAGTCCTACACCAGTCCCCTCAGCAGCGTCCATCACAGCTGAACTAGAAGGACAATCAGCAGCACCTTCCTCAAGGACCTCTACCCAGGATATATCAGCTTCTTCTCAGAACCACCAGTCTCAGAGCACAGAGACCACCAGCGAAGCTCAAACCAGCACTCTCACACAGATGATGACATCAACTCTTTCCTCTTCCCCAAGTGTACTCAATGGGATGGAGACTGTTTCTCAAAAGACGTCTCCTCCAGATGAAATGTCCACATCATTTCTCTCCAGTGTCACCAACACGCTCATGATGACATCAAAGACTATAACAACGACAACCTCCACAGACTCCACTCTTGGCAACACAGAAGAGACATCAACACCAGGAACTGAAAGTTCTACCCCAGTGACCTCAGCAGTCTCAATAACAGCTGAACTGGAAGGACAATCACAAACAACGTCCTCAAGGACTTCTATCCAGGACACATCAGCTTCTTCGCAGAACCACCAGACACAGAGCACAGACACCACCAGAGAGTCTCAAACCAGCACCCTCACAGAGATGTCCACATTACCTCTTCCATCCTCCCCAAGTGTACACAATATGACAGCAACTGTTTCTCAGGACACATCTCCTCCGGGTGAAACAACTGCCTCATTCCTCTCCAGTGTCACGGACACATCCATGATGACATCAAAGATGATAACAGTGACAACCTCCACAGACTCCACTCTTGGAAACACAGTGGAGACATCAACACCGCTTACTGGAAGTCATAGGTCAGTCACCTCAGCCGCGTCAATGACAGCTGAGCCACAAGGACAATCACCAGCAACTTCCTCAATGACCTCTTCCCTGGACACAACAGGTTTTTCTCAGAACCACCAGACTCAGAGCATGGAGACCACCAGAGAATCTCAAACCAGTACCCTCACACAGATGCCCACATCCACTCTTTCTTACTCCCCAACATTACGTAACGTGACATGGACTGTTTCTCAGGAGACATCTCCTCCAGGTGATACGACCACCTCATCACCCTCCAGTGACACACCCGTGATGACATCCAAGGTTATAACAATGACAACCTCCACAGACTCCAGCCTTGGAAACACAGGGGAGACATCAACACCGCTTACTGGAAGTCTGATGCCAGTCACATCAGCAGTCTCAATAACAGCTGAGCCAGAAGGACAATCAGCAACTTCTCTGAGGACCTCTACTCAGGACACATCAGCTTTTTCTCAGAACCACCAGTCTCAGAGCACGGAGACCACAAGCGAAGCTGAAACCGGCACCCTCACACAGAGATCCACATCAACACTTTCCTCTTCCCCAAGTGTACTCAATGTCACAGAGACTGCTTCTCAGGAGACATCCCCTGCAGATGAAATGACCACCCCATCTCCCTCCAGTGTCACCAGCACACCCATGATGACATCAAAGGTTATGACAATGACAACCTTTACAGAATCCATTTTTAGTAACACTGAGGAGACATCAACACCAGGAACTGAAAGTTCTACCCCAGTGACCTCAGCAGTCTCAATAACAGCTGAACTGGAAGGACAATCACAAACAACGTCCTCGAGGACCTCTACGCAAGACACATCAGCTTCTTCTCAGAACCACCAGACTCAGAGCATAGAGACCACCAGCAAAGCTCAAACTGGCACCCTCATACAGATGATAACATCAACTCTTTCATCCTCCTCAAGTGTACTGAATGTGACAGAGACTGTTTCTTGGGAGACATCCCTTCCAGATGAAATGACCACATCATTTCCATCCAGTGTCACCAACACACCCAGGATGACATCAAAGACTATAACAATGACAACCTTTATAGAGTCCACTCTTGGAAACATAGTGGAGACATCAACACCAGGAACTGAAAGTTCTACCCAAGTCACCTCAGGAGCCTCAATAACAGCCGAGCCAGAAGGACAATCATCAGCAACTTCTCTGAGGACCTCTACTCAGGACACATCAAGTTCTCCTCAGAACCACCAGTCTCAGAGCACGGAGACCACAGGCGAAGCTGAAACTGGCACCCTCACACAGAGATCCACATCAACACTTTCCTCTTCCCCAAGTGTACTCAATGTCACAGAGACTGTTTCTCAGGAGACATCCGCTGCAGATGAAATGACCACCCCATCTCCCTCCAGTGTCACCAGCACACCCATAATGACATCAAAGTTTATGACAATGACAACCTTTACAGAATTCACTTTTAGTAACACTGAGGAGATGTCAACACCTGGAACTAAAAGTCCTGCTCCAGCCCCCTCAGCAGCATCCATACCAGTTGAACCAGAAGGACAATCAACAGCACCTTCCTCAAGGACCTCTACCCAGGATATATCAGCTTCTTCTCAGAACCACCAGTCTCAGCGCACAGAGACCACCAGCGAAGCTCAAACCAGCACTCTCACACAGATGATGACATCAACTCTTTCCTCTTCCCCGAGTGCACTCAATGGGACGGAGACTGTTTCTCAAAAGACGTCTCCTGCAGATGAAATGACCACATCATTTCCCTCCAGTGTCACCAACACGCTCATGATGACATCAGAGACTATAGCAATGACAACCTCCACAGACTCCACTCTTGGAAACACAGAAGAGACATCAACACCAGGAACTGAAAGTTCTACCCCAGCGATCTCAGCAGTCTCAATAACAGCTGAACTGGAAGGACAATCACGAACAACGTCCTCAAGAACTTCTATCCAGGACACATCAGCTTCTTCGCAGAACCACCAGACTCAGAGCACTGAGACCACCAAAGAATCTCAAACCAGCACTCTTACACAGAGAACCACATCAATTCCTTCCTTCTCCCCAAGTGTACACAATGTGAAAGGGACTATTTCTCAGAAGACATTTCCTCCAGGTGAAACAACTACCTCATCCCTCGTTAGTGTCACAAACACACCCATGATGACATCAAAGAAGATAACAACGACAACCTCCACAGACTCCACTCTTGGAAACACAGGGGAGACATCAGTACCTGTTACAAGAAGTCTTATGCCAGTCACTTCAGCAGCCTCAATAACAGCTGAGCCAGAAGGACAATTACCAGCAACATCCTCAAGGACTTCTACTCAGGACACAACAGGTTTTTCTCAGAACCACCAGTCTCAGAGCACAGAGATCACCAGTGAAGCTCAAACTGACACCCTCACACAAATGATGACATCAGCTCTTCCCTCTTCCCCAAGTGTACTCAATGTGACGGAGGCTGTTTCTCAGAAGACATCTCCTCCAGATGAAATGACCACATCATTTTCCTCTAGTGTCACCAACACACTCATGATGACATCAAAGACTATAACAATGACAACCTCCACAGACTCCACTCTTGGAAACACAGAAGAGACATCAACACCAGGAACTGAAAGTTCTACTCCAGTGACCTCAGCAGTCTCAGTAGGAGCTGAACCAGAAGGACAATCACGAACAATTTCCTTAAGGACCTCTACGCAAGACACATCAGATTCTTTGCAGAACCACCAGACTCAGAGCATAGAGACCACCAGAGTATCTCAAATCAACACCCTCACACCGGTTACATCATCAGCTGTTTTATCCTCACCAAGTGGATTCAACCCAAGTGGAACAGTTTCTCAGGAGACATTCCCTTCTGGTGAAACAACCACTTCATCCCCTTCCAGTGTCAGCAACACATTCCTGGTGACATCAGAGGTGTTCAGAATGCCCACCTCCAGAGACTCTACTCTTGGAAACACAGAGGAAATATCACTACCTGTAAGGGGAACCATTTCTGCAATTACTTCTAGAGTTTCAACCATATGGTTGTCAGACACACTGTCAACAGCACTCTCCCCCAGTTCTTTACCTCCAAAAATATCCACAGCTTTCCACACCCAGCAGAGTGAAGAAGCAGAGACCATAGGATGGCCTCATGAGAGGAGTTCAGTCTCTCCAGGTGTGTCTCATGAGACATTTCCTCCACATGAAACCATAACATGGCCTTTCTCATTCTCCAGTGAAGACCGCACAACTCGCTCACCAAAAGAACTGCCCTCAACACCAACAGGTGCTGCCACTAGGCTTGTCACAGGAAGTCCAATAGTGCCAGGGACAGCTGGCACTATTCCAAGGGTCCCCTCTGAGGTCTCAACAATAGGGGAATCAGGACAGCCCACCACACATCCCTCCCACAGCACAACTCTCCTGGAAACAACAGGGGCAGGTGCCCAGACACAATGGACACAAGAAACGGGGACCACTGGAGAGGTTCCTATCAACAGCCCAAGCTACAGTGTGACTCAGATGATAAATACGGCCACATCCCCATCTTCTTCACCTATGCTGGATGGACACACATCACAACAAATTACAATGGTACCATCAACAAATCATTCAACAATACATTCCACAAACACCTCTCCTCAGGAATCACTGGCTGTTTCCCAGAGAGGTCACACTCAAGCCCCGCAGACCACACAAGAATCCCAAACCACAAGGTCCATCTCCCCTGTGACTGACACCAAGACAGTCACCACCCCAGGCTCTTCCTTCATAGCCAGTGGGCACTCACCCTCAGAAATTGCTCCTCAGGACGCACCTACCATAAGTGCAGCGACAACCTTTGCCCCACCTCCCACTGGGGATGGTCACACAACCCAGGCCCCAACCACAGTACTGCAGGCGGCACCCAGCAGCCCTGACTCCACCCTGGCGCCCTCAGGAGGCGCATCACTTTCCATAACAGGTGCCCTTCCTGGTGTAGTGTCAACACCAGGGGTCCCAGAAGGACGATGGACATCAGCCTCTGCCAGCACCTCACCTGACACAGCAGCAGCCATGACCCAAACCCACCAGGCTGAAGGCACAGAGGCCTCTGGAGAAACACAGACCAGTGAACCGGCCTCCTCAGGGTCGGGCACCACCTCAGATGGCACAGCTACCCCTTCCTCATCCAGGGCGAGCAGCACAACACCTTCAGGAAGCGAAGGAATATCCATCACAGGAGAGACCACATGGTTCTCGCCAAACCCCTCCAGGGACAGTCACACAACCCAGTCAACAACCGAATTGCTATCTGCCTCAGCCAGTCATGATGCCACCCCAGTAAGCACAGGAATGGTGTCTGCGATTGTCCCCAGCACCTTTCCTGTCACCCTCTCTGAGGCCTCCACTGCAGGGAGACCGACAGGACAGTCAAGCCCAACTTCTCCCAGTGCCTCTCCTCAGGAGACGGCCGCCATTTCCCGGATGGCGCAGACTCAGAGGACAGGAACCAGCAGAGGGTCTGACACCATCAGCCTGGTGTCCCAGGCGACTGACACTTTCTCAACAGTCACACCCACACCTCCTTCGATCACATCCAGTGGGCTCACATTTCCACAAACCGAGACCCACACTCTGTCACCTTCAGGGTCTGGTACAACCTTCAACATGGCCCTCGTCAGCAACAGCCATGGCACCCAGACAACAGTGCCAACCTCATCACCTGGGACCACGGAAGGGCCACCTAAGGTCAGTTCCAGCACCCTGAGTGATGGCGCCTCTCATTCTCCTTCCACAGTTGTGTCCACCAGTGAGGGTGTTCTGACCACAAGCAGGAGCTCAGTCATCCATGAGACCGTACCCGCAGCGGTCTTTACCCCGTTACATTCTGGTAACAACGCCTTAACAATTACCACGCGGGTGCCTGCATCGTCAGTGGGCATCTCAAGCACGCCCAGCCCTGAGCACCCGGAAGCTACTAAAAGGGTGACCCCCACACCCAACCCCATGATAAGGTCCACGCACAAGAGTTCTACAAGCAATCATAGTGGCACAATGAATTCTACGCCAACCTCGTCATTCTCCCCTACCACCTACCTGTCAATCCAGACCACTCTGGAAGCTTCTTCAGCATCTAAGTATCCTAAGAACACATTTCCCACTCCACAGCCATCCAGAGACTCAGCTTCCTCCAGTGACATGAACACAGCTCAGACCACACTGACTTTCTCTCCTTCCAGCAGTCACTCTCCATTCTCTCCAGCATTCCCTGGCCCTGCTGTCACGTCGAACTCCACCACCCTACTCACAGGTCATGCCACCCCTCTTGCCGTCAGCAGCGCATCCTCAGCATCCACAGTATCCTCGGGCTCCCCTCTGAAGACGGAAACATCAGGTAGCTGCCATCTGCCTTGTCTTCGTCTCTCCCAGTGGCCCCCTTGGCTGAATTCAGCCTAACGAGTACTTGAGAACACTGGCGCATTCACATTATCTGGTGGGACTGAGTCAGGTCCCACAGAGGAGGAGGTGATGGGTGTGGTGGGTGACAGGCTCACCCCACTCTCTGCCCCAGTCGAAAACCGCTGATATTGAGAGTGGTTTGGATATGACCAGTGGACAGACAAGGAGTTTCCAGCTCTCTCTTCCAGCTCCTGATTTCTTTGAATCTCTTTGACTCTGCTGTTCTCTTACTGTAAGAACCACCCCTGCCTTCTCTTTTCACGTGTCCAGGAATGACGACAACCTCAGTGAAGACAGGCAGCGAGAGTGGCCGAGTCACATCACTACCCCCAGCAACCTCCAAGACCGCCACAGCCCCATCCCCCCCGACCACCTCCCAGGCCTCCACCTCTGCCACTCCCAGCACTGCCATGCACACCCGCTCCACAGCCGCCCCCGCCCCCGTCCCGGTCCAGCCTGAGAAAGGTGAGTGAGGCCGTACAGGTGAGACATGTGCGTTTTGAGCGGTGACGTAACTGATGGCTCCCTCTCAGCCTGCTTCCCACAGTCTCTGCTCTTTTGGGTCGGCAAGGCCTTAGTGAGGACAGGGACACAGCATCAGAGTCGCTGCTGAGGGCTGGCTTTGTGCATGGCACTGGGCCAGGGACTGGAGACAGAGAAATGACCCTGGTGCCATTCAGCAAGGGACAGATGGACTGTCTGGTAGAGGCGGTTAGAGGACTCATGCCAGGGTCTAAGCACACACAATGGAAAGCCCTAAGGAAGGCAGAGCCGGGGGATGGAGAGCACCCCGGGCAGAGAGGAGGGACAGGGAGGAGGGCGGGAACAGCTGGAACAAAAGTGCGGAAGGTATGGCCGTGGAAAGTGGACCCGGTGCTGCATGGGGAGTGGATCCCCGAATCATTTGGGGTGGCTGAAAATGAGAACAAGAGGAGCAAAAAGTGCGGCCAGCATGCAATCCTGTAGGTAAGGAGAGCCAGGGAGGACTGTTTTGCATTGTACAAATGGCATTTAACAAGTGGTGCCTGCAGCGGCCAGATGTG
>NW_012102020.1:1367647-1373151 GCF_000951045.1 Mandrillus leucophaeus
GCATGGACGTTTGTCATTTAACCCTGAAAAGGATTGGGACTACCTAAGAGATGGCGAATCGTTTGCGGGTATTCTGACAGCAGGACCTGTTTTTCTCCGAGCTGGGGAAGGATGAGAGGCGCAGTTCGGGAGTAAAATGACCACATGTGTTCGGTGTGGGTGGAGAGGGAACCACAAGAGCCCTTGCTGGCTGCCTCTGGGGCCCTCGGGAACGGGGCAGGTGCGCGCAGCGCGCGGGGAGCGCTCTGGGATCCCTTTCGGCCCTAAAGAAGGCCCAGGCCCCCTCGGACGTCCTGCTCTTCTTTGTCCTGGCCAGGAGCTTCCCTCCTCCCCTACGGGGCCGGCGCCGGGGACCTGGAGTTCGTCAGGAGGACCGTGGACTTCACCTCCCCGCTCTTCAGGCCCGCGACTGGCTTCCCCCTCGGCTCCTCGCTGCGCGATTCCCTCTACGTGAGTCCCGGCGGCGGCCTCAGCTCCCTGGGCCGCTTCTCTCCCCAGCTTCGAGACAACCCAGAGGAAGCAGGAGTGGAGGCAGCCTCGGCGGGGCCCCTCGTGCGCCCCACAGCCCCCTTAATGTCAGGCCTCTGCCCAGGAACACGGGGCGCCAGGCGAGGGCGGACGCCTGCTGGGCCCAGCGCTGCTCTACGCGGCCTTCCTCGGAGCAAAACGCTGCGCTTGGGAAACGGAGCTGTTCCCGCCGTGCCCGCGTTCTGGCCACCCCGTCCCTGTCCCCTGGAGCGGAGTTGGAGGGGCCGTCCTGGCTCCCGCGGCCCTCAGGGGGAGGCTGTGGGACGCACCATGAGAGGGCGACTCAGCAATGGTGAGGTGTCTACACCTGCTGAGCCATGGAGAGAGATTTCCACCCCCGAGCGATGGAGAGAGGGTGTCTACACCCCCGAGCGATGGAGAGAGGGTGTCTACAGCCCTGAGTAATGGAGAGAGGGTGTCTACACCCCCGAGGGATGGAGAGAGGGTGTCTACACCCTTGAGTGATGGAGAGAGGGTGTCTACACCCCTGAGTGATGGAGAGAGGGTGTCTACACCCCTGAGCGATGGAGAGAGGGTGTCTACAGCCCTGAGTGATGGAGAGAGGGTGTCTACACCCCTTAGTGATGGAGAGAGGTTGTCTACACCGCTGAGTGATGGAGACAGGGCTCCAGCCACTGAGGGATGGAGATAGGCTGTCTACACTTGTGACTGATGGAGAGAGGGTGTCTACACTCCTGAGTGATGGAGAGCAGAGTTTCCACCTCCTGAGCCCCACATGATGTGTCACAAGCTTCAGGATGGGGCCCAGGGGACTGGCCAAGAGGGATGTGTCTGTGATTGGCTGGTCTACAGCCGGGGATCTGCAGTGAAACAGGACCAAGCCGACCACCCAAGGACCCAAGGGATGCCTTAAGGGTGGAGTATTCTGTGAGATTATACGGAAAGGGCTCTCCCGAAGCCAGGACACAGGAGGTGACTTCCCGGGGTTGTTAGCACCTCTAAAGCTCTACCCTTGGGGGTCACGCTTCTGTGGAGCTGGACCAAGGCTGGGACTTTCCTCCCCACCTTCCTCCCTGAATGGTAACCACAAAACCTGTGTGCTTAGTTCACAGACAATGGCCAGATCATCTTCCCAGAGTCAGACTACCAGATGTTCTCCTATCCCAACCCACTCCCAACAGGCTTCACAGGCTGGGACCCTGTGGCCCTGGTGGCTCCGTTCTGGGACGATGCTGACTTCTCCACTGGTCAGGGGACCATATTTTATCAGGTGAGCCTGTCAAAGCCTGGCAGTCAGGATCCCGCAGCAGAGGAGAAAAAGAACTGTGTGGAAGGCATTGCCAGAGTCGCTGCTGTGACACCCCTGCAGCAGGGGACTGAGGCTTAAATATGGGTGTGGGAGGAAGCTGGCAAGGGATATTAAGCTGACCAGGAATACTCCAACCCAACCATGAGACTGACCAGGAATACCCCAACCCAACCATGAGAAGACCTGCAGGTGATGGGGATGGGAGCTGACAATTCAGCCTTTGATTGTAAAATCAGGCTGTAGGGGGTCTATCCTAACAAGAGTGAGTCAAGAGGGCCTGTGCTGTGCTCCTGGACTGGGTGAATAACTCCAATTAGAGGAAGCACGTGATGAAAGCTACTGCAGGAAGTGTGGACCATGTGCCTGCCATGGACGAAGTGTGGACTGTGCCCCTGCCATGGACAGGGCAGTGTGGAGGCTCCAAGAGGGAGAGTCTCATGCCTGTTCTCAAGGAGCTGCAGATTAGGCATGGGGAGGTAAAAGTGGGCCTGAGTGGCTTTGCTCTCTGGGCCAGTTTGAGCTAAGAGATGCTTGAGTTCAAGTCCAGAGGTCTTGGACGTCTGGGCCAGGACTCTGCATTCTGCATACTGCAGGCCTTCCTGCAGCCCGAGTTTGAATTGAACTTCACGTCAGAAGAGCTCACGGCAAAAATGCAGGCCTGGGACAGGGGAGGGCAGGCCATGTGGGTGGGTCCCCAGGCAGAAAGTGGGGGTCCATGTGCGGGAGTGGGACTCTCGTTGGCTTGTTCTCATCTGCCCTCCTTTCCTAGGAATACGAGACGCTCTACGGTGAACGCAGGCTGCCAGTCCTGCAGGCCGAGTCTTGGATTAGAAAGATCACAAACAATGGCGGCTTCAAGGCCAGGTGGACCCTAAAGGTCACGTGGGTCAATGCCCACGCCTATCCTGCCCAGTGGACCCTCGGGGTGAGTAGACCCGTGGGCAGCTCCCAGGGAGCCATCTGGGAGTCAGACATCCTAGAATCCTAGGCAGGGGCTACTCTTCCAAAATCCTCTCTGGCTCTAGGAAAGATTGCTAATTATAGCAGCCCACCCACTGCCACCCCCCGCTGCTCCCACTGCTGGCAGAGCACTCACTGTGGGCCCGGCCGGCCTCAGCCCTTTGCCTACTTGACCTCACCACAGCCCAGCAAACCAGATATCATTAGGTTGAAACCTAGCAAGTGGCATTTTTGTAAGTCAAAAATGTCTGGCTATTGGGAATTTCATGTGGCTCAACTGGGTATTCTGATCCACATTTTACAGATGAGGAAGACAATGGTTAGAGAGGTTAAGTAACTTGCTCAAAGTCATGCCACTGCAAATGGCAACGCCAGGCCTGCAGCGGAGCTTCTTCTGACTCCAGCCTCTGGCCATTAAGCACGGGCTCATCCAACGGGCATGGGGCACACCACACCATCTCCTCTGTCCTCCCTCCGAGGACCCGCTCTTGTAGTCACCAAGTTCTTCCTTATGTCTGATCTAAAGTCACGCATTTCTTCATTCACTTGACAAAAGTTCACTGGTCACCTACCATGGACAACGTGTGCGCCTTCAGCGAACCCCAGTGTCATCCATGCTGTTCAGGTGGAGGGGACAATTTGAACAATGTCCTTAAATATCCGCGAGGGAGCTAACGAAGCCTCCTCTCTAGCTCTCTGGTATCTTGGCTAATCTCTCAGGTTCTGGTAGCTTTCTCTTAGAAACACTCATCTAACTGAATTATAACCCAGAACCCTTTATCTCCCTTCCTGGAAGAAAGTCACCAAAAGGCAAATCCACCGTGGTAAGTGTGTTCACACCCAGGGTGAAAGCTGCCCTCATTGACCCAAAACTTGCCAGCATTTTGGGCCCATGCCTTTGCTGTGGGCAGACCAGGAACAGGTGCTGTACATGTCCAGGCAGGGCTGTGGGACGGGCGGGGGGACATAAGAGAGGAAACCCCGGATCTCTCACGGGCATCCCTGTGTTTTCTTCCACCTACCCCCAGAGCAACACCTACCAGGCCATCCTCTCCACAGACGGGAGCAGGTCCTATGCCCTGTTTCTCTACCAGAGCGGTGGGATGCAGTGGGACGTGGCCCAGCGCTCAGGCAACCTCGTGCTCATGGGCTTCTCCAGGTAGGATGGGAGGGGTTGTCAGCACTGAGCAGATGGCAGGGAGGGTGCAGAGTGGGGTTTCACTGCACACACACTCCCACCCTGGGGCAAGATGTGAACCCTCCTGGCTGGTGCTTCTGACTCACGCTGACTCCAGCTCCCGCTGGGGCCAGGCATCTGGCTGTTTCCCACGACAAGAACACCCATTTGTCCACCACATCCTCTCCCATCCCAGTCCCCGTGCATTGTAATAATTCCCAGAGCTTTGGCTTCCCTGATTTCCACTACATTAGCTGGCCTCTCTTACCTTCTCAAATATCATGATAATAACAGCCAAGACTGATGACACTAACACTTCACGTACGTTATTGCATGTCATGATCACAACCACCCCATGAGGCGGATACTATTTATCATCCCCACTCTACAGATCAGGAAACTGAGACACAAATAGACAATTTGCCTAAAGTCCCAGAGCTGGGAAGTGGCAATGTGATTTGAACCCAGACATCTGAGGCTAGAATCTGCCTTCCCGACTTTCTGAGAATTCCAAGGAGCACCAAAAGCTTATAAGGAGCTGGTGGTGAAGGGAGAGAGGAGGCACGGGGCTGTGGGCGGTTGAAATATGGATTTCCGTGTGTGGGAGGCTGTCTCCGACGCAACAGTGCACCGTCTCTGTCCCATATGCTGGTGTGTGGCAATCAGTGCAAAGGCCACATGTCTTGTTCTTCACTTGATCTTAGCCAAAAGGCCGAGAAGCGATGTCTTTTGTCCTTGATAATTGCTGCAAATGGTCTTCTCCTACACTGAGTGTGCTCAGGTTACCCCTTTGATTACACTGCTTTCACTGGTTACTTGGTGTGCTATGAAGGTGAAAGGAGGGGAATTACCCAACTGCCTAGGAATTTCACATGGTCCAAGTACACCCGAGGAAGGTGTCACACAGGGGTGCATCATCCTGCTTGTGTCAGAGAGGAGGAAAAGCCCAAGAGTCCCCACTCTGCAGCAGGCACCCAGGATGGGGCTACAGGCCGCCGCTCCAGGCTTCTCTCCTTCCTGTGCATGCTCGGACCCCGCACCTGCAGATGGTGATGGCCATAGTGGTGGTCGTGGTGGCGATGGTGGTAGTGTTGGTGGTGGTGGCGGTGATGATAGTGTTGGTGTTGATGGTGGTGCTGATAGTGGTGGTTGTGGAAGTGGTGATGGTGGTAGTGGTGGTGATGGTGGTGATTTTGGTGGTAGTGTTGGCAGTGGTGGTGGTGGCGGTGGTGGTGGCGATGGTGGTAGTGTTGGTGTTCGTGGTGGTGCTGATGGTGGTAGTGTTGGTGGTGGTGGTGGAAGTGGTGATGGTGGTAATGGTGGTGATGGTGGCGATGGTGGTAGTGTTGGTGGTGGTGGTGGCGGCAGTGGTGGTGGTGATGGTGGCGGTATTGGTGTTGGTGGTGGTGGTGGCTGTGGTGGTGGTGGCAATGGTGGTAGTGTTGGTGGTGGTGGCGATGGTGGTAGTGTTGGTGGTGGTGGAGGCGGTGGTGGTGGTGGTGGAACTGGTGGTGGTGGTAGTGGTGATGGTGGTGGAGGTGGTGATGGTGGCAGTGTTGGTGGTGGTGG
>NW_012102020.1:1373507-1377372 GCF_000951045.1 Mandrillus leucophaeus
ATGGTGGTAGTGTTGGTGGTGGTGGCGATGGTGGTAGTGGTGGTGGTGGAGGCGGTGGTGGTGGTGATGGTGGTAGTGTTGGTGGTGGTGGAGACGGTGGTGGTGGTGGTGATGGTGGTAGTGTTGGTGGTGGTGGTAGTGTTGGTGTTGGTGGTGGTCACAGCAGTGGCAGCACCTGTTGTATCGAGGCCTCACTTAGTTCTGAGGGATTCGCAGATGTTACTGCATTGAATCCTCACTGTACAGCTAGGTAGTGCTACTGTAATCCCTTTTACACAGATGTGAAAACTAAGAATCAGAGAGGGTCAGTAAGTTGTCCGTGGTCACCAAGCTAGTAAGTGTGGGGATCAGCAGTTGAATCCGTCACTGCCTAACTCCAGAAACTGGCTCTTAACCATCACAATACACTGTCCCTAGAGTCTGTCCCGCTCCAAACCCTCTGCTTGTTGAAGGGAAACAAACAGAAATGAGGCCTGAACTCTGTTGTTTTCACGCCCCTGTCTCGTGACCAAGCGGACCTGCCAGTTTCTTGCAGAAGCGGAATTGGTTAGAGCCTCCTACCTCTGCCCATCCGTCTTGTCCCCTCTGCTGCTCAGTGCTGGGGCTCGACAATGGGGGTTGGCTGACCCACTGACCCACTGACCCACTGCCCGCCTAGCTGGCTGACCAGCTGCTGACCGGCCAGCGGGATGAATGGACGCCTTGCAACCGCGAGGCAAGAGCCTGTGCATGACAGAGGCCTGAGAGAGTCTCTCCTTCCCTGCAGTGGAGACGGCTATTTCGAAAACAGCCCACTGATGTCCCAGCCAGTGTGGGAGAAGTATCGCCCTGATAGATTCCTGAATTCCAGCTCAGGTAAAAGTGCCACCTTATCACCCCTGAGCTGGTCTCAAGCCCTCGTGTGTCCTCCAGCCCACACACCACCGCAGTCCTAGAGGGCCGCTCCCTAACGTCACCACCGTCCTGAAGGGCCTCCCCTGCACAGTCCAACCTCCTACAGGTCTAGGTGGGATGTGGCACTGCCCAGGGGGCCGCTGGTACCTCCTGCACCCCTGGACACAGCACAGTCTCAGAGGGGGCTACATCTTCTCCCTCAGATGAACCAACCCAAGAGGGCTGTCAGGGGGGCCCAGATCCTGGAAGTGAGGACAGGGTCTTGTGGGAGGTGGGATTTGAATGGGCAGTTTAGACAATTCTCCAAGTGTCCTGCCCAGAGCAGGAATGAGAACCCAGGTGAGATCCTTTAAGAAAATCTACCGGCCGGGCGCGGTGGCTCACGCCTGTGATCCCTGCACTTTGGGAGGCTGAGGTGGGCGGATCGCCTGAGGTCAGGAGTTTGAGACCAGCCTGGGCAACATGGTGAAACTCTGTCTCTACTAAAAACACAAAAATTAGCCGGGCATCGTAGCGCACACCTGTAATTCCAGCTACTCGAGAGGCTGAGGCAGGAGAATCGTTTGAACCCGGGAGGTGGAGGTTGCAGCGAGCCGAGATCGCTCCACTGCACTCCCGCCTGGGTGACAGAGCGAGACTCCATCTCAGAAAGAGAGAATCCACGAAGGAGAGGCCGACATTCATCATCATCATTTACTGGGCGCCTGCTGTGTGCTGGACACTGTGCTAACAGCCAGAAACATTTTAAAACAGAAAAAGATCAACTATGTTTACTCTCAAAGAGCTTTCATGTGGGTAGAAAGACAAGTGTCAAGAGGCAGACGATGGCACCTTCTCCGACTCAGTCCAGAGGCCCCAATGGGAAAGAAACAATAGTTTCCAAAATGTGATAGGATAAAGGACAGTTCAGCCTTAGAAACCAGCCACGTGAATTGTGAAGTATAAATCCAGTTCTGTTTGTTCTGTGGCAACCACTTTTGGTAAAGAAGCAGACGCTAAGTCAAGCAATGGGCTTTGGGGGTGGAATCCTTGCCCACCTGACGTGGGCCCTTTTTCCCTCCCCATCCCCGGACCCCAGGCCCAGGCCCCAGATAAGCCCTTTCTCTCTCCCCATCTCCTGACCCCAGGCCTCCGAGGGCTGCAGTTCTACAGGCTACACCGGGAAGAAAGGCCTAACTACCGTCTCGAGTGCCTGCAGTGGCTGAAGAGCCAGCCTCAGTGGCCCAGCTGGGGCTGGAACCAGGTCTCCTGCCCTTGTTCCTGGCAGCAGGGACGATGGGACTTACGATTCCAACCCGTCAGCATAGGTGACACCACCTTCCCGCCCCCCACAAGCTCACCCACCACCCTCTCTGCTCGCGCCCTCAGCCTCCCGCCCTCTCTGCTCGCGCCCTCTTCCCAGAAACAGCCCCTGCTTGTTCCCGCCCCGCCCCTGGCAGCCCCAGCCTGGGCCTGAGTGGGACTGGACTTGTTTCAGGTCTCTTGGGCCTCGGCAGCAGGCAGCTCTGCAGCTTCACGTCCTGGCGAGGAGGCGTGTGCTGCAGCTACGGGCCGTGGGGAGAGTTTCGTGAAGGCTGGCACGTGCAGCGTCCCTGGCAGTTCGGTGCGTGAGTCCATGGAGATCTCAACCCCACCTTCCCAGCCAAGCAGGGGACCCTCAGCATGAAGCCTCTTGTCCTCATTCCTTCCTAGACCCTTCCCCTCTCTGGGCCTCCATTTCCTGATCTGGTAACATTAGGAAGCTTCCAACATCCCCACCAGCAGACATTCGGGGATGTGTGAGCTGAGTGCCTCTTTGCCCATCTCCGTACCTGGCTCCGCATCCCTAGGCCAGAGTGGGGCCATCTCTCCAGGCAAGAAGAGAGCACCTAGGCTGACCCTGTCCCTGTAGGCCCGGATGAGCAGGATGTTTGGGGGAAGACTGAGAATCAGCTCCCGCAGAGACCCTCCAAGGGAGCTGCAGAGAACAGGGGTGTGGGTCACGTGGTCTGTGTCCTCCCGTTCTCTCCCCTGTCCCTTGGCAGTTTCCCGTTCCCTGACTGTCAGCCATGCCCTCCCCACTCCCATTATGTTGAGAGTGTCAGTACTTGGCTGTCCACCCTCAGGACAGGAAATCTGCTTATCCCCTACCATGCACCCTGCTGCACAGTGGCCCCAGTGCCTGCAGAAGAGACAGCACCCTGTCCACTGCCCAGGGTCATGAGAGGGCCGTGCTGGATTCCAAAGCCATGCTCTTGCCACCAACACCACCCCGTCCTACCCAGCTCTCCACCGACCCTGCCCTGCCACCCAGCTCTCCACTGACCCTGCCCTGCCACCAAGCTCTCCACTGACTCTGCCCTGCCACCAAGCTCTCCACCGACACGGCCCTGCCCCACCCAGCTCTCCGGCTGGGTCCTCCAGGTCCTCAGCCTCCCCGACTCACTGCTCTTCTCTGCAGCCCCGGAACTGGAACCGCAGAACTGGTGCTGCCTCTGGAATGACAAGCCCTACCTCTGTGCCCTGTACCAGCAGAGGCGGCCCCGCGTGGGCTGTGCTACATACAGACCCCCACGGCCTGGTGAGCCTCAGGGCCCAGGCCCAGGCAGAGCCTCTGGGGAGGGGGAGCTTCTGGGCTTCCAGGAGGTGGCGTCTGGATGAGGAGTAGGGGCAGAGCTGTGGCCACAAGGGAAGATGGAGATGACGCCAGTGATGGGCGGACGGCCAGTGGAGGGGCTTTGTACCTGGTGTTGGGGAAGGAGTGAGAATAGTGGGGCACAAAAGTGCAAGGAGCCTTGAGGGGAGGAATCTGTGCTCCGTGAACATCTCCCCTGCTGAGTCCACCTGGCAGGTGTCCCCCCTGACTACAGTGAGGAATCCCAGCCCCGAGTCCTCCTGACAGGTGCCCCCCACTGCCCGGCCCCTGACTGTAGTGAGGAATCTCAGCCCCGAGTCCTCCTGACAGGTGCCCCCCACTGCCCGGCCCCTGACT
>NW_012102020.1:1383427-1384606 GCF_000951045.1 Mandrillus leucophaeus
AAGGCAGCCGGGCAGGGTGTGAGGGCCGGTCCTCCCGGCTCCCCTGGAGGCCTGACAGCAGGTGCGACGGCCGAGGCTGCCAGGCCCTGGCCTCTCCCCACTGCGTTCACTGGATGCTCCCCAGGAAGGGGACAGCTGTGTGCCCAGGGTGGCCAACCTCCCACTCTGACTGTCCCTCAGGAGTCTGGAATAACAATCCGCAGGACGACTTCAGGATGCCCAATGGCTCCACCGTGCCCCCAGGGAGCTCTGAGGAGACGCTTTTCCACTACGGAATGACCTGTGAGTCTGGGTAGGATCTCGGGGCAGAAGGGGCAGGTAAGGAGAGCCAGTGTGTTTAGGTCGTCCCCCTCAGCCCTGTAGGAAGCAGACCTCCATCCTCCCTAAGGTCCGAGGAATCTGTGCCCCCCCTCGGCCCCCCAGGACTGTCCCCCCAGGACCAGTGCACCTGCCTTTCTCTAGCTGGAGGAGAGAATGGGGTAGGTCGAGTGTCCTCTCTCACCACAGCAGGCGTTTCCAGACTCAGAAGCTAGAAACCGCTGTCGCCCTGCACTCCCACCGCCCCGCTCCAGGCCACATAAAGTGAGGGGTAGGGGTGGACACAGAAGGAATAAGGCTGAGTGCCATGCCCGGTACCATCACGCTCTGTGTGTTACAGGGCAGATCAACGGGACAGGCCTCCTTGGCAAGAGGAATGACCAGCTGCCTTCCAACTTCACCCCTGTTTTCTACTCACAACTGCAAAACAGCTCCTGGGCTGAAGATGTGATCTCCAGCTGTAATGGAGACAGCTCATGCATCTATGACACCCTGGCCCTGCGCAACGCAAGCATCGGACTTCATACGAGGGCCGTCAGCAAAACCTACAAGCAGGTGAACGCCACCCTCAGTAAGTGGCCCGAGCCCCTGGGAGGCCTTTTCAGAGCAGAAGCAGATGAGGAGCTGCCCTTCCCTGACCCTGCTTTACCCTGTGCATCTGCATTCACTGAACAGATTCTTTTGCTCCTGTTATTCCTCTGCTCAGACCCTCCAGTGGCTTCCCCCGCTCTCTCCATCCTAGCAGTGGCCTTTGGCCCGGTTCGGGTTCTCAGAGCTCTTCTCCTAGTGCTGGACCCCTTCCCAGCTCCCTGCACTCCAGCCTGCTCAGTCTGCCCCCCCGCCATTTCTCAGAGCTCTTCT
>NW_012102020.1:1387245-1388396 GCF_000951045.1 Mandrillus leucophaeus
AGTGAGGAATCCCAGCCGCGAGTCCACCTGACAGGTGTCCCCCCCGCCAACTGCAGTGAGGAATCCCAGCCCCGAGTCCTCCTGACAGGTGACCCCCTGACTACAGTGAGGAATCTCAGCCCTGAGTCCTCCTGACAGGTGCCCCCCTGACTGCAGTGAGGAATCTCAGCCCTGAATCCACCTGACAGGTGCCCCCCACCCCCCTGCTCCCGACTGTACTGAGGAATCTCAGCCCTGAGTCCACCTGACAGGTGCCCCCCTGACTATACTGAGGAATCTCAGCCCTGAGTCCACCTGACAGGTGCCCCCCGGGCTGCAGTAAGGAGTCCCAGCCGGGCACTTGGTTTGTCATGCTGAGGCGGCATCTCTTTTTTTCCCCAGCCTGGATGTTCGGGGACCCCCACATCACCACCTTGGATGGTGTCAATTACACCTTCAATGGGCTGGGGGACTTCCTGCTGGTCGGGGCCCAGGACGGGAACTCCTCCTTCCTGCTGCAGGGCCGCACGGCCCAGACTGGCTCAGCCCAGGCCACCAACTTCATCGCCTTTGCGGCTCAGTACCGCTCTGGCAGCCTGGGCCCCGTGACGGTGAGTGAGGGGCGCGGGGACCTCCCTGCATTGCATGCACAGGGACCTTCAGCCACACACTGAGGCTAAGGAGAAGGAAGACAGCGAAGAAGACAAGCCGGGCAGGAGGGGGGGAGCCACGCCCCATCCGCGCAGCTGTCCCGGAGTAAATCCTGGGGATGGGGGATTACGGCTCTGGCGCCACGGTTTCCCAGCTGTTTGGCTTCGAAGAAACTAGTTAACTTGGTTTTCTCCTGGTAAGAATGGGGATAACATGACTTGCCTCACGGGCTGTTGTGAGAGCTAAAGGGGATCATCCGAAAACCATGCCTGGCCCTGCGGAGCACACGGTAGACGGGGCTGGCGTCACCTTCCTCCAGGCCCAGGGCGCAGCTTCCAGCCCCGGGGGCTCTCCCAGCCGCTCTCCTGGGCGTCGGCTCCACCTGCGGGTCGGGCTCAGACCCCTTCCCATCTCCTTCCAGGTCCAATGGCTCCTTGAGCCTCATGATGGAATCCATGTCCTGCTGGATAACCAGACTGTGACATTTGAGCCTGGCCATGGAGACGGCGGAGGTGGGCGGG
>NW_012102020.1:1394111-1394600 GCF_000951045.1 Mandrillus leucophaeus
GACAGGTGCCCCCCACTGCCCGGCCCCTGACTGTAGTGAGGAATCTCAGCCCCGAGTCCTCCTGACAGGTGCCCCCCACTGCCCGGCCCCTGACTACAGTGAGGAATCCCAGCCCTGAGTCCTCCTGACAGGTGCCCCCCCAACTATAATGAGGAATCCCAGCCCTGAGTCCACCTGACAGGTGCCCCCCACTGCCTGGCCCCCGACTGTACTGAGGAATCTCAGCCCTGAGTCCACCTGAGAGGTGCCCCCCACACCACTGTAGTGGGGAATTTCAGCCCTGAGTCCACCTGACAGGTGCCCCCCCGACTGTAGTGAGGAATCCCAGCCCCGAGTCCACCTGAGAGGTGCCCCCCCGACTATAGTGAGGAATCCCAGCCCCGAGTCCTCCTGACAGGTGCCCCCCCGACTATAGTGAGGAATCCCAGCCCCGAGTCCTCCTGACAGGTGCCCCCCTGACTATAGTGAGGAATCTCAGCCCTGAGTCCA
>NW_012102020.1:1394650-1402259 GCF_000951045.1 Mandrillus leucophaeus
GCTGGACCCCTTCCCAGCTCCCTGCACTCCAGCCTGCTCAGTCTGCCCCCCCGCCATTTCTCAGAGCTCTTCTCCTAGTGCTGGACCCCTTCCCACCTCCCTCCACTCCAGCCCCGCAGGCTCCTCTGTGTTCCTCAAACACACCAGGCATATGCGCTCAGCTCCCAGGCTTCACAGTGCTGTTCTCTTGCCTGAATGCCTTTCCTTCCCTGGACAGCCACACGCTTGCCCCTCACCTCCTTTATGTCTTTATTCCAATTCCCCTCCTCAGCGAGGGCTCTCTTGGCCGCCCTGTCTAAAATGGCACATTCACCCACACTTCCTGTTTGCCTTCCCTGCTTTATTTTTTTCTCCTTAGCATTTATAATTACTCAACATATTTTATAATTTTCACAGGTATCTTTTTTATTATTAATTCATGACTGTATCCTCACTACCCAGAGCAATGCCAGCCACTTAGCCCAATAAATATTTGTTAAATGACAGATTGAATGGATGTGTGAACCAACTATGAAATGGAAATGGCAGGGCTCCGAGAAACAGACCTGTGAAAAGGTTTCACTCCCTCTCTCTTTCTGGACAAATGTGATGTGCATTTCGATGTGACCCTCCAGGTTTTTTTCTTTCTTTCTTTCTTTTCTTTTCTTTTTTTTTTAAGATGGAGTTTCACTCTTGTTGCCCAGGCTGGAGTGCAGTGGCATGATCTCGGCTCACGGCAACCTCTGCCTCCTGGGTTCAAGTGATTCTCTTGCTTCAGCCTCCTGAGTAGCTGGGATTACAGGTGCCCATCACCATGCCTGACTAATTTTGCATTTTTAGTAGAGACAGGGTTTCACCATGTTGGTCAGGCTGGTCTTGAACTCCCGACCTCAGGTGATCTGCCGGCCTCGGCCTCCCAAAGTGCTGGGATTATAGGCGTGAGACACCACGCCCGGCACCCTTCAGGTTTTCAGCCCTTTGCCGAAGGTACAACTCTGTAATGGTCTAAACAAATCTGCTCTCTAATTCACTTTTTGTCATACCCAGCATAGCACCATGTTCAGGAAAGAATCCGAAAGGAACTATTTTTGAGGAGGCTGGGGGAGAGAGAGAGGCTAAAGATTTGGCTAGGTGGGCAGTACAGTCCCAGCCTGCTGTGCGTCAGTCGAGAGCAGGTACACAGAATAATTCCTTCTTCCAGAGGTGGGGCACAGTCCTGGGAATGCCTCACACATGTTAGAGTTGAGAAAGAGAGGAGGCTGATAAAGCAGGCGACTGCCCTCCCTCGGAACCCCCATCCCCTCTTTGTGTTTCAGATCAGTACCCGCCCTCCATCAATGGTGGTCGTGTGGTTGAAGCCTACAAGGGGCAGACCACACTGATTCAGTACACCAGCAACGCTGAGGATGCCACCTTCACGCTCAGAGACAACTGTACTGACTTTAAGCTCTTTGGTAAGAATGTTTGGCTGGGGAGAGTGGGGAGGTGGGTAGGGGATGAGGTCAGAGTCAAACTTTGGGAAATTTTGCATTGCTATACCCAGCAAAACTTGCTGTCACTCTTTCATTTGAACATCCAGGACCGGCATTTCTGAGGAACGATACATATAACTCAAATAGGTGCCCCCCAGTAAGTAGTAGTGACAGGCTTATGGTGATTTGGTCAGATAGGTAGAGTGAATCTGGGCACATAGAACTGATTCAAGGCTGGGCGCGGTGGCTCATGCCTGTCATCCCAGCACTTTGGGAGGCCGACGCGGGTGGATCATCTGAGGTCAGGAGTTTAAGACCAGCCTGGCCAACACGGTGAAACCCCATCTCTACTAAAAAAACAAAAAAATAGCCAGGCATGGTGGCGGGTGCCTGTAATCCCAGCTCTTCGGGAGATTGAGGCAGAAGAATCGCTTGAACCTAGGAGGCAGATGTTGCAGTGAACTGAGATCGCGTCACTGCACTCCAGCGTGGGCAATAGAGCGAGACTCCATCTCAAAACAACAACAACAAAAAAACTGACTCAAAGATCATTTAATCTCAATCTGATCATACGCAGTCATCTTTAATCATTATGCATTCACCAAAGTATTAGAATAATCAAGTGCAACATTTAAAATGACCAATTTACAACATTTTTATATCTATTAAAGGAAGGATCTAATGTAGGACAAGACTTAAAGAAATATAAAAAATACTTTCATTTGGTACCTTTCTTGCTCTTTTTATGTCTGGTAATCGTGTTTACCTAGCTGTGTCTCTCCTTGTCTGATTTCCTGGGCTAGGACCCAGTAACGTACCATCGCTTCCTCTCCATAAAGGTGTTAGAGACCCTGAGCCCTGCATCCACGATCACGGCCAAAGGGTCCCAGCACAAGGGATGCCGCTGCCTGTTGCCAGCACTAATTCTGTGGGTGACTGTTCTTAGCTAAACCAAAGCCCCAGGGGGCATATCTGCATTTCTTTGCCTCTCTGCCTGACGTTCTTTCTCTCCATGTGCCAGAAGGGACTGCTTTGCCCACATCCCTTTTGCCTCACATGCGTCCTCCCAAGTGTGAGACAATTGTGCCCCACGTGCGTCCTTCCAGGTGCAAGACAACGGCGTTGGGAGATTTTATTCTCCACGGGCTCCATCCCTGGAGGACGATGGTCTGGAAATTGCGTTCGTCTGTTCTCTGTCACTTCCTTTCAATCTGCTGTTCTAGGCTTTCCTATTTTCTTGAAAAGTGTAAGTTGGATCAGAAGATGTGTAGCAGTGTTTCACTACAGTGTGGTGTCTGAAGGGGGTGTCTGGGAAAGGTCCAGGAAGTGGGGGGTGGGTGAGAAATCAGGGCAAAGGATGGGGCTGCTGTGAGAATGAAGCTGGTTTGGCTGGCAGCATAGCCTGGGGAGGTGCCTGGAGGATCCTGGCCTTGATCCTCCATCCCCCAGGATGTGCCATCCTGGTGCAAGCCCAGCGAGGGCTTCCCTTTGGGGTTTCTTCAGTGGGAAACTGCTTTTCCCTCTGTGGTGTCCCCTGTTACAATCAGTATGTTGGACTGGTGCCACCTCCTTCCAGCTGGGAGCGTGACCAGGATCACCCCTGATACCAGCCTTGCTCAAAGGAAATCACCAATGAGATTTGTCTGGGGAGTGGGGAGGTGGCCTGAGAGGGGTGGGAGAAGCCCCGCGTCAGCAATCAGGGTGTTAGATGAGGATGCATCAGACCACAGAGCTGAGGAGTCTCCCAGCTCTCAACGTTCTCATCTTCCCCGGGGCAGAGAATGGGACGTTGCTATGGACACCCAAGTCGTTGGAGCCATTCACTCTGGAGATTCTAGCGAGAAGTGCCAAGATTGGCTTGGCATCTGCACTCCAGCCCAGGACTGTGGTCTGCCATTGCAATGCAGAGAGCCAGTGTTTGTACAACCAGACCAGCAGGGTGGGCAACTCCTCCCTGGAGGTGAGTGTTGGGAGGCAGGTGAGGAGTTTCTGTGCCGAGGGGAGAGGAAACGGGAGTGGAACGGATGCTGTGATTCTGCCTCTGCTGGGTGTGTTGGTGTTGGGAGGTGGGTGGAGCAGATTCCAGTCTCAGGTCAAAAACTCACATGGGAAGAAAGAGAACTTTCTGGCCGGGTGCAGTGGCTCACGCCTTTAATCACAGCACTTTTGGAGGCTGAGGCAGGCGGATCACAAGGTCAGGAGATCGAGACCATCCTGACCAACATGGTGGAACCCCATCTCTACTAAAAATACAAAAATCAGCTGGGTGTGGTGGCGGGCGCCTGTAGTCCCAGCTACTTGGGAGGCTGAGGCAGGAGAATCGCTTGAATGCGGGAGGCGGAGGTTACAGTGAGCCAAGATTGCGCCACTGCACTCCGGCCTGGGCAACAGAGTGAGACTCCATCTCAAAAAGAAAGAATGAAAAGAAAGGAAAGAAAGAAGGAAGGAAAGAAAGGAAAGGAGAGACAGACAGAAAGAAAAGAAAGAGAAAGAAAAGGAAGGAAGGAAAGAAAGAAAGGGGAAGGAAGGAAGGAAAAGAAAGAGAAAGAAAGAAACTTTATTGGAGAAAAAGAAAGAAGAAAGAAAGAAGGAAGGAAGGAAAGAAAGGGGAAGGAAGGGAAAGAAAGAGAAAGAAAAAGGAAGAGAGAAAGAAAAGAAAAGAAAGAAAGAGAAAGAAACTTGATTGCTTATAGTTCAACTGGACTTTTCTCTCCCACCTCCCCTCTGCCAGGTTGGCAGGAAGCCTCCACCTCAGTCTTTCTCACAGTGCCCAATGGTTCCCAGTTCCACAGCTCTGTGGCAAAGCTCAGCAGAGGGCCCTGCGGTGTGGGGTGGAAGGTGGTCATGGGGTCCCTGGGCATGAGTCCACACAGGTTTCCATCCCAGCTCTGCCCCACTTCAGCTTCAGACCCAGGGAGAGGCTCTGCTGCTTCTGTGCCTTGCTCAGACACAGGACACCTTTTACGAGGCCGCTTATGGTCCTGTCTGCCTAGAAGCACCCTACAGCCATTTCTCCCTAGGATGTCATCATCACGGTGCTGGGAAGAGAGCTGCTGGTCGCTCTATCTTGACACCTCCAAGCCCCTTTGCTTTCTCTTTTACTCTCTCCCTCTGGCTAAAAGAAACATCTTTTTCAGTTTGGAGAAATTACTTCTCCATGTTTCTAGCCAAGATACTTGGCCTAATTCCACGACTCTTGTCCTATCTGCTTTTTAATTTTTATTTTTGGTTGTAAAGGAAGAGCCAGAAAGTGTTTATCTGGCAACACAAAACCACCTCCTTCACCCTTTACACACACACACGCACACACACACACATGCACACATGCACACACACACACAGACACATACACATACACATCCCTCTGAAGCATGAGCAGAGAATGGGAACTTGAAAGGGATAGAGGTAGTGATGGTTGGTGGGGTGGGGGGTAGAAAAGGATAAAATACACAATGGGAAAAAGACAGATGAAAATCAATCTACTATTCTGGAGCTGCCCCGAGTTGCTTCAGTAAGGGAGTTGGAAAGGGGAGTGCAGGGAGCGTGGGGAGATGTTGGAGCCACAGCCTTTGCTGCGCTGTTGTTCTGGTTGCTGTGTTTTCTCAGTACTTAGCAGGGAGGTTCCGTCTTCTTGGTTTGGGGGTCAGCAAGGGAGGTCAAAATGTCAGCTTATATGAAATCCAGTTTGCAGGTCACATAGAAGCCTGAGGCAGGTGGATTGCTTGAGCTCAGGACTTCGAGACCAGCCTGGGCAATATGTGAAGACGCTGTCTCTAATAAAAATCAAAAAATTAGCTGGGCATGGTGGCATATGCCTGTAATCCCAGCTATTTGGGAGGCTGAGGCACAAGAATTGCTTTAACTCGGGAGGGGGACATTGCAGTGAGCCGAGATCGAGACACTGCACTGCAGCCTGGAAAACAGAACGAGACTGTCTCATAAAAAAAAGAAAAAGGAAAATACAAAAATTAGTGGGCATGGTAGTACATGCCTATAGTCCCAGCTCCTCAGGAGGCTGAGGTGGGAGGATGGCTTGAACCTGGGAGGTGGAGTTTGCAGTGAGCCGAGATCAAGACACTGCACTCCAGCCTGGGTGACAGAGTGCGACCCTGTCTCAAAATAAATAAATAAATAAGGAATCCAGTTTTCAAGCAATAGTACATACACACATACATGATACATACATTGATACATACATACATACATGATACACACATACATGGATATATACATACATTGATACATACATGGATACATACATACATGATACACACATTGATACATACGATACATACATGCATGGATACATACATGATACATACATTGATACGTGGATACATACGTGCATTGATATATACACACATGATACATATATACATACATGGATACATACATAGATACATGGATACATTCATTCATTCATTAATGCTTCAATCATTCACGCATCCCCCGTCTTCCTCTAGAAAGGATTTCAGGCAAAGAGCTAGAGTCTGAGAGGGAAGAGGCTGAGATCCTGGTGCAGGGCCAGGCAAGGAGTCGGGGTAAATAATCAACCAGGGAGGCCAAATGGGCAGGACTACCGTGTGACTTTAGGGCCTTGCAGCCCCAGGGCCTGGTCAAGAAGATACTCACCAGGTGCTGGTGGAGCTGAGACATGACTCAGGCAGGGTCCACGGGTTCCCAGGCCAAAGGGGTCAGTCAGAGACAGCCAGAAGCCCTTACCAGTTTGGTCTCCTGGCCGCCCGTGATCAGCAACCTTCCTCCAGATGGCCGGCTGCAAGTGTGACGGGGGCACCTTCGGCCGCTACTGCGAGCGCTCCAAGGACACCTGTGAGGAGCCGTGCTTCCCGAGTGTCCGCTGCATTCCTGGGAAGGGCTGCGAGGCCTGCCCTCCACACCTGACTGGGGATGGACGGCACTGCGCTGGTGAGCCGGGAACAGGGCCTGGAGGAGGGGCTTCTGGGAGCAGCTCACAGCTCAAGGGTGTGGACAGCCAAAGGCAAACTATTTCTCTCCCTTCTCCGGCAAGCCTTTAGAATGCGCAATCTAGGTAGGTAATCTAGGCAGGTATGGGAAATCTAGGCAGGTACGGGAAATCTAGGTAGGCCTGGAAAGGGGGTGGATGGTGTGGTGCTGAAGGAGAAGAGGTTGTACAGGCATAGGGGAGGGGACGGGGCTAAAAATCCCTGAGGCATTGATGGGGGAAACCCTGGGCAAAAGACTGAAGATGGTCTGCCCAGGGGAGGAGACTTCAGCAGCGGCCAGGGAACCGGGCAAGCTGGCTCCTCGGGCTCCCTGGGGGTCTTCAGAGACACGAGGCCCAGGATCTCTGCATCTCACGAGTCAGGACGTTTGGAGGGGCTGGTGTGGGGATCTGGCAGCAAAGGTGCCTGATTTTCCGTTTGAGTCCTCCCAGCCATCTGTTCCTCCCGCTCTGAGCCATCAGAGTCTGATGAGGGAGATCACAGCAAGGCCTTTACCAAGCCCCCTTAGGCACCCAAATAAAATCTAGAGATCACTGTGCCTTCAGAGCCGAGGCCAGAGTGGGTAGAACCACAGATTTTATAAACGCAGAAGAGGAGACGGAAGTGAGAGGCAAGGGCGTGAGGAAAGCCGGCTGGGGGCCCCTCCTCTGCCAGCCTTCAGGGTCCTTTCTGAAGCAGAAGGCCTGAGAAACACTCCAGTCCCTCTCTAGAAGTGGAAGAATACCTGCCTGGTCGAGGAAAGGGGTTGCCTTGCAGAGAAACGCCTGGAAAAGGGGGGAAGGATGGTTTGGGGTTCTGAGTGGCCCACAGCAGAACGCTGGGGGAAAGAAAGCAGGCCTGTCCCAGAGCGGGTTTCCACGGGCTGGGCTCTCCCTCCGCTGCCCCAGTGCGCTGCTGCTGACCTCCCTGCTCACTCTGCAGCTCTGGGGAGCTCTCTCCTGTGTCGGAACCAGTCCTGCCCTGTGAATTACTGCTACAATCAAGGCCGCTGCTACATCTCCCAGACTCTGGGCTGCCAGCCGACGTGCACCTGCCCCCCGGCCTTCACCGATAGCCTCTGCTTCCTGGCTGGGAACAACTTCAGTCCAACTGTCCACCTAGGTACCGCCCTCTCACCCCCACGCTCCACCCAGGCCCCGCCCTCTCACCCCCACGCTCCACCCAGGCCCCGCC
>NW_012102020.1:1403074-1417505 GCF_000951045.1 Mandrillus leucophaeus
GCCCCACCCAGGCTCCGCCTTCTCACCCCCGTGCCCCACCCAGGCTCTGCCCTCTCACCCCTGCGCCCCACCGGGGCCACGCCCTCTCACCTCCACACTCCTCCCACCTTTAGGGAATGGGATATGATAATGGGATGGGGAAGCTCTGGGGTCACAGGACAGAGCTCCGGATTTCTCTGGGATGGTGTAAGGTGCGGGCTGTAGGAGCAGGGGAGGGCAGCTGTCACAGCAAGGACCACGGGGCTGTGTGGCCTGTGGAGGAAGGACGGAGGCAGAGACCTCACAGCTGGCTCAGTGAGATGAGCGGCGGGAGGCCCGGGGCATAGTGGAGTGAGCGCTAGGGTGAGGGCCACTTCTCCGGTGTCTTCAGTGACCTGTCACTGTGGAATGGAGCCGTCGCCCTGGGCTGGCCCGACGGACTTCTTGGGTAAGTCTGGGTAAACCGTGGGGTGACGATACATTTGCTTCTCCCATCTCCAGAACCTCCCTTAAGAGTCATCCAGCTCTTGCTCAGTGAAGAGGAAAATGCCTCCATGGCAGAGGTCAACGCCTCGGTCGGTGCTGCAGGCCGCGCTCCGGGTGGGAGGGGGCGCTTGGCGGGTTCAGTCGAGGGCGGAACCATCCCTGTGCGGCCTTCATCTTGTCATCCATCTGGATTCAATTGCCAGAGGAGGCCGGAGCCTCTTGCCCCATGGGAGGTGCAGGGCATTAGGAAGTGAGGAAGGCCGGGGACAGAAACCTCAACTCACCACAAGCAGAGGCCAGGGTGCCAAGTCACCCCAGCCGAGCCCTCTGAGCATCTCGGGTATGACCTGGAAGAAACCAAAGGACGTTTCGCCTCCAGGGAGTCTTCCCGGACTTCCCAGAGGGAACGGGGTGCTCTCTGCTCTTGGCTTCCAGGCCATACCCAATCACAGGCAAAGTTGCACAACGGCCGAGTGTTTGAGGCTCTAGAATCCTGCACACCCAGAATCAAAATCTCTGTGCTGCCCCTCACTAGAGCAGGTACGTTAATTACACACATTATATAACAGGTCATCTGTAAACGCAGGGACAAGCATAGCACCAGAGTCGACAGGCTGTCTCACCGTTTAAATGATGTGCGTCAAGCATTTAGTACCATGCCCGACATGCAAGTATTCAAACATTGTAATTGCTATTATTACTACTGCACACATAGCACTCCCCACTCCCCACTCCCCACTCCCTACTCCCTACTCCCCACTCCCCACTCCCCACTCCCTACTCCCCACTCCCCACTCCCCACTCCCTACTCCCCACTCCCCACTCCCTACTTTCCACTCCCCACTCCCCACTCCACACTCCATACTCCACACTCCCCACTCCCTACTTCCCACTCCTCACTCCACACTCCCCACTCCCTACTTCCCACTCCCCACTTCCCACTCCCCACTCCCTACTTGCCACTCCCCACTCCACACTCCCTACTTTCCACTCCCCACTCCCCACTCCATACTCCACACTCCCCACTCCCTACTTCCCACTCCCCACTCCCCACTCCCTACTTTCCACTCCCCACTCCCCACTCCCCACTCCCCACTTCCCACTCCCCACTCCCCACTTCATACTCCACACTCCCCACTCCCCACTCCCTACTTCCCACTCCCCACTCCCCACTCCACACTCCCCACTCCCTACTTCCCACTCCCCACTCCACACTCCCCACTCCTACTTCCCACTCCCTACTTCCCACTCCCTACTTCCCACTCCCCACTTCCCACTCCCTACTTCCCACTCCCCACTCCACACTCCCCACTCCACACTCCCCACTCCCTGCTCCCCACTCCACACTCCCCACTCCCTGCTCCCCACTCCACACTCCCTACTTCCCACTCCCCACTCCCCACTCCACGTGGTAAAATCTGTTGACATTTGTCACCTGCACCAGACTATGCACTCTTTGAGTTTAGACTCCACCTAAGTCACCTTGACACCCCCAGCCCCTGACCACCTCCTAGGTCTACTTAACCCATGTTCAGTATACTGTGGAGGGGTCATGAGTCATGCATCAGAGGCGAGGCTGAGGAGGGGGACAGAATGGAAAACCCTTCACTCACAACAAACATTATTAAGTAAGGACCCGCGACAGTCACTGGGCTAGGTTAGAGTGCGAGGATGCAGAGATGGTGAGGAATGTGCTGGGGTCCTGGGGCTCCCGTTCCAGGGGGAAACAGGGATGAATACACCCATCAAGGTGGGAGGGGATCTCCCCTCTGGATGGGGCCTCACCCCCACCCGCCCATCCCCCATCCTCTGTCCTAGGTGGCGTACATACTGGGGACCCTGGACATGCGGGCCTTTCTCCGCAACAGCCAAGTGAACCGAATGTAAGTGGGACTGTGTCCCCCTGAGCCCCCAGGTCCTCTTCCTCATCCCCCGCTCTCTGGCCCCCCTCACCGTCACCCTCCCACACAGCGATTCCCCAGCACCTGCCTCGGGAAGCCCCATTCAACACTGGATGGTCATCTCGGAGTTCCAGTACCGCCCTTGGGGCCCGGTCATCGACTTCCTGAACAACCAGCTGCTGGCTGCGGTGGTGGAGGCGTTCTTATACCAGGTTCCACGGAGGAGGGAGGAGTCCAGGAACCACGTGGTCTTCCAGCCCATCTCCGGGGAAGACGTGTGGGATGTGAGAGCCCGTGAGTCCATCCATTCCGGGGACAGTGTGGGGGTCACTGCAGGGGGCGGGTAAACGGAGGTGCTTCCGCCCACACAAACAAGTTAGTTGAGTTTTTCTGTTTGCTTGGTTTTGAGAGAAAACGTGAACATTTTATCCAGCTTCCTTTTAGATTCCAGAGCAGGAGCAGCCAGCAGCGCTAAGGCAGTCCCACGTATGCAGCTTCACAGAGCAAGTACCCAGCCAGGACCTTGCTGACTGTGGCCGCTAATAAAACAGCAGCAATTTATTTTCATAACATTGCTAATAGTTTTCTTAAGATGCCTTTGCACTAAAACATACACAAGGACACCCCCATCATGTCTGTCCTCCAGCTGCAGGCTATTAAGCTGGAGACTGGCCAGGGACAGAGGCAACTCTTCCCTGAAATGATGTGACCCTGTGCAAGCACCTTCCCCAGGCCAGGCCAGGCCTCAACACCCCCCAGCACCTTCCCCAGGCCAGGCCAGGCCTCAACACCCCCCAGCACCTTCCCCAGGCCAGGCCTCAACACCCCCCAGCACCTTCCCAAGGCCAGGCCAGGCCTCAATACTCCTCAGCACCTTCCCCAGGCGAGGCCTCAACACCCCCAAGCACCTTCCCCAGGCCAGGCCTCAATACTCCTCAGCACCTTCCCCAGGCGAGGCCTCAACACCCCCAAGCACCTTCCCCAGGCCAGGCCAGGCCTCAACACCCCCCAGCACCTTCCCCAGGCCAGGCCTCAATACTCCTCAGCACCTTCCCCAGGCGAGGCCTCAACACCCCCAAGCACCTTCCCCAGGCCAGGCCAGGCCTCAATACTCCTCAGCACCTTCCCCAGGCCAGGCCTCAACACCCCCAAGCACCTTCCCCAGGCCAGGCCAGGCCTCAACACCCCCCAGCACCTTCCCCAGGCCAGGCCTCAACACCCCCCAGCACCTTCCCAAGGCCAGGCCAGGCCTCAACACTCCTCAGCACCTTCCCCAGGCGAGGCCTCAACACCCCCAAGCACCTTCGCCAGGCCTCAACACTCCTCAGCACCTTCCCCAGGCGAGGCCTCAACACTCCTCAGCACCTTCCCCAGGCCAGGCCTCAACACTCCTCAGCACCTTCCCCAGGCAAGGCCTCAACACCCCCCAGCACCTTCCCCAAGCCAGGCCAGGCCTCAACACCCCCCAGCACCTTCCCAAGGCCAGGCCAGGCCTCAACACCCCCCAGCACCTTCCCCAGGCAAGACCTCAACACCCCCAAGCACCTTCCCCAAGCCAGGCCAGGCCTCAACACCCCCAAGCAGCTTCCCCAGGCCAGGCCAGGCCTCAGCACCCCCGAGCACCTTCCCCAGGCCAGGCCTCAGCACCCCCATCTGAAAATGAGATGGGATTTCTGAGCCCCCTTTCAGTGCTGACAGCCCCTGGTTCTCCCGGAACAGGTATAAGTTGGCAAGCTTGTCAGAGTAACAAAGGAGTAACACATCCTATTTTCTGTCTAGGGCAGAGAATAGGGCAGTGGCCACCCCAAACACAACAGAAAGTGCTGTTTTACTTGGGTCTGGGACCAAGCAAGAGCTTCTCCTAGAATGCAGGCTAAGCCCGCTCTCTCCTGGAGCAGTGGGTGAAATCCCTCAGAACTACTGTATGTTGGGGAGTTGGGGTAGGAGGCCCAGGGAGGCAAACCCTGACTACGCAATTAAGGAAAACCTATAATTTTTATTATACAAGTATCCTATGTTTATTGCAGAAACTTTAGGAAACACAAATTTAACAAAAAGAAAAGAGGAAAAAACCCCTGTAATCCCAGTCCCCAGAGAGACAACAATATTTTGTACATATCCTTCTGAACTTCCGTTTATGCCTAAGAACTTCACACATCGATTTTTTATTGAAGGATCAAGTCATTCCTAATGTTTGATAACCTCCTCGTTAAACATTTGTGAACAGATTGTCTCATATATTGTATCCATATTCCCATTTGACATATTATAATGGTAGGTTTGAATATAGTGTCATATTTTAAAATACATTAGAATAATCATTACCATTTTTTGAGTGCTTACTGTGTGTCAGGCAGTGTACTGAGTACTGTGGACATATTACCTCATTTAAATCTCACAGCAGCATAAGTGCTATTATGATAATTTCCTTTTAAAGATAAGGAAACTGACACTGAAAGAGTTAAGGAATGTTCCCTGAATTACACATCTAGTTACTAGTAGAGTTTCAGTTTCAACCCAGGTCTGGCCACCTTCAAAGCATACACTCTTTAGGAAAGCATTTTCCATAGAAAACTTTTTCCATAGGAAACTTTTTCCATAGGAACTGTCATCCCTTGGTAAGGATATGCAGTTTATTTAACCCGACCCCACTTCTGAAACATTGTTACTATTATCCACCACGCTGATCTGAATATGCAGGGGCATATGTATCTGTGCATCTCTCTAATTACTTCTCAGGAGAAACACCTGAAAAGGAATTCGTGGTTGAAAAGGTATTGATTTAGTGTTCATCAGTTGCTTTGTGTGTTAATCTGTGTCCTTCCCGACAGTGAACGTGAGCACGCTGAAGGCTTACTTCAAATGCAATGGCTACAAGGGCTATGACCTGGTCTACAGCCCCCAGAGCGGCTTCACCTGCGTGTCCCCGTGCAGTAGGGGCTACTGTGACCATGGAGGCCAGTGCCAGCACCTGCCCAGTGGGCCCCGCTGCAGGTGCATAGGGCTGCGGCCAGGAGGTGGATGACAGTGCTGGGGAACCCAAGCTGGGCAAGACACCGCAAGGGGTCCAGAAATTAGGATGGCTCCCTTTGTAACGAGAAAGATCGGAGACCAGGGAAGAAGGGACAGTGGGAAAGGAGAGTTGTGAGTGCCTGCCCTGTGTGGAGAATATATTACAAACTCTGAAACCCAAAGGAGCCACAGGGGGTATTGAAACCATTTCGAAGATGAGAAAACTGCAGCTTAAAGATGACCAGGAACTTGCCCGGGGAGCCAGTAGGTTAAGCAGCAGGGCATGGTTTCCAAAGCCAAACATTTTTTATTTTTTATTTTTTGAGATGGAGTGTCATTCCGTCGCCCGGGCTGGAGTGCAGTGGTGCATTCTCGCTCACTGCAACCTCCGCCTCCCGGGTTCATGCCATTCTCCTGCCTCAGCCTCCCGAGTAGCTGTGACTACAGGCGCGCACCACCACACCCAGTTGATTTTTGTATTTTTAGTAGAAACAAGGTTTCGCCATGTTGGCCAGGCTGGTCTCAAACTCCTGACCTCAGGTGATCCGCCCACCTCAGCCTCCCAAAGTGCTGACATTACAGGCGTGAGGCCCAAAGTCAAACCCTCCCACCTGATCTGGCTGCTGCTTCCCTGCCGTCTCCTTGTGGGGAAGGAACCTACAGTCCTGTGTCTAGGGCCAGCCCTGCCCCTCAGTCACGGGAGGCGCCTTTGCCCCTGCCCTCACCAGCAGTCCCGGGGTTCCGCTGGTGAACAGCGCAGGAAGCCGCGGTGCACGCAGCCCTGGTCTCCGCGCCCTCCGCCTGCTGCGGTTCCAGATCCGCCGAAGAAGGGGGTGGGCGGAGCGGGGGCGGGGCCCAGCTCTCCGGGCGGGGCGGGGCCGGGGCGGCGCTGTGACTGCGCATGCCCACTTGTGGCCAGTCGGCATCCCTGCTGCCCAGGCGCAGCTGACTGCACGCGCAGCTGAATTCACTCCACGTTTTTGTTTTTGTTTTTGAGACGGGGTCTCGCTCTGTCCCCCAGGCTGGAGTGCAGTGTTGCAATCTCGGCTCACTGCAAGCTCCGCCTCCCGGGTTCAAGCGATTCTGTCTCAGCCTCCCGAGTAGCTGGGACTACAGGTGCGCGCCACCACGCCTGGCTAATTTTTGTATTTTTAGTAGAGATGGGGTTTTACCGTGTTGGCCAGTCTGGTCTTGAACTCCTGACCTCAAGTGATCTGCCCGCCTCAGCCTTTCAGAGTGCTGGGATTCCAGGCGTGAGCCACCAGGCCCGGCCCAGGCCCATGTTTTAAAGCCCACAGCTGCCTCTTTGCCCAGCGGCCTCACTTCAGCACGGCCTCAGGGCTGACTCAGCCTTTCTCTCCGGAGAGTGGGGCAAGCCCAGCCTCTCCTAGAGAACATCTTCCCCAGCGGAAGAGGCGGGGCTGGGAGGCTGAGCTCCCGCCTCTGACACACTGTCTCTCTCTCGGTCGCCAGCTGTGTGTCCTTCTCCATCTACACGGCCTGGGGAGAGCACTGTGAGCACCTGAGCATGAAACTCGACGTGTTCTTCGGGATCTTCTTTGGGTCCCTGGGCGGCCTCTTGCTGCTGGGGGTCGGGGTGTTCGTGGTCCTGCGTTTCTGGCATTGCTCCAGGACCAGCTTCTCCTATCCCCTGCACTCAGCTGAGGCCTCGCCTTGAAGGGACAGCTGTGGCCTAGGCTACCTCAAGACCCACCCCATCCTCACCGCACACTTAAGGCGCCATTGCTTTTGGGAGACTGGAAAAGGGGAGGTGACTGAAGGCTGTCAGGATTCTACAAGGGGAGTGAATACTGGGACTCAAGACAAGACTATACCTTATCCATAGGCTCAGGTGCACAGGGGGAGGCCTTAAAGACAAACAAGCGTGGAGGGGTCCTCACGCAGACGCCCCCACAGAAGGACACTGGCCTGTGCACGCGTGCGCGCGCGCACACACACACACACACACCAAAGTTCATAATGTAGTGATGGCCCTAAGTTAAGCAAAATATTTCTGCACACAAAACTCTCTGGTTTACTTCGAATTAAAGTCTATTTAATAAAGCTGTCTAACTTTTTGTGTCTTCAAAACCAAGGATTCCATTCCTGATTTTCTTCTGGTGGCCGAAGGGCTGGGCACAGGCTTCTCCAAACTGTCAGAGGGCACAGTGTGTGGAGGTTAAGTGTTGGACAGGCAGTGGAGCAGAAGGGGCAGCTGGATCCAGTCCTAATCAGCCAGGTCACCCATGCTGGAAATCCTCAGTTGCTCCACCCTAACCTTGCTTCAGGCTCCACATCATCTTCTTCTTCCCCCACCCCAGCACAGGCCAAAGCTTCCCCTCTAAGGAGGAGGGCAAAAGAGATACCCCAAGATGGAGTGCCCCAGACTCTCTCCCAGGACCCCTCCCTACCTGCCTGTCCATCAATTTCACAAAGTCATAAAAGGATCAATGTACAGTGCGTTTTCCTGTCTGTTGGCTGTCCCCACTGCCTGTGTTTCATGGAAGAGGGATTAAACCATTTCAGCTCCCTTTCCAGGAGCCAACTCAAGAAACATGCCACCACCGCACCCTTAGATCTGGAGGACCCGATCCCTAATATACCTTCTCTGTCCTTTCCCGGACCCCAGATGGAGTCTTCTGAGGTTCTCCATCCCACAGCCCTTCAGCCCTACCCTGCCTCCACTTGTCCCCGGCAACCTGATCAGCTTCCACATAATCCTCTCAGCAGGCAGGACTTTTACACCTATCTGGTGTAACAACTCCAACACCATTGGTCCCCGATCCCTATGTCTAGAAAATCTCAATTCTGCAAAACTTTATGCAGAAACTAGGTGGCTGCCTCTTAGTTCTAAATCCCAAATCCCTGAAGAGAGAATCTGACTGGTCCAATTTACATCAGTTGTTTATGCCTGGTCCAATAAAATGCAGTCATGGGGTCAGAAAGGAAGTCACATGGTGCAAAGCAGGTGTTCAAGCTCACTCTTGCGGGTGGGTAAATGCTGTTGAAGGAAGCTCCCAAAGGAATATCTTTGGTTGGGCGCAGTGGCTCACACCTGTAATCCCAACACTTTGAGAGGCCGAGGCGGGCGGATCACTTGAGGCCAAGAGTTTGAGACCAGCTTGGCCGACATGGTGAAACGCGGTCTCTACTAAAAATACAAAAATTAGCTGGGCGTGGCACGTGCCTGTAATCCCAGCTACTCAGGAGGCTGAGGCAGGAGAATCTCTTGAACCCAGGAGGTGGAGGTTGCAGTGAGCTGAGATCATGTCACTGCACTCCAGCCTGGGTGACAGAGCAAGACTCTGTCTCAAATATATATATACACACATATATATAGATATATAAATACATATGATCTTTGTATTAGTCAGGGTTCCCTAGAGGGACAGGACTAATAGGATAGATGTATATATAAAGGGGAGTTTATGAAGGAGTATCGACTCACACGATCACAAGGTGAGGTCCACAATAGGCCGTCTGCAAGCTGAGAAGCAGGGAAGCTAGTCTGAATCCCAAGATCTCAAAAGTAGGGAAGCCGACAGCGCAGCCTTAAGTCTGTGGCCAAAGGCCCAAGAGCCCCTGGCAAACCACTGGTGTAAGTCCAAGAGTCCAAAAGCTGAAGAACTTGAAGTCCGATGTTCGAGGGCAGGAAGCATCTAGCACGGGGGAAAGATGAAGGCTGGAAGACTCAGCCAGTGTAATCCTTCCGTGTTCCTCTGCCTGCTTTATTCTAGCTACACTGGCAACTGATTAGATTGTGTCTACTCAGATTGAGAGTGGGTCTGCCTCTCCCAGTCCACTGATGCAAATATTAGTCTCCGTTGCCAACACCCTCACAGAGATACACCCAGGAACAATACTTTGTGTCCTTCAGTCCAATCAGGTTGACACTCAATATTAACCATCACAGTCTTTGATCTGAAGAGACTCCAAACTGTCTACGTTATATGGAGAATGACTTCTCCCAATAGGTGAAGTCACTCTCCTATATACAAAGCTGTGGCTTTACCCTCATATGCCCCAAAGTGGAATGTAATGAAGTCTCCATACAAAACCATAGTCACAACATTCATTTATCAAGAAGTAAGCACACAGCACACATGACTTCACTGGTGGATTTTACCAAATATTTAAGGGGAAATAATACCTATTTTCTGCAATCTTTTCTGGAAGACAGAAGCAGGAGGAATACTTCCTAAGTCATTTGTCAGTGTCACCCTAATGCCAAAACCAAACAAAAACATTACAAGACGACTGACTATAGACCAATATCTCTCACATAGATGCAAAAATTACCAACAAAATATTAGCAAATTGAGTTCAACAATGCGTAAAAAGAATTATAGGCTATCACCAACAGGGATTTATCCCAGGTATGCAAGACTGGTTCAATATTCAAAAATCAGCTAATGTAATCTGTTACATCAACAAGCTAGAGAAGAAAAATATTCAAAAATCAGCTAATGCAATCCGTTACGTCAACAGGCTAGAGATGAAAAATCACATGATCATATCAGTGGATGTGGGAAAGGCATTCGACAAAATCCAACTCTGCTCATTATTTAAAAAAAAGAAAAAAACTCTCAGTAAATTAGAAATAGGAACTTCCTCAACTTGATAAAGGATATCTACAAAAACTGAGCTGGGCCCGGTGGCTCATGCCTATAATCCCAGCACTTTGGGAGGCTGAGGCGGGCGAATCACAAGGTTAGGAATTCGAGACCAGCCTGGCCAATATGGTGAAACCCTGTCTCTATTAAAAAATACAAAGAGTAGCCAGGCGTGGTGGTCAGCGCCTGTAGTCCCAGCTACTCGGGAGGCTGAGGCAGGAGAATTGCTTGAACCCGAGAGGCGGAGGTTGCAGTGAGCTGAGAACGCACCACTGCATTCCAGCCTGGGCGACAGAGTGAGACCCTGTCTAAATAAATAAATAAATAAAATAATATCTACAAAAACCAACTGCTAACATCATCCTTAACGGTGAGAAACTAGATGCTTTCCCCTAAGATGAGGAAGAAGGCCAGGATGTCCCCTCCCACCAATTTTCAACATCATACTGGAGGTCTTGGCCAATGCAACAAGACACAAAAGGGAAATAAAAGGTATACAGAATAAAAAGGAAGAAATAAAACTGTTTTTGTTCACAGATGACACAATCATCTATGTAAAAAAATCTAAGAGTTGACAAAAGGAAAAAAACCCAGAACAAAGAAGCAATTTCAGCCAAGTTTCATGATATAAGGTTAGTGTCCCAGCATCAATGGCTTTCATGTGTGCCAGCAAAGAACAATTGGAATTTAGAATTAAAAACATTTGAGCAAGACAGGAAGCAAAAAAAAGAAAAACTAATAATAAAATTAAATACACATTACCATTTACGTTAGCATCCCCCAAAATGAAATACTGAGGTATAAATGTAACAAAATATGTACAAGATCTATATGAGAAAAACTATAAAACTCTGATGAAAGATATCAAAGAACTTCATAAATGGGATGACATTCTATGTTTATGGACAGGAAGATTCAAATTTATTTTATTTTATTTTTGAGACGGAGTCTCCCTCTGTCACCCAGGCTGGAGTGCAATGGCGCCATCTCAGCTCACTGCAACCTCAGCCTCCCAGGTAGCTGGGATTACAGGTACACATCACCATGCCTAGCTAGTTTTTTTGTATTTTTAGTAGAGACAGGGTTTCAACATTTTGGCCAGGCTGATCTCAAACTCCTGACCTCAGGTGATCCACCTGCCTTGGCCTCCCAAAGTGCTGGGATTATAGGTGTGAGCCACCGCGCCAGTACAGAAGACTCAACATTATTAAGATAGCAGTTCTCAATATTATCAAGATAGCAGCAGATCAAGATAGCCAACTTGATCTACAGATTCTACATAATAACACAATCTTAATCAAAATCCCAGGAAGTTATTTTTAGAGATTGATAAACTGGCTCTAAAGTTTATGTAGAGAGGCAAAAGATCCAAAATAGCCAACTCAGTATTGATGGAGAACAGTCGGAGGACTGATATCACCTGACTTCAAGGCTTACTCTAAAGCTATAGTCATGAAAACTGCATGATACTGGCAAAAGAATAGACAAATAGATCGATGGAACAGAATAGAGAGCCCAGAATATTAAAAGTAATATTTCTAATAGACCTGCATAAATGTGTCAACTGATCTTTGACAAAGGAGCAGAGGCTATGCAATGGAGCAGAGATAGTGTTTTCAACAAACGACACTGGGACAACTGGACATTCACACGCAAAAGAAATAAATATATTTATATATAGACACAGACTTTACACCTTTCATAAAAACTCAGAATGAATCATAAACCTCAATAAAATGAAAATGAAAAACTGAAAGACCCAAGAAGATAACATAGGAGAAAATCTAAATGACCTTGGAGATGGTGATGACTTTTTAGATACGATACCAAGGGCATGATCCATGAAGGAAATAATTGATGAGCTGAACTTCGTTAACATTAAAAACTACCTCTCTGTGAAAGACAATGGCAAGAGAATGAAAATATTTGCAAAAGTCCCATCTGATTAAAGACTGTTATCTAAAAATACACAAAGAGCCAGGTGCACTGGCTCAGACCTGAAATCCCAGCACTTTGGGAGGCTGAGGTAGGCGGATCACTTGAGGTCAGGCGTTTGAGAACAGCCTGGTCAACATGGGGAAACCCTGTCTCTATTAAAAACACAAAAATTAGCTGGGTGTGGTGGTGCATGCCTGTAATCCCAGCTACTCAGAAGGCTGAGGCAGGAGAATCGCTTGAATCCGGGAGGCGGAGATTGCAGTGAACTGAGATTGCACCCCTGCACGTCAGCCTAGGCAAAAGAGTGAGATTCTGTCTCAAAAAATAATAATATTTAGTTAATTAAATATACAAATAACTCTTACAACTCAACAATAAGAAAATGAACAACCCAATTTTTTAAATGGGTAAAAAAACTGAACATACATATCACCAAAGAAGGTATTCACATGGCACATAAGCATCTAAAAAGACGTTCAACATCATGTCATTAGGGAACTGCAAACATCGCACAACCAACACACACCTGTTAGAATGACCACAATTGCCAGGCATTGTGGCTCACACCTGTACTCCCAGCACTTTGGGAGACTGAAGCAGGAGGATGACTTGAGTCCAGGAGTTTGAGACCAGTCTGGGCAACAAAGCAAGATCCCATCTCTACAAAATATTAAAAAATTATATGAGCATGGTAGCAGGTGACTGTGGTCCCAGCTACTCCGGAGGCTGAGGTGGGAGGATTGCTTGAGCCCAGGAGGTTGAGGCTGCAGTGAGGCATGATCCAGCCTGTACCCCAGCCTGAGCAACACAGTGAGACCCTGTCTCAAAAGAAAAAGAAAAAGAAAAAGAAAAAAAGAATGACCAAAATCCACAGCACTGAAAACTTCAAATGCTGTTCAGGATGTGGAGCAACAGGAACCCTCCTTCATTACTGGTGGGAAGGCAACATGGTACAACCACTTTGAAAGACAATTCGGTAGTTTATTTTTTTATTTTTCTTGAGACGGAGTTTCACTCTGTCCCCCAGGCTGGAGTGCAGTGGCGTGATCTCGGCTCACTGCAAGCTCTGCCTCCTGGGTTCACGCGATTCTCCTGCCTCAGTCTCCCGAGTAGCTGGAACTACAGGTGCCCGCAATTTGGCAGTTTCTTACCAAACCAAACCATACTCTTACTATGCAGTCCAGCAATCACACTCCTTGGTATTTACCCAAAGGGATGGAAAATGTTTTTGTCCACATGAAAACCTGCACATGGAGATTTATAGTAGCTTTATTCATAATTTATAGCAGCTTTATTCATAATTGCCAAAACTTGGAAGCAATCAAGATGTCCTTCAGCAGGTGAATGGGTAAATAATCTATGGTACATTCAGATGATGGAATATTATTCAGTGCTAAAATGAAATGAACTATACAGCTATGAAAATACATACAGAAAACTTAAATGCATATACTATGTGAAAGAAGACAATCTGAAAAGGCTACTTACCTCATGATTGCAATTATATGATATTCTGGAAAAGGTAAAATTATGGAGACAGTAAAAAGATCAGTGGTTGCCAGGCGTTAGGGATGAATAAGTGAAGCACAGAGGATTTTTAGGGCACTGAAACTTTATTTTTCTGTATGATGCTGCAATGGCAGAAACATTTATTTTATTTTATTTTTTGAGATGGAGTCTCGCTCTATCGCCTAGGATGGAGTGCAGTGGTGTGATCTCGACTCACTGCAACCTCTGCCTCCCAGGCTCAAGCGATTCTCCTGCCTCAGCTTTCCAACTAGCTCCTCAGTCTTCCAAGTAGCTGAGACTACAGGTGTGCGTCACCACACCCAGCTAATTTTTGTATTTTTAGTAGAGATGGGGTTTCACCATGTTGGCCAGGCTGGTCTTGAACTCCTGACCCCAAGAGATCCACCTGCCTCGGCCTCCCAAACTGCTGGGATTACAGGCATGAACCACCGCGCCTGACCAGCCAATACATTGTTGAATAGAGAATGAATGTCCAACGCCAAAAATGAACTGTAAACTCTGGACTTTGATGAGGATATGCTGATGTGGACGCATCGACTGTCACACATGTGCCCCCCCTGCAGGGTGTTGATGGTCGGGGAAGCTGGGCGTATGGATATGTGTGTGTGGCAGGGCGTATATGGGAACTTTCTGTATTTTCCACTTAGGAAAATTTTGCTGTGAACCTAAAACTGCTCTAAAAAGTAAATTTTATTATTTAAAAGATGATTTTAAAATTAATATATTTAAATTTTTAAAAGAATTAAGCACACATTGTACTGAGGGGGTGGCTAGGGAGTCAACCGTCCGTCAGTTGCGAGGAAGGGGGAGGCCAGCAGGCACGAAGGAACTGATGAGACAGCCCTCACCTGGCCGCCAGAATCCCAATTCCCTGAGGACTTCCTCATGTGACTCAGAGTCGGAGACAGCAGAAGGCCCAAAAGCTACGACTCACCCGAAACCCACCAGGGACTATTGGCAAAGGATTCACCC
>NW_012102020.1:1418027-1425486 GCF_000951045.1 Mandrillus leucophaeus
GTCATCAACTGTGGAGATTGTGAAGGATTCACCCGCCATGGAAGACGTGGGAGCGCTGTGGGGGCCGCGTGTCATCAACTGTGGAGATTGGGAAACCGGAAAGAGCAAAAGCAAAGTGGCGAGTGGGGAGCAGAGCTGCCCCAAACCCAAGGTCCGTCCTCCCCGGTCCACTTCCCACACTGAGCAATGGAGGGAGCGGGAAGACAGAGTCTGTGTGTGATGGACAGCTCCTCCCGAGGCAGAGGAGAGGCCTGATGCCTGGGGGAAGGTTGAGAGCTTGATACGCTGAAGGAGACCCGCAGATTGGAGGGAAGAGAGGAGGCGGGGACCCTGATGGGAGGCGATGCATTAAAAGTAGGGCTGTCTGGGCCAGGTGCGGTGGCTCACGCCTGTAATCCCAGCACTTTGGGAGGCCGAGGCAGGCGAATCACCAGAGATCAGGAGTTCAAGACCAGCCTGACCAACATGGTGAAACCCTGTCTCTACCAAAAATATAAAAAATTAGCTGGGCCTGGTGGCACACACCTGTAATCCGAGCTACTTGGGAGGCTGAGACACGAGACTCCCTTGAACCTGGGAGGCGATGGTTGCAATGAGCCGTGTTGGCACCACTGCACTCCAGCCTGGGCGACAGAGCGAGACTCAGTCTCAAATAAAATAAAAACAAAAATAATAAAAGTAGGGCTGTCCGATTCAGCAAATGAAAATGTAGGAAGCTCAGCTTAAATTTCAGATTAACCACAAATAACTGTTTTAGTTTAAAGGTATCCCATGAACTATTTGGAACATTCTTGTATATTTTTAAGTGTTCATCGTTTATCTGAGGTTCTCATTTAACTGGACATCCTGTGTTTTCTTGGTGAGCCCAGTCAAAGGCACTGAGGCCCTGACTGCATGGGAGGAAGAGGCATCCCAGGAAAAGAGAGGGCACCTGGGGACACCCTTCTCTAGCTGCCCCTTCATGAGTGGGACAGTTAGAAGGACAAGGACACAACCATCCATTTTCATCAGCTCATTCCCTGGCTCCGAGTGGTCTGAATTCTGTCGCTTTGGCCCCTGGAATAAAAGAACTGACTGACCCTTCCCCGGGGTGCCAGGTGTGAGTTTGCTTGGAAGAAATAAGGGTGCAGACCCCCGTCCCCTGCTGGTGGCAGGCAGCCGGGACACCTTCAGTGGGCTCGGGAGTGGCAAAGGGAGCTATCTGGGGCAAAGCTTGGCTAAAGACACAGACTCCCTTGCCCATTCTTCCCTGCTTCAAAGGAGCCTTCCAGAAACTCCCCGCAGGCCTGAAGTAAATGGCTTAATGACTAGGATAATAAGTAACAGGTAACTGGCATGATACACACCTTTACGCATTTATTGGCACCAGAAAGTGACATGCTATCCACTCATTAAAGTGTGGGGCACACCCATGGAATTTGTTTCCATTCAAATGCTTTGCATAATTTGGCGGCCAATTCCCCTCACAAGGGATGAAGGCAGGACTGGCTATGGCAGAAGCTTCAGATGAGGTCTCTGGTCAGAGAAGTTCCACCTCACATTGTCTTCATCATTGCTGTCTTCATCACTTCTGTGCCGTCTCAGAGCTCACGCCAAGTCACAGGTGACTTTAGACAGGCCATCTTGTTTAGGTCCACGCTTAAATTTGTCTTTATAAAACGTGACATTTTTACCTCATATACACGCACCTTTAGAATCTTAAATAGATGGAGAGTTTTCTCCAGGCACTTCTGGCTCCTGTTGGTTTGGTAACGTTACTCCTGCTAACTTTGGTCATCTCCAGTAATATAGGTGTGCGCGCGTACATACACACATACGCGCACACACATACACACACACACACATTCTCTCTCTTTCTTCCTCTTTATTGTCCCCCCCACCACCACATGCAATCATAATGATACATTTTAGTTCCCAAATGCTTCTAATTTGTTTTGTTGTTGTTGTTTTGAGACAGGGGCTCGCTCTGTCGCCAGGCTGGAGTGCAGTGACGCAATCTCAGCTCACGGCAACCTCCACTTTCCGGGTTCAAGCGATTCTCCTGCCTCAGCCTCCTGAGTAGTTGGGATTACAGCCACATGCCACCACGCCCAGCTAGTTTGTGTATTTTTAGTAGAGACAGGATTTCACCATGTTGCCTAAGTTGGTCTCAAACTTCTGGCCTCAAATGATCCACCCACCTTGGCCTCTCAAAGTGCTGGGATTACAGGCGTGAGCCACCGCACCCAGCCTCTGATTTGTGTATCCCATATTTTACAGATTTTTTAAACTAGTCAAATTTTACACTTTTTTTACTTCCAAAAATAATAATCAGCATTATATGTACATAAATGTCATGTACATATATGTGTGTACATGTGTCCTCCTCATATGTAGTAATTAATATTACATGAGCCCCTGTATTAGGTAACACCAATTTGAGGAAGTACAAAGCAAGAGAAGAACAACTATTTAAGAATTGGGTTTATATAACAGTGGTGTTATTGTCATTTTTGTCAACTGCTCTCCATTCATGCCTAATTGTAGTGCAGCTTCAGAACAATTATATCATTAAATTTACATTTTGTGTGACTTCAATACCGAATGCCATTTTCTTAACTTTCAGAGCCTACTGAAAGTTTCAGGGCCATCTGCTTATGTGGCCCACCATTGTCCCAGTCACTCTGCAAACACATCAGTGGCCTCAGGTGGAGGGCTCCATGCTAGCTTCTGTGATGACAGAGGTGAATACTACTGACTGCTTGTCCTAGAGCACCTACAGTGTAACAAACTTGTAAATAAAATAAGCACATTATTGTACAGCATGTTAAGTGTTATAACAGAAACACAAGTAAAGAGACCAGAAAATCAGCACCTCTGTAGGGAATCTGACGAAGTCATGGAGAGGTGCCACCTGAGCTGGGCTTTGAGGAATGAATAGGAGTTTTCCAGGCAAAGGGGCCAGGGGAAGAATCATGATGTGCAGACACTCCAGATGGAAGCAGGTGTGCCTGGGGTTAGCGAGCTGCTCCCTGTGCAAGGAGCACAGGATATGGAAGATGGGGCCGCGACCTGGAGCTAAGGTAGTTGGCTGAGGCCGTATCATGAAGACCCTTGCATACCGAGGTGGGGATTTCATCCCGGAGGTAGGAATAGGAGTAGCTTTGATTTGGGAGAGGAAGGCTCTGGAGATGGTATAAAAGGTTAGAGTTAAAAAAAATTTTTTTTAGTTCCATTTTTAGAAAATAAGAGAAGATAAAATAATATTCCATGAACTTTTTTCCATCTTAATAAATACATGTTTCAACAACGCTTCTGTAGCTTACAAAAAATAACACTATAGTGTTTAAGCAAACTGTTACATGGGGAGATTTTAGGTTATTTGTGTTTCATTTTGTCTTTTTCATCTAAATTGATGAAAACAATTTCATCTATTGTTATAAAAATTAGGCACAGATTCTTAATTACTTCCTTAAGATAAATCAGTCATGAAACTGCTGAGTTAAAGTAGGTACATTTTTCAGGCTTTAAATAAATCAGTTAAATTGTCCTCCAGAAAGGCTGTACCAATTTCTTTCCTCCTAGGAGTGTTTGAGAACGCCCGTTTGCCCAGCACCCAGTACGGATCAGTACAGACATACAATAAGCAATTTCTCACTGTATTAATGGACCTGTTTTTGTTAGTGAAATCACACGTTCTTTTTCACTGGGGGGGGGGGCGGTGGCGGGAGGAGAGGACATTTGTATTTCTTCTTTTGTGAATTACCTGTTGCCCTTTATCCATTTTTCCACTGGTGTGTTTGCCTTTTTTTTTTTTTCTTACTCTGTAAGAGTTCTCTATATTTAAGTGCATCCCGTTGTTGCTATATGCGGTATAAATAAGTTCTTTCAATTTATTATTTCTGTACATGTCTAACTTCAATCCCTGGGAGAAGAGACAGGTTTGACTCCTTCACGGCACGTAGCTCAGTCTATCTTCTGAGGCAGGTGCTCAACATATTTGCCAAGATGAGAGAATTATTTTTGTCCAAGCTACCTTATGAAACTCATTCTGCCCCACTCCAGAAATGGAAGGGATCCGTCAAACACTCACACTCCCCTTGCTCACAGCAATGTCAACGTTGTCTCCTTGTTTCCTTCATTCATCTAACGAATGTTTACTGAGCCCCCGGCATGTGCCAGGTACTGTTCTTGGCACTAGGGAAACCGTAAAGGGCAAAACCTTTCATTCTAGTTGGGGGACACAGATACTAAAGAAAACAAATAAAATATGTATGATGTTCAATTGTGATCAGCACTGTAAAGTACATCAAAGTACAGAAGGGGAGACTGAATTTTTAAGCAGCATGGTCATGGCAGACCTCGCTGAGAAGGGACGTGAAGGTGGAGGTAGAGGGTTAGCCAAGTGGACATGCAGAGGAGAAGGCTTCTGAGCAGACTGAGCAACGCACAGAAAGGTCCCAAGGCAAGAGCAGGCCCAGTGCATTCAAGGGACAAGACAGAAGTGTGGCTGTGGTGCAGTGAGCAAATTAAGGAGGCAGGGAGGGGCGCAGGTCCTGTATGGCTTTGCAGCCGTTGTCAGAACTCTGCTTTTCTTCTGAGTGAAATGGGAGGATTGGAGCAAAGAAGTGGTGTGGTCTGCCTTATGTTGTAAAAAGACAGCCCTGGCTGACACATTGGAACTAGACTGGGGTGGGGGCAGAGCTGGAAACAGGAAGACCCGTAGTAGTGCAGGTGAGAGATGACGGCATCGTGGACCATCTTGGTGGTAGCACTGGAGATGCTGAGGAGGGGCCAGATTCTGGGCACAGTTTGATGGCAGTAGAGCCAGCAGAATTTCCTGGTGCAACATGTGAGAGAGAGGAATAAAGAACAGTGCCGAGGATTTCAGCTTGAGCAACTGAAGGATGCAATTGATATTAACTGAGATGGGGAAGATGCAGGTGGGGCAGGTCCAGAGGAAGAGATCAGAACTTCGATTTTAGAAAAACACTAATAATAATAGCTGTATCTGTATATAAGGCTGGGCACAGGGGCTCATGCCTGTAATCCCAGCACTTTGTGAGTCGGAGACAGGAGGATTGCTTGAGCTCAGGAGATCGAGACCAATCTGGTCAACATGGTAAAGCCCCTTCTTTACAAAAAAAGTACAAAAATTAGCCAGGTGTGGTGGCACATCTGTGGTCCCAGCTCCTCAGGAGGCTAAGACGGGAGGATCACTGGAGCCTGGGAGGTTGAGGCTGCAGTGAGCCATGGTCACACCACTGCACTGCAGTTTGAGTGAGAGTGAGACCCTGTCTCTATTTTAAAAAATAAATCGTTGTATCTAAGAGGTGGGATTATAGGACATGTTTTCTTTCTCCTCTTCCCACTTCTTACTTTGCTTGGTCTTTGGAATTTTTCAAAATTTTGAAATCATAAACAAGTTTTACTTTTATTTTAAATTTATTTATTTATTTATATATTTATTTATGAGACAGAGTCTTGCCCTTTCACCCAGGCTGGAGTGTAGCGGCGGGATCTTGGGTCACTGCAACCTCTGCTTCTCAGGTTCAAGCAATTCTCCTGCCTCAGCCTCCCGAGTAGCTAGGATTACAGGCACCTGCCACCACACCCAGCTAATGTCTGTGTTTTTTGTAGAGACGGGGTTTCACCATGCTGGCCAGGCTGGTCTCAAACTCCTGACCTCGTGATCTGCCTGCCTCGGCCTCCCAAAGTGCTGGGATTACAGGCACAAGCCGCTGCACCCAGCCACTTTCATTTTATTTATTTTTATTCATTTACTTTTTGGAGACAGGGTCTCACCTTGTCACCCAGGTTGGAGTGCAGAGGTGTGATCTCAGCTGACGGCAACCTCCGTCTCCCGGGTTCAAGTGATCCTCCCACCTCAGCCTCACGAGTCCCTGGGAATACAGGTGTCCACGATCACACCCAGCTAACTTTTGTATTTTTCGTAGAGACAGGGCTTTGCCATGTTGTTCAGCCCAGTCTCAAACCCCTGAGCTCCAGTGATCCACCCACTCCAGCCTCCCAAAGTGCTGGTGTTACAGGCATGAGCCAGTGTGCCTGGCCAAGTTTTACTTTTCTAATAAAAAACCATATTAATTTTTTAAAAATAATAGCATGTAAGTTATAACATATAAGAAGAATAATTGAGGCTTGTGTCCAGAACTTGACATTTAAATTTAGGTCGATTCCACATTCTCTGTGATCCCACCGCAGGCCAGACGCTCTGCTAGTTCAGGGGATACTGAGATGAACAAAGGTGGCCCCTGCCCTGCCATAGCGCACTGTTCAACAGGCTCCAGGCCGGTCTCAGTAAATGCTATCATCAAAGTGCAAACCAAGACCTGGGGGAGTGGAAGGAGGAGGTGCAGTGAGAATATCCACAATCCCTCTACCGTAAAAACGGCGAAAGCATACAGATCAATAGACAACCTCTGGACCACGCTGAGTGAGTTTTAATGCAGGATGGAAGCACACAGATGGCTGATCAGGTCTCTCTTTACTGAAACAGAACATGTGCCAAGGTGAGTCCAAGGACCCCTCTGGGAACAGGTGAAGCCCCTCCCCGCATATATGCTCCGGTGGCCGTGAGCGAGGTCCTGTTGCCACATCTAGGGTCAGGGGCTTGGACCGGCTGCCCTTCACGGGAAACTTCTTGGTACCTCTCAGCACAGTAATGCAGCTGCAGTCTGTTGGTGGGGGCCCAGGCCATGGGCAGCACCTTCTTTTGGCGTACGGGACAGGCCTGGCTGCAGCTGATGTCTGTTAGCCTCTCCTGATGCGCAGTAAGGAGACCTGGAAGTGAGGCGCGTGGGCGTGGAGTCGCTGGCGGAGCTGGAGAACAAGGGAGCCAGGTGGTCCTTTCAGCCCCTCTGACCCATGAGCTCGCCATAGGCAGAGGACAGGAAGGGACAGTGGGGCAGAGTGCATGTGGTGGACGGCAACCCTTCCTGGGCCCCTTACATGCTGGACACAGGCTGGTGCTTCACACACATTATGTCATCTAAACCTCACAGAAACCTTATAAAGCAGGTGTTATGATCCTCATTTTATAAGGGATCAAAGTCGCATAGAATAACTTATCCAAGACCACACAGTTGGGAACTAGAATTCACACCCAGATCTAGCTGGTTCCGACGCTCATTGTCTAATTCCTGAGCCCAAACCATGGGCTGCCCCCGGACGAGAACTGACGCCCAACCCTACAGGGCCTGGTGCCTGCGCCTCCGCTGCCCGACCTGCTCCTGATCACCCGGTTTCTTTCCGATTCCTGAAATCATTTCCGGTTTGGGAGCGCAGACCTGAGATTCAAAACTGGCTTCCCGGCTAGATGCAGTGGCTCACGCCAATAATCCCAGTGCTTTGGGAAGCTGAGGCGGGTGGGTCATCTGATGTCAGGAGTTCAAGACCAACCTGACCAACAGGGAGAAACCCCGTCTCTACTAAAAATACAAAAATCAGCCGGGAGTGGTGG
>NW_012102020.1:1426391-1427304 GCF_000951045.1 Mandrillus leucophaeus
CTACTCAGGACTTTGGCTCTGGAGCAAAAAGTCCAGCGAGACAAAAAGGCAGCGAGAACCCGTGTGAACGTGTGCGCAGGCCGCATGACGCCCGTCGGCTGTGGCAGCGTCCAGTAGTGACTCACCAGCAAGAGGGACCGTGTCCCAGCCAGCGTGGTCCCACTGTCTGGCCCCCAGAGCCCCCGCACTCCCCTGGGGGTCCTCCTGCCTATGTTCCGAGCCTGCTGTCCTGGCATTGCTTTGATTCTATGCACTCTGGGACCTGCCAACAAATCCCCCTTTTACTTACGACAGACAGAGGTTTTCTTTCGCCTGCAACAAAGGATCCCATTCTCCACGGACGTATCTTGCTTCCCTCTGCAAAGGGCAATCACTTCACCTGTCCAGCCCGGCTATGAACTCTACACCTGGCGTAAGACCCCCAGCCAGCATCTCTGCCAGGTTTACCCTTGCAAGGGATGACAATAAGCCTGAGCCACGTTTAAGTGGTACGGCCCCCATTGACTGTGAGAGGTGCTAAATGCAAGCTTCGGGTACTGACAAGGGCACTGCCAAAGAGGCAATCCACGTTAGACTGTGTACCGGGCCTGTTTTCACTGGTCACGTTTGTGAGCAGAGCTTAGATACTTCCCGTCATGCCCCATCTGCTACTGTATACCGCACAGCAGGAGAACCACCCGCCCCTCAGCGAGGCCAGGCCCGCGAAATCTGCACGGAGCTGACCCAGCCTAACCTTCCAACAGGCCACAGCATCCACATCCCCGAGAGCCCAGGCCCCAGGATTTCACCATCGGAAGTTCTGTCCAGTGGGCTTCAGGAGAATTTTCCCAACTTGTACAAATGCCTCCCAATCTTGGTCCTCATCTAGGGTGTACATCTCTGGGGTTTTTCTGCCTAGCCTCCCTGTTTTCTC
>NW_012102020.1:1427354-1428090 GCF_000951045.1 Mandrillus leucophaeus
GAAACCCCGTCTCTACTAAAAATACAAAAATCAGCCGGGAGTGGTGGCGGGCACCTGTAATCCCAGGTACTCAGGAGACTGAGGCAGGAGAATTGCTTGAACCTGGGCGGCGGAGGTTGCAGTGAGCCGAGATGGCGCCATTGCACTCCATTGCACTCTGGACAACAGAGCGAGAATCTGTCTCAAGAAAAAGAAGAGAAAGAGAAAGAGAGAAAGAGAAAAAGAAAAAGAAAAAAACAAAACTGGCTTTCCAGCCAGGCGCAATGACTCATGCCTGTAATCCCAGCACTTTGGGAGGCTGAGGTGGGTGGATCACAAGGTCAAGAGTTCGAGACTAGCCTGGACAAGATGGTGAAATCTGAAACCCCGTCTCTACTAAACATGTAAAAATTAGCCGGTTTGCTGGCGCGGGCTTGTAATCCCAGCTACTCGGGAGGCGGAGGCAGGAGAATGTCTTGAACCTAGGAGGTGGAGGTTGCAGTGAGCCGAGATCGCACCACTGCACTCCAGCCTGGGCGACAGAGCGAGACACAGTCTCAGAAAACAAAACAAAACAAAACAAAACAAACAACTGGCTTCCCTCTTCCACAAGGATTCACAATCGCTACTTTGATTGTCACGTGCCGGGGGCATTTGTCATTTGTTTGGCCATCGGGGGTCGAATCTCCGTGCTATGTTTAGGGAACTCCTTGCGGTGGGAGTCTTGATGGGCCTCGCTGCCACTAAGAGAACTCCA
>NW_012102020.1:1430625-1435843 GCF_000951045.1 Mandrillus leucophaeus
AGAATGAAGGGAGTAGAGCTAAGACGGGGAGAGAAAGAGAAAATCCCCGTGATCGCGTTTGAGTTGCTGGATCCAGCCATACTGAAGCTGAGGAGATGCTTCTAGGTTTCTCAGACCTTGCCTTTTTTTTTTTTTTTTTTTTTTTCATAAACTGCTCTGACTTGGGTTTCTGCCACTTACAACCAAGAGTCCTGCCTACTCTGCCATCAATATCACTGACCTTCTCCTCAGGGGCCAGGGCCAAGCTTCCAAGGACCAGAAGAAATTGGGGGTTGGGCAGTCATGGGGGTTGGGCAGTCATGTGTTTACACTGCAGAGAAGGAAACGAAGAACTCGGAGAAGGCAGGCAGAAGCAAAGCCAGGCAGAGATCCTCCGATTCAGCTCCCAATTCTCGGTAAGAAACGAGACTCCCTTCCAAGTGCGGCAGCTGCTCTTCCGTGTCCCGCGGGTCTTCCCGGCAGCCCCTGCAAACCTCACGCCTTCCTCTACTCCCCTGGCCCAGAAAGTGTCCACTCACCTGCTGCATCAGCCTCTCTGCCACTCTGGGGTCACTGAGGTCTTCCGGGGAGGCCACACTCAGCCGCAGGAGGAGGAAACCTACATTTTCACCTGCAAATGGAGAACAGTAAGATGAAAATCAGGGCTGGGGGCGGTGGCTCACGCCTGTAATCCCAGCACTTTGGGAGGGCGAGGCAGGTGGGTCACCTGAGGTCAGGAGTTCGAGACCAGCCTGGCCAGCATGGTGAAACCCTGTCTCTACTAAAAATACAAAAATCAGCTGGGCGTGGTGGCTCACGCCTGTCATTCCAGCTACTCAGGAGGCTGAAGTGGGAGGATCACCTGAGCCCTGGAGGTGGAGGTTGCAGTGAGTCAAGATCACGCCACTGCACTCCAGACGGGGTGACAGAGTGAGACTCCATCTCAAAAAAAAAAAAAAGGTCCTGTTTACTGCAGCGCTGTTTGTCTTAATGAAATACTAGAAACAACCTAAGAGTCCATCCATGCAGAACTGGCTAAACAAGTGATGGTAAAACAAAACAGAACGAAGAAAGAATAGCTTTCTGAAGGACAGGGAAGCAGGGAGGAGCTGATCAAGGGGGTGACATTTCAGTTATGCAAGATGAGTGAGTTCCAGCGACCTGCTGTACCGCACCGTGGGTAACACTGTATCACAGCATCTCAGAGCACAGATCTCATGGTAAGTGTTCAAACGACAATAAACACAATTTTATCACTGGTCAGTAAAACTAAGGCAATAAGCTTGGGCGCGGTGGCTCACCCCTGTAACTGTCTCTTATACACATCTAGATGTGTATAAGAGACAGGCGACCTGCTGTACCGCACCGTGGGTAACACTGTATCGCAGCATCTCAGAGCACAGATCTCATGGTAAGTGTTCAAACCACAATAAACACAATTTTATTCACTGGTCAGTAAAACTAAGGCAATAAGCTTGGGCGCGGTGGCTCACCCCTGTAATCCCAGCACTTTGGGAGCCCGAGGCGGGCGGATCACCTGAGGTCAGGAGTTCAAGACCAGCCTGGCCAATATGGTGAAACCCCATCTCTACTAAAAATACAAAAATTAGTTGGTATGGTGGCACACGCCTGTAATCCCAGCTACTCAGGAGGCTGAGGCAGGAGAATCGCTTGAACCCGGGAGGCAGAGATTGCGGTGAGCCGAGATTGCACCATTGCACTCCAGCCTGGGCAACAAGAGCAAAACTCTGTCTCAAAAAAAGAAAAGAAAAGAAACAATCCCACAGGTTACACGTGTGAAGAGAACTGGCTGGGGGTACAGCCGGGGAGGAAGACATTTTATGATGTACCTTTTTATGCTAATCAGCCAATAATAAAGAAAGGTATTTTTCTTTCCAGGGCAGTTTAGCTACCATCTTTAACCCTGTCAGATGCGGTCGTGTTACCCACCTCCTAAGGCTGTTTTGAAGGTTAAATAGAGGAGATAACATACACAAAGCTGGTGGCACTGCCTGGCATCACACTGCCTGGCATCACACTGCCTGGCATCAGAGAGAACGTCCAGCGGGGGCCAACGCTTACTGGCTTACTGGGTGTGAAACATGTTTATATCACCCCTTTCTACAATACAAAAGATATTCAATAATATCCTTATTTATTGAGTGGCTGTGATTAATGTTTGTATTCCCACCTCCCCCAGAAAGGTGGGAGCAAGCTGTGGATACACAGAGATGAGGCCCAAGGGCAGAGTGACAGCAAGTGGAGGTGGAGGCTACAGGCTGGCCAGAAGCTGGACTGGCCAAGCAGCCTCTGACAATGAACTCTCCCCTGAGAAGTCCCTGTTTGTTGCCTCAGAGATGTAGCTTTAAACTCCCAAGCCTTTGCTGTATTTGTTTGTTTGTTTGTTTATTTTTGAGATGGAGTTTCACTCTCGTCACCCAGGCTGGAGTGCAGCAGCGTGATCTCGGCTCACTTCAACCTCCACCTCCCGGGTTCAAGCTATTCTCCTGCCTCAGTCTCCCGAGTAGCTGGTATTACAGGCGTGCGCCACCACGCCCGGTTCATTTTCAAATTTTTAGTAGAGACGGGGTTTCACTATGTTGGCCAGGCCGGTCTTAAACTCCTAACCTCAAGTGATTTACCCTCCTCGGCCTCCCAAAGTGCTGGCGTTACAGGTGTGAGCCACCGCTCCCGGCCTGTGTTCATTTATTTTAAGTCACTATCTATGGCATAAATCCCAGGAAATGCATCCAGCGTGCCCCACTTTCATGGGGTCCCAGCCCGTCAGAGAGCAGCAGCTTGGGCCTGATGCCTGCACGCTGCTCCTCTGTGTGGCTATGGCTGGAATAGAAGCTTCCAGAGCTGCTCAACAGTGAACTTCATAGAAGGTCAGAGCTGAACAGGACTTCGGTGCCCATCCCAACCCTCTCCAACTACAGGTGGGGAAACTGAGGCCCGGAGAGGGAGAGGGACTTGCCCAAGGTCACTCGGGTTGTTAGAGGCAGAGTTGAGACTGAAAACCGTTTCTCCAGACTTCCATCTCCACCTCTTTCCATACACAACCCTCCATCTGCCTTTTCCTGATTTCGCCAAGAACCTCTAGAAGATCACGAAGCGGCAACATCAGGGGCAGGCTCCAAATAGGCTCCAGATCCTTCCTTCCTCTCCACTCCTCAAGCGCGGAGACGTCCTGGAAACTCCGCATCCCAAATCGCCAAAGATCACCAGCAGGAGCCACTTACCTGCACTCACGTCTGTGGTCGGCCTCGTCCGAGCAGTGGTGGGCGTGGCTGTTGGGGGCTTCATCGGGGTCTTCGCTGAGGCTGTGGTCTTGGCTAAGGTGCTGTTCGTCCCTCGGCTGCTGTTGGCTGTAGTCGGAGGGACAGAAGGAAGACGGTCCCTGCTGGTGGGGAAGGGCCCCTTGGTTGTGACGTCTGCAGTCGGTGTCTCTGAAGGGGTGAAGTTCTTGATAATGGCTTCTGAGGGGCTGTAGGAGGAAGCACAGCCCCCAGCAAAGGAAGCTGTTTTGCCCACTGTTGACCCGGCCTCTGTGGAGACGAGAGCTGCTCCTGAGACTTTGACGCAACTTGGTGTCTCCACAGAGAGGGCTGAGGTTTCTTCCAGGGGATTCCCGCTACCTGTGGCCAGAGTTCCACGGAGGGTCGTGGCCCTAGGTGCTGTCACTTCTCTTTCTGTGGTGCTGTTGGTGGGGAGTGGGGTCCCAACCGTGGCATCAGGTGCGGTTGACTCTGTGGTGCCGGCTGTGGACAGGGTCTCGGCAGAGGCTGTGGCCTCGGTGCTGTGTGGTTTTGCATCAGTGGAGTCAAGCAGAGCTGGTGGACTGGAGGTGGGCGAGGCCTTCATCCCTTCCGTGGGGATGTGATCTGTGTCTGAGGCCCCAGGGATGCTGAAAGTCCCTGTTTCTGTTTCTGTGATGCTGCAATTGATAACCTCGATGGGGGTGACGGTCACCAGGGCTTCAGCGAGGAGAGCGACGTCAGATCCCAGGGACCATGACGGGGTGATGGCTGGATGGGGGCCGTCGGAAGAGGCGCTGCTGTCTGAGGCCAGGCCCTTAGCTTCTGTGGAGGTGTGAGCCGATGTCGATATGTCCGTTGTGCGTGTCTTTGCCTCTTCAGAGCTATCATCGGTGTGAAGGGTGTCAAAGACGGCTTCCTTGGGATCACTGCCTGTGACGGTCTCAGCTGTGGTCATTCCAGGTCCCTCGGGGCGGCCAGTGGCGGCAGATGTCTCCGCAGAGGTGGCGATCAGCACCGTGCGGTCGGGAGGTGTTTCTGTGGAAGTCCTGGTCTCTGCTTCTGGAATGGGGCCGGCTGGGGTTGAGGACCTACAGGAGGTCTCAGCACTCAGAGTTCGAGTTTCCAGAGCCGCGTGGCCTGGTGCTGGAGTCAGAGCGGCGTGGCCTGGTGCTGGAGTCAGAGCGGGCACTTCTGTGTCATCCATTGTCATCGCAGCGTCTGCTCTGCGGCTGCTGGGGCCTGTGTTGGTTAAGATTGACTTGGTGAGCCTGGGTTCCAGTGGACTTCACGCAAGCGATTTCGTTTACACCCTGGGCACTTCTGGGAGGAGGGTGGGGAGGGGAAGTGCTGTTACCTCCTTTTTCTTCTACATAAGCGAACAAGAAGGAGGCAGTCCTGGGAAGCCCAGGCCCGTGTGGCAGCCACAGAGCTGGGGTTGCCATGACTGGCGTCCTCTGAAGCCCTGACAACTCACTAGGGGCCAGCAAGCCCCGGGATCTGCTGGCTCTCGGCCTGCGTCTTTAACAGGGGATGAGTGGGGCCAGCGTCCACCTTCCAGGGTGAGCCAAGAAGGCAGAGCAGCGTCCAGGACTCGCAGAGCTTTCTGAACCTGTGTCCCCTTCCCCGGCCACGTTTCTCATCCAACACATACCTCCCCACGGAAGTCAAAACCCTTCAGAGATGAGAAAGGCCTTTCGGGGTGGCTGGGTGGACCGAAGGGAGGAGCCTCCAGAGACAGGGTGGGCAGTGCTGCTGCCAAAGCGAGGGGGCCGGCAGAGTCCTTGGGGCTCCGGCAAGGGAAACAGGGCGCCCCACCCTGCCAAGGCCCCTCCTGAATGAGGCTGAGAACTGCACGGTTGGAGCTCGGGAACCACAGAAACTGTGGCCAGGCATTTTCCACAGGACACAGGGAGCCAGCTCAGGCAAAACCTAGCCTTTCAGAGAGCGGCTGCTGGCACTTCTGCCTAGAGCAGAGGCCT
>NW_012102020.1:1436143-1447113 GCF_000951045.1 Mandrillus leucophaeus
CGTCCTCTGAAGCCCTGACAACTCACTAGGGGCCAGCAAGCCCCGGGATCTGCTGGCTCTCGGCCTGCGTCTTTAACAGGGGATGAGTGGGGCCAGCGTCCACCTTCCAGGGTGAGCCAAGAAGGCAGAGCAGCGTCCAGGACTCGCAGAGCTTTCTGAACCTGTGTCCCCTTCCCCGGCCACTTTTCTCATCCAACACATACCTCCCCACGGAAGTCAAAACCCTTCAGAGATGAGAAAGGTCTTTCGGGGTGGCTGGTGGACCGAAGGGAGGAGTCTCCAGAGACAGGGTGGGCAGTGCCGCTGCCAAAGTGAGGGGGCCGGCAGAGTCCCTGGGGCTCCGGCAAGGGAAACAGGGCACCCCACCCTGCCAAGGCCCCTCCTGAATGAGGCTGAGAACTGCAGGGTTGGAGCCCGGGAACCACAGAAACTGTGGCCAGGCATTTTCCACAGGACACAGGGAGCCAGCTCAGGCAAAACCTAGCCTTTCAGAGAGCGGCTGCTGGCACTTCTGCCTAGAGCAGAGGCCTATTCCCTTGACTGGCCCTGAGGTGGGAGGAACGGGGGCCCCGAGGGAGGCCACGGTAGGATATTTTCCCCAGAGACAGGATCTTGCTTTGTTGCCCAGGCAGGTCTTGAATTCCTGGGCTCAAGTGATCCTCCTGCCCCAGCCTCTTGAGTAGTTTACTGCAAGATCTTTTCTGGCCTGAGAAAGGGGGGGTGCCTCTCCTGTCTAGAGGGAGATCGGGCTCTCCCTGGGAGTGGGCCAAGGAGCCTCTTGGAGAGGGTTTCTAGATTTAGCAAATAAAAATATAGGGTACTCAGTTAAATTTGAACTTGCATTTCAGATAAATGCAAGTTTATCTGAATAACTTTTTAGCATATTTCTCATGCAATATTGGCTACATACTTACACTAAAAAAAAAAAAAAATTGTTACCTGAAATTCAAATGTAACTGGATGCCCTGTGTTTTATGTAGTAATCCCAGTCGTGGAAGGAAAAGGATCAAATACAAACCCCCTCATTTCTCTGAGCCTTCTTGGTCCAGGCCACACAGCTAGAAGCCCAAAGGTGGCACTCTTGGAGTCTGACCTCCCCTGGCACATGGCTTGAGATAGTCTTTACCCAGCTCCACTGGTCCAAAAGTAGCCCATAGACCCCCAAAGAGGCCTAGAATCTCTCCCCAGGGCGTCAGGATGGGGCCCCAGGTCCCCACTGGCTGTCCCGTGGACCTCAGGGAATGACGAGGCAGCTCCTTGGTTGCAGCTGCCGCTGTGCTGCCCACTGCTGGCTCTGGGGCCGGACGACTCGGCCTCCTACTAGCCCGGCCAGTCTCTAGACCCCTCCCAGCCTCCATGTCCTCACCTGAGAAAACAGGGTCACAATACCTGCCTTGCCAAGGTGGTGAGGACCAGCGGAGAAAGTGAAAGGGAAAACCCTTATATTCCAAAGCCCACAAGGTAAGCATCCCCCCGCCATAGAGTCCTCTCCCCGGCCACCTGAATGCACGCACAGTCGATGTGACTCTAGTGAGGAGTACGGGCTGCACCCCCAGGCAGCGGGCAAGTCCTGGGCACCCGCTGCCACCACTGGTCCATTGCAGCCCAGCTGCACACACAAATCTCACTTTGCAGGAACTGTTCATCTGCCTTCATAATACAGTTTCTTCTCCCCACTTCAAGGCCTGAGATCATTTCTCTGAGCCTTCTTGGTCCAGCCCACACAGCTAGAAGCCCAGAGTGGTGCCCTTGGAGCCTGACTTCCCCTGGCACATTTTCCAGCTTTTCCAGGAGCCCCAGGGTGTCATTTTTGCTGTAAAACCTCCTCATGCTCCCCAAGCCCACAGCCTTTTGGGTCCGGGGGGTCTTCTCAAATACAGCAAAGCCCGGCCCAGCCCCTCAGTAGTTCTGGAACACTGCGGCTCTCCTGGTACCATCTTCTAATCTGGTGGAGAGGAAAGCAGGTGAACTGGGGACCCTGAGTTGGAGAACCTGCTCTCTGCCCTGTGACCCTGGCCAAGTCTCTCAGCTCCAAGCCTGCATTTCCGCATCTGTAAAGTGGAGCTAACGGGACATGTGCACACCAGGCCACGGTGAGCACAGGCAGGAGGCCGCGGCGTGCAGTGCTCAGGCCTGTGTGGAGTCAGATCCTGGCTCCAAGGAGGAGTCACTGGATCCCCAGAAGCACAGTGGCCTCATCCTTAAAGCAGTGGAGGTCAGGGGTGGTCAGAACAGGGTCATCTTGTAGGGCCATTGTGAGGGTTAAAAATATAATGTATGATAATGATGCATCAAAGTAGGTTCCTCAGTCCTAACAAACATGCCACTCTGGTAGGGGATGTTGATGATGGGGGAGGCTGTAAGTGGTGGGGACGGGAACTCGCTACACTCTGCTCAAGTTTTTTTTTTTTTTTTTTTTTAAAAAAAACAGTTTCACTCTGTTGCCCAGGTTACAGTGCAGTGGCGTGATCTTGGCTCACTGCAACCTCCACCTCCCAGGTTCAAGCAATTCTCCTGCCTCAGCCTCCTGAGTAGCTGGGATTACAGGCAGCTGCTACCACATCCCGCTAATTTTGTATTTTTAGTAGGGACGGGGTTTCTCCATGTTGGTCAGGCTGGTCTCAAACTCCTGACCTCAGGTGATCCGCCCGCCTTGGCCTCCCAAAATGCTGGGATTACAGGTGTGAGCTGTGATTACAGGCCTCTCCACTCAAGGTTTAGAGCAAACATAGAACTGCTCTAAAATAAAATAAAATAATAAAATAAAATAAAATAAAATAAAATAAAACAAATCCCCCCCTTTTTTAATGTATGTGATGAGTTTGGCACAGCTCCTATTAACGACAGGTCAGGGTTCCTTCCCGTCTTTCACAAAAGCCCTGCCTCTCAGCATCCACCCTTCCCAAGCAGTTTGTGGTAGTCGGACTTTTCACTCGGAATCTGTATTTTGAAGGAAATCCATGCCAGGTAATAAACTTGGAGGAGTCCGAATCTTGTTGAGCCACATTCTTCAGCTTTCTGCACAATGATCGCCAGCTGGCACCTCCCTGCACCCACCTCCCCGCCCCACTCACTCTCCACGTTCATAAAGGCAGACTCTCAGCCACCTCTCACCATGGCAGCGCCAGGCAGGCTTACACTCACACACCGCCATCCGCACACTCTTTATCATCAACGATGGCACTTCACAGGTAGCACTGTGGTTCCTTGTCACCAACCCAAGAGAGCCTGCCCTTGCCCACACTGAAATTCACTCCCAGAGCCCCACGACGGGGGAGGCCCACCAGCCCCTCTGGCCTCCTTACCTGCAGAGATCTCAGACACCGCAACCTCCCAGCAGAAGAAGAAAAGGGGCAGAGCCAGACCCCAGAGAGAGCCCATCCTAGCCGGCCACCGCCGCTGCAGAACTGCTGGCCGTCTCACGGGTACCTTTTCCTGCTTCCTCAAGCCAGGGAGGAGGGGCCGCCTCCTGCCGAGGTGTGTGACTGGCTAGTTGCCAGGATGTGGCCACACAAATGTGCAGGCTGAGGGCTGGCAGGTTGAGGCTGTCAGCAAGCTGACCCCCTGCCTTGCTTGCCCAGTAAACACTCCGCTGAAATTTGATTTGAAGATGTGGAATCACTAGCTTTTTTGTTTTTGTTTTTGTTTTGAGATGGAGTCTCGCCCTGTCGCCCAGGCTGGAGTGCACAGCAGTGAGATCTCAGCTCACCGAAACCTCTTCCTCCTGGGTTCAAGCGATTCTCCTGCCTCAGCCGCCCGAGCAGTTGAGATCACAGGTGCCGCCACCACGCCCAGCTAATTTTTGTATTTATGGTAGAGATGGGGTTTCACCGTGCTGGCCAGGCTTGTCTTGAACTCCTGACCTCAGGCGATTCGCCCGCCTTGGCCTCCCAAAGTGCTGGGATGACAGACCTGAGCCACCGCGCCCGGCCAAATCACTTCCACAGTGACACTGACCCTCAGTCTTGTGCTGGGAAGGCCACAGGAGGTCCCGTTTCACCACCTCCCCTCCTGTGCCTGGAGCTGGGGTTTTGATTCAGACCCCGGCTTCATCCCTGGTCCTGGGCATGATTAACTCTATCTCCGAGGGCACATTTCAGAGCCAGGCTGAACCTTCTCCTCCTGCTCTGTAAATGGATAAACCCTACCTCGCCGGGCTGCTGTTGTAAGGATGACATGTGATAGTAAAGCTTTTACACAGTGCCTGCCACACAGCTGATGCTCATCAAAAATATATACATCTTAGGTGCTCAGTAAGTGAGTGGGAACCCTGACATCCGCTCTGATCCTCAAGTGCTGGGGAGAAGAGACAGCTCCCCGGTGTGGGACAAGACTCTGATTCCTAACATCCTTCCATCTTCATCATCCTGTGATCCTGCATCCCAGTCAAAGCCAGGAACATTTGCCAGGCTGAAGGCGCAGGGCTGGGAAGAGAGAAAAGGTGAGCGTGCTCATCTGAGTTTCAGGGCCTAGGAAGAGAGGACGCGGGAGGGTGATGACTCAGAGAAGCTAGAGATTCAGCCATGAGAAGGGACATGCAGTTACTGAATATATTTCCAAACGCCCGAGAGAAGAATCTTCCTCCCTCCGTGTGCCACGGACATGGACTGTTATGGCCGCTGGCCGGTGACCACACAAGGCAGCTTGGGAATTTCCGGGCAGGAGCGCTGATGAAGGCCGCTCTTGAGTAGAAGAAAGCCTGCTGGATCCGCATGAGGGAATCACAACATCTCAGAACTGGAAAGAACTTTAAAACCAGGCTGGGTGCAGCAGCTCACACCTGTAACCCCAGCATTTGAGAGGCCAAGGTGGACAGATCACTTGAGGCCAGGAGTTCAAGGCCAGCCTGGCCAACATGGCGAAACCCTGTCTCCATTAAAAATACTAAAATTAGCCAGGCATGGTAGTGTGGGCCTGTAATCCTTGCTACTTGGAAGGCTGAGGCAGGAGAATCTCCTGAACCCAGGATGCAGAGGTAGCAGTGAGCCAAGATTGCTCCACTGCACTCCAGCCTGGGCGACAGAGCAAGACTCTGTCTAAAAAAGGAAAAGAAAAAAAAAAAATTGGAAGGTCCAGGTTCCATTTCCAACTCTCTCCTTAACACTGACCCAGGAGCTGTGTGAACGTACAAGTTATCTGCTCTCTCTGGGCCTCAGTCAACGTGAACTGCAAGGTCCTTTTGGCCCCGTGGTCTGGGGTTCTGCGTTGGGTGTGTGACATTGTCTTGCAGAAATTTACTCTGCTCTGGGCTGTGCTGCTGGGAAGAAGGAGGGAATGGGAGAGAAAGGGAGGAGGAAGAGGCTGAGGGAGGTCCATAGGGGACAAAACCCAGCACTTGGGGTGGGGATCTTGGACACCATTGATCTGTAGGCTGAGCCCCTTCCATCCTCCACTCAGCCCCAGCTCTTTGCTTATCAAATGAGACAAGGAGCCCCCGGGGGGTGTCAGGTAGAGAGAGGAAGCCAGGGCCACAGCAGGGACTGTATCCTCTTAGACCCCATCTAGTAGCTGCGATCCACTCTGAGGCTCACCCCAAGGGAAGACGGAGAAGAGACTAAGCAAGAATGCAGGTCCTTTCAGCCACCCCAGCCCTCCTCCAGCCCCACCCCTGCAGGGATCGGAGCTTCCTCATTCCAGCAGCAGGGGAGTCCACCCCAGCCTGTTGCAGATGAGGAAGTGAGGAATCCCTGGAAAGGAAGCCTGACTGAAAGCTTCCCTGGGTTTGCTGAATTTTGGATGATTTTCCTCGGTATTTGGGGAAATTTACAAGCCTGGGCAGATGACTGTTAGCCCTGGGGGCCATAACAGGCTTACGCAGAAAGTTCCTGGGACATATTTTCAGCCAAACTCGGCTCTCACCTTGAATGAGCACACGAGGCCAGTTCATTAATTTAACACTCATGTATGGAATTCCTTCTATATGCCAGACATGGCTCCAGGCACTTGGAATACATCACTCAGTAAAAGAGATCCTGGCCTTCATGGAACAACTTTCCTAGTGAAGAGAGACAGCAAACTTGAACCCCAAATATCTGAGAGAGGTCTCAGTTAATTTAGAAAGTTTATTTAGCGAAGGTTGAGGACTCACGTCCATGACACGGCCTCAGAAGGTCCTGGTGACATATGCCAAGGTGGTCAGAGCATAGTTTGGTTTTACACATTTTCGGGAGACCTGAGACATCAATCAACATATGTAAGATGAACATTGGTTCAGTCTGGAAAGGTGGGACAACTGGAAACAGGGAGGGGGCCCCCAGGTTATGGGTAGATAAGAGACAAATAGTAACATTCTTTTGAGTTTCTGATTCACCTTTCCAAAGGGGGCAATTAGATATGCATTTATCTCAGTGAACAGAGGGAGGGATGACTTTGCATAGAATGGGAGGCAGGTTTGCCCTAAGCCATTTCCAGCTTGACTTTTCCCTTTAGCTTAGTGATTTTGGGGGCCCAAGATAGTTTCCTTTCACATTTCTACCGCTTTCCTTTTTAAAATTTTTTGAGAAAGCATTTTAGGAGAAAATGAGTCTCTGGTCTCAGGTTTCATCTGGTCTCTCATGGCTAGGATGGTGTATTTCTAGATGGGTAGGTCCCAAGTTATTAGGAAAGCTCATTTTTAGCAGGTTGTGAAGTCTCATGTCATGTGAAGAAAAAATAGGGGGAGGAAGGGAGAAAAACAACAACAGACAAAAGAACAGTCCTGGAAAAATCAGTATAGGCCACATTACTCTGAAGTTTATACATCAGTAGGCAGGTATGAAAGTGGCTTATGTATGTAAATAAGGTTGCTGTTATTTTCTTCTGAAGTTTAAGTTGTCTAGCTTCAGTTTGCATGGCTTTAAGAAAGCACAGCTTAGCTTTCAAGGACTCAAAATTAGGAAAAATGGGGAAAAAGAAAGGAAAAAATTGAAAACATTATTTTGAAGACTTGTAGCCAAGAAAAATTAGAATTTGGTTCAAACTACAGAAAACAATAAAAATTGAAAAATATTAGGCAAAACTAGAATCTAACAACAGGTGTACTATAGTTTTTAAAACATAATTTTTCTCTCTCCAGCTTCTCATTTTTACTAAAGACAAATCATGGTAGGACTGGTTTCCTTTATTATACTTGGCCTGATTATTTGTATACAGTGCAGCAAGAATAATTATTTTTTTACACAGGCTTTTAAACTGACTTTGATGGAACTTTGTTCCATAGAAGGAATCTCAGAAAAGACTTGTTTAAAGCTGAGCCCTGCCATGGATTTGTACAAACAAATACCTATGAATTGCATGAATTCCTCTCCTCTTGAGGTCCCAAGATAAAACTTGGGGCTCCTGGGCCTGTCAGAAAGTGACATTCTTTACTTACCACAGGTCAGGAACCCTGTTCAGGGACTGTGTAGACAGGGCATGCGGCCAGTTTTCCCAAGGGGCTTTTGCTGGCTCCATAAAACAAGTTTAATTCCTTAAAGGAAAGCACACCATTCCAGTCAAAGCTGTGGTAGAATAACCAGTCTCTCCAATTATGTCCTGTTACAAATAAAAACAGATTATTATTGTACTTATGCAAATAATTATATTGTGATAAGAATACTCACAAATAGTTTCCAAATTCTGGAGAAATCAGGTAGAGAGAAACAAATATGCCCCAAATTTTGTTCATAGGAGTATAATAACTTGTTAAAAGCTGTCAATAGCTCAAAAGAAAAGTTTCCTTGACTCTGAAAAAACAAAACAAAGGATCAACAACGTTTTAAGCAAAAAGTCAAAAAGATTACTTCAGTCTTCTATAAGTTCAGTCCATGTAGTTAATTCCTGTTCTGCTTGATATTTATGAACACTTCAGATCTCCATGAGTTCTGAAAGTTTTTCTTCTATTCTGATGTCACAATCTCCCAAGTTATCAGAAACCTGCATTCAAGAGTGCCTTTTAGAGTTTTATAGCTGATTATAAAACCACTTTTTTTTTTTTTTTTTTTTTTAATAGACAGTCTCACTATCTCACTCAGGCTGGAATGCAGTGGGGTGATCTTGGCTCACTGCAATCTCTGCTACCCAAGTTCAAGTGATTCTCCTGCCTCAGCCTACCAAGTAACTGAGATTATAGGCACCTGCCACCATGCCTAGCTAATCTTTGTAGTTTTAGTAGAAACAGGGTTTAACCATCTTGGCCAGGCTGGTCTTGAACTCCTGAGCTCATGATCCACCACTTTGGCCTCCGAAAGTGCTGGGATTACAGGCGTGAGCCACCATACCCAGCTATAAAACCACCTTCTAAAGAGGACCAAAACAAGACAATTGTCTGTGGGTAACAAAAAGTTTTAGGGGAGCCATAGTCAAAGACACAATTGACAAGGAAATTTGTTTCCTCTGTGGCACAAAATAATGTAATATAACAATTACAATTATTACCGATAATGTACACTAAGTCATAACAGAATTATAGGAGTTTCCCATAATTTTAGAACACATACCAATAACATATTTATACAAATACAGTCCAAAGAAACCAAACACAATTTCATACTTGACAATGCTTTCTGTATAATTTTTATAATAAATAAGCCAAATTATGTCATTTTTGGACTTTAGGAAACCTAGTATCTTAAATGATTAGGACAGAAAAATACATAATTTATAATTTGATTTTGGAAAGTTTGTCAGATATCAAAGGTTTAAAACACTTGATATCACAGGTCGTTGTAAAATAGGTCACTGATTTGACCAAAGTGATAACTCAAGGATTTTAAAAAAAAAAGGCAAAAGTCTTCATTGTTTGGGAGAGGAGACTTAATTTGCAAATAATAAGCCCTAATTTAAAACAACAGCAGGAAGCTGATTACATTTTTCAAAATTTTATATAAGCAATGTATAAAATTTTAATATTGGCCATAACATATAACTTCCATAAGCCTTTTATAACCTTTATTAAGGAGTCAGTAATGCTTCAAGAAAACCTTATTGATCTGACACAGGGCCACATGCTGGTCTTGCGTCAGTGTGCCTTTGACAGTAATGGTTAATTTACAGAGAAACTCAATGTATTTCCTCTCTCAAAACTGGCCCTTACAATCTCACATGCCCATGCTAGTCCCTGGGCCCTGAGGAGTTGAATAACTTTAATTTCTGCATCTCAGGAACATAGTTCATTTTGATTGGCATCTTCTACTGGACCTGAAGATGAGGCTTGAATTCCTGTCAGTGTTTAAGATTTAGCAGAACTTGGTGTCCTTTTTAAACCCAGGACTCAAAGCCCTGTAACTTCATGTCACAAGGACTTTAAAAGAACATACAGCAAGATACATGGATGTAATAACCTTAATTTAAGAAAATTTTTTCAATCTCAGTTTTTTTCTAAGCAAACCAAAATTTAATAATAATGGCAATTAGTTTGATAAACCATGAAATCTGTTAGGCCAGTTACCAAAAGGCAAAAGAAAAGACCTTTGACACTGCACAGAATATTATGATGAAAGAAAACATTTCCTTTAGACCTTTAAGAGAACATTGTTATCATCAGGCCACAACAAACAGAACTTGAGGAAAAAAACTTGTATGAGCTGCAAATGAGTTGAAGGGGAGCGTTACTATTTTGCATCCTTTCAAAAGGGAGAGAAAATAAAAAATGGTGAGATGCAATAAAAGTTGAACTTTGGGTTAAAAAAAAATTAGAGTCTCTTATAATTTATTAAGAGTAAATCAATCCCTTAAGAGAATTTCATTGTTCTTATTATTTAGTGTATAAGTGGTTTTTTTTTTTTTTTTTTTGCATTAAGCCCAATCTCTAGAAAGACCATTGTAATTTCCCTTTAATTATAGACAACTTAATCATATAAAAGTTTTTTGGTTTTTTAAAAAAAAAAAAATCCTCTTATTGTGACTTACACAGACTGTTCACGATATGCTTGGATTTTCTGGTCTGTCCTGAACATCTCTTTCTCAAACAACCAGTCATTTTATTTTAGGACTATGTTTACCATACAAAATTATTTCTCATATAAAATTATGTCTCTTTAAGCTTTCTTACTAAAAAGAAAACCCTCTTTATAACTTTCTTTACATCTCTCTTATTTCCTGGTTCCTTTTACCTTGTTTTATATATAACCTTTAAATAAACCTTGAATTAGACAACTATTATTCACCTTTTAAAAAAGGATGTACATTTTCTTAGAAAGTTTTTCTACAATTTATTTTTATTAGAAAATACTCAAATAATGGAATATCTATTATTTAATTTAATATAACTTAAGATTCCAAATTATGATGAGTTTGTCTACAAGTATTTGTCCCATTACATTTGCCTAATTATTTCATTTTAATTGTTTACCTAGATTATTTATGAAAACTGCAGTAGTCATCATTTAAAGTTATGGAACTGCCATTGCAAAATCATAACTGAGACAGTCAGAAAGATGTGACCTAACCAACTCCATCTTGCTTCTAACCTCCAAGCTGTCCTTGTTCATACCTGGCGGAGGCTGAACTAACTTTAGGAGGAACTTAGTTTATAGTCTAGCTTTGAAACAAAGTGGATAACAGTCCTTTCCCAAAACAAACCTTATTCCCTGTGGACTAGACTGCCTAAAGCCACAAGGTTAGAAGTTATGGTAATCTTACTAAATTCATGATGTAGCTGTTTTCATTAAACCCATATCAATGTCCTAATTATTAAAAATTACATAAGCAAAGATCATCCTGTCTTGGGCTGGGCTTATAGTTTTGTAACCTCTGTGCCATATTTTAACACCTTATATTATTTGGCAGGGATAAGTATAAAATTGCTTGATTAATAAATGCAAACAAAAATGTATGTGGCAATTCTTAAGATATTTCTAATATTACTTTACCAATAATTTTAAAGCTAGCTTACTTATTAAAGATTTTACTTAAGTTAGGTAAACTTGAAAAAGCATTGGCTAGTCTTTTCTTTCTTCCTGATAAAGTGTTTGATTCAAGCACTTTTCTTTTCTTTTCTTTTTTTTTTTTTT
>NW_012102020.1:1448154-1456958 GCF_000951045.1 Mandrillus leucophaeus
AAAATTAGCCGGGCGTGGTGGTGCATGCCTGTAATCCCAGCTACTCGGGAGGCTGAGGCAAGAGAATCGCTTGAACCAGGGAGACGGAGGTTGCAGTGAGCCAAGATCACTTCATTGCACTCCAGCCTGGGCAACAAGAGTAAAACTCTGTCTCAAAAAAAAAAAAGAAAGAAAAAGAAAAGAAAAAAAGAAATTTAGCCATGAAATAAATACAAATTCACCAGTTTGCGAACAAAAAAACTGTCAGATCCAAACAGTGTTTTTTATCTTAATAGAAAAATAACAGCAAATTGAAAGCAGGCAGAGAAGAAAATAGAGAAAAAAGAGAACTCAGGAACTCTGTCGTTTGCAGGTCAACCTTAGGGTCTTTTTTTTTTTTTAAAATGTAAATGTGCACAAAGACCATGTTACTTCCACTTTACATAAACTCTGGCAAGTAGAGGTACCAGAACTGACGGAGTACTCGGGTTCATGCTGGGAGGAGCAAACGCCCTTTCTCTTCGGAGCTGAGAAAACTCAATCTCTCATTTACCTATGAAAACAACAGTTCAGTTCCTCATCCAAATGCTCACAGACAAGCCAAACTGAGATTCATTTTGGGAGAAAAAGCAATAGAGAAGACCCTTTAGAATGCATCTCTGAACTAGAATTAGGATCCCTAAATCACGGCTTCCTAGAAGAGGAAAAAAAACCAGCCAAGACCATTCCCTGCAAACTGCTCAGCCACCGCTTCTTTCTCGTCTGCCATTACACACGCCAAGGTCAAATCCTCTCACAGTGCAAGGTCATCTCTGGTTCCCCCAAAGCCAAAGAGGTCAGGTCATGCCATACAGGAAGACAGAGCTTTAGACCTAAGAAGAATCTGCCTATCACTCTTGAAACTCCACAAAGAAAACAGAGCACTCGGAAAGCAGGGAGTGGCCCCTTGTACTGAATCCTTTAAAGGGATTAGTCATTAGAAGCCTTCTCTAGATTTTTTTTGGTACTGCAGATGGCAAGGGGGGAAGGAGGTATAGGGTGGAAGAAAAGTAAGTGCAAGAGCATTTGTTGGTTTTTTTGTTGTTTTTTTTTTTAAGACAAAGCAAACACAGAAACCAAGTGCATGGTTTTTGTTTGTTTGGTTGGTTTAGTTTTTTTTCCTCTTTTGCAGTTGCAAGGAATTTTAGCCAAATTAGAGGCTTTGTTACCCATAATTTGGAATTCTCACTTGGATTTGACCAAGTCAGGTAGAGTTGGTCAAATCTGATGAGAGAAAGTCCAGAACAAACAGCAACAAGAAAAGCCCAATGAAATGACCACTGACTGCTCTAATGGTAAGAAGAAATTCAGACCAGCTGGTTGTTAAGCTTTAACCACGACAAAACCTCAATGCAGCTACTTACCTAGGGATGGGTCCCAGGCTGAAGACTGCTCTCTACCATCCTAGAAGCAGGAAAGAAACTCGAACTTGTCTTCCCTATTGGGAGCAAGCTCAAACTCCATAGAAGAGTTGCCTGCCTTCCATCATCATGCACCCAGGAAATCTTGCCTTCCTTATTGGAAGCAAATAAAACTCCAAAAGAAGGGGAGGGGGAATTGTACAGCAAATAAACTTTAGATTACGACCAAGTTTTGAGAGATCAGGGGTTCTCTGGAGTGGGTGCTCCCAGACCTCAGCAATTGTCCTATTGGTTTGAGCCGTAAGGTTAGCTCATGTTGCTACCAAGCACCAATAGATCTGTCAAAGGTCAGGGGCATCTCCACTCAGAATCCCTCCATGGCTGCCAAATGTGAACGCCCCAAATCTGAGACAGGTCTCAGTGAAATTAGAAGGTTTATTTTGCCAAGGCTGAGGACACATGCCCGTGACACAGCCTCAGGAGGTCTGACCAAGGTGGTCAGAGCACAGCTTGGTTCTACACATTGTAGGGAGACAAGAGACATCAATCAGCATATGGAAGATGAACATTGGTTCGGTCTGGAAAAGGCAGGGCAACGCCAAGCAAAGGTGGCACAACTCGAAGCCAGGAGAAAGCCTCCAGGTCACAGGTGGGTGAGAGACAAACGGTTACGTTCTTTGGAGTTTCTGATGAGCCTCTCCAAAGACGGCACTGAGAAACGCATCTATCTCAGTGAGCAGGGGGTGATTTTCAATAGAATCAGGGCAGGTTGGCCCTAAGCCGTTCCCAGCTTGACTTTCCCCTTTAGCTTAGTGATTATGGGAGCCCAAGATTTATTCTCCTTTCACAAAACAATACATATAATAAATAAGTGAATTATAGAAAGGTGAAAACTATGGGAAAAAAGAAAAACAGGGAGAAAGAATCCTGAGCACTGACGTGGGGAGGGCAGGTGCCAACTGCAGAACTAATAGCGGGGGCAGGAGGAGACGTTTTTCGGAGCAACTTCGAGTCACTGCTCACATCTCATGCCAATGTATTAATCCCAAGTCAAGGGTCAGATGGGGCACCTGGATCTCTCCAGTTGCCCACGTGGCTCTTCCAAGTGTACTTTACTTCCTTTCATTCCTGCTCTAAAACTTTATTTATTTATTATTTATTTATTTATTTATTTATGAGACAGAGTCTTGCTCTGTCACCCAGGCTGGAGTGCAGTGGCACAATCCCAGTTCACTGCAGTCTCTGCCTCTGGGATTCAAGCAATTCTCCTGCCTCAGCTTCCTGAGCTCTGGAATAACAGGCATGCACCACCATGCTTGGCTAATATATATATATATATATTTTTTTGTATTTTTAGTAGAGACGGGGTTTCACCGTATTAGCCAGGATGGTCCCATACTCGATCCACCTGCCTCAGCCTCCCAAAGTGCTGAGATTATAGGTGTGAGCCACCACGCCCGGCTCTAGCCAACTTTTGTTTTTTTGAGATGGAGTTTCATTCTTGTTGCCCAGACTGGAGTGCAATGGCACGATCTTGGCTCACTGCAACCTCCACCTCCTGGGTTTGTAGGATATAATAAATTCCTCTTCAAAGGTTTTAGCCTATAAATTGTTAAGTACAATGAGTTCTGAGATCCTCTCCAAACAGTGTGTCAGTACGTTCAGCTCTTCATTTTAAAGTTTAACTTCCTCGTTTTCTTCATCTCCTTGCCCCTAGTTTCAGTAAACAACCCCTTCCTAGCCTCTATCTCCTGCTCCATCCTGAGTCACCCCTGGTCACCTGCTCTGACCTGAGTCATCCTGAGTCACCAGTTCTGTAACCATCGTTCCCACCGAACTACTCACCCCACCACCCCGACTCGTACCCCTGCTCTCTTTAAAATAGCCAGTCAGAATTAGCTTAGGCTGTGCAGTCCAACCCTAGCCAGTAGGGAAAAGGCAATAGCAGTAGGGGCTACCTGCGTCAGGAATAAGAACCCCTTCCCCTCCCTTGTTCAGGTGCGCTCTCGCCACTGCTCCATCCACGAGTCGCACCCTTCTATAGAAGTAAAAATTGCCTTGCTGAGAAAATTAAATTCTTTGAGTGCTAGTTCTTCTTTTTGCACTGAGAAACAAGCATTTGTTTCTAACAGGTTCAAGCAATTCTCCTGCCTCAGTGTCCCAAGAAGCTGGAATTACAGGCATGTGCCACCACGCCTGGCTAATTTTGTGTTTTTAGTAGAGACAGGGTTTCACCATGTTGGTCAGGCTGGTCTTGAACTCCCGACCTCAGGTGATCTGCCTGCCTCGGCCTCCCAAAGTTCTGGGATTACAGGTGTGAGCCACCTTGCCCAGCCCCCAGCCAACTTTTTAATACACTTGCACTCCTGCTCTGAAACCGCCCTGGGCCCCCAACCCGCCCCAAGCCCCCCAAAAAAAATCCTTCCCTCCAAAAGCAAAGAACTGAGTTGCTGCAGACCCATAGGGATTCACTGCTGCTAACAGTTTTAGAAGGATCTCCCTGGCAGCTGAAAATAGGGTAAAAACAGGGAGTTAAGAGGCTTTACCCTTGTCCAAGTGAGAGACAGAGGTGGCTCTGACTATGGGGGGAGCAAAGACACTGGTAAGAAGTGGTCTGATTCTGGACACATTTTGAAAGTAGAGCTGACACGATGTCTTTCCAAATCAACATGAAGCGTCGAAGAGAGAGAGGAATAAAGAAAAATCAACATGAAGCTGGAGTGCAGTGGTGCCGTCATGGCTCACTGCAGCCTCCACCTCCCGGGTTCGAGCGATCCTCCCATTTCAGTGTAACCACCATTCTTACCTATCACCATAGATTAGCTCTGCCTGTCTTTGAACTTCATGTAAATGGAATCATGCATATATAGGCTCTTTTGTGTCTGGATTCTCTCTGTTAACACTGTGTCTGTGAGACTCACTCACGCTGTGTGTAGTGTTATACTTCATCCTTTTTGTTGTTGCACAGTATTTCATTGTATAAATATACCACAATTTATTTACCCATTTTCCAATTGCTGGGCATTTGGATTGTTTTGTTTTTCACTATTTTGAATAAAGCTGCTATGAACATTCTTGTATATGTCTTGGGTATACAGACGGTCCCGGTTTACAATGATTTGACTTAAAATTTTTTGACTTTATGATGGGCTTATCAGGGTATTAAATGTGTTTCTGACTTACAGTATTTTTGACTTACCAAGTGTTTATTGGGACATAACCCCTTCCTCAGATGAGGAACATCTGTATATATCCAGAATCCTGTGGAGCAACTCGTAACCCATGAGGACTGGGAGCCGACAGACAGATTCATCCCCAGGACAGATGGTTCTCAATACATCTCATAAAGCTTCTTAGAAGATCTTATAGGATCGCACAACCAGTCAGCCACAGCAGGGGCCGACTGGATAACACGGCTTTGCACGGGCTCTCCCTCTGTCCCTGTCTCCCCTCCCCTTTTCCTAACCTTATTCCTTGGGATTATGTTTTGAAATAAATTATTCAGAGAAATGAAGCTAAAGCTGACCAATTAGCCAATAGCTGGGTTCTGTGCCAACAGGGTTTCCAGGCTATAATCATTTACGGAGAAGCCTGTGTTCCCGAGGGGATAATGGCTCTTTCCATTCGGCTACCGCATGGGAGTGGGTGCAGGGCATTAGCAGAAGATAAGGCCAGAAATGGGCACTGGGGCCTGTTGATGACTTTCTGTGCCAAGTGTAGGCATTTAGCCTTTATTCTGTAGGTGATGGGAAGCCAGTGCCAGTGGTGGGTTTGAGCAGGGAACTAGCAATACTCAAGCTCTGCTTGGACAGAGGCCAGTCAGGGAGGAGTTAGGGCAGGGGGACCGGTCGGGGAGGAGTTAGGGCAGGGGGACCAGTTAGGAGGCCGTGACCCAGGACTTCAACAGCGGGACTAGAAAGGGGATGGGTATGAATGATATTGCAAAGTAAAACTAGAGAGATGGCCGGGCACAGTGGCTCACTCCTGTAATCCCAGCACTTTGGGAGGCCAAGGCAGGCGGATCACGAGGTCAGGAGATCGAGACCAGCCTGGCCAACATGGTGAAACCGTATCTCTACTAAAAATCCAGAAAAAAAAAAGCCAGCTGTGGTGGCGGGTGCCTGTAATCCCAGCGACTGCAGAGGCTGAGGCAGGAGAATCGCTTGAACCAGGGAGTTGGAGGTTGCAGTGAGCAGAGGTCACGCCGCTGCACTCCAGCCTGGGCAGTACAGTGAGACTCCGCCTCAATAACAAATCAAACAAACTAGAGAGACTTGGCACCTTGCAGAGAGAAGCAAAAGATGACCCCGAGGTCTGGAGTCCAGGAAGTCAGGACAGGGAAAGCATTCACAGAAACGGGAAAAGGGCAGGTGTGGGAGGGAATGTGAGAGGTTCATCAGACCCCACAGCCCCTGGCAGCCCCTCCTGGATCTTTGAAATCCTGTGCGCCCCAGGAGACTCCAGGAGGCCCATCTGAGCTCACCAGAGAAAGGTCTGCCGCCTCTCCTTTCATCACTGGGGACAGAAAGCCTGAATGTGAGGCCTGGACTACGGGGCTCAGACCAGAATATTTCCAGGCTTAAGGGCAGTAATGTGGAGCCCGGGAAGGAATATTGAGAAAAGAGGGCACATTACTTAGCTAAAGGGGTGCTGGGTTCTTATTTTCTACTTTCGAGAAATGTTTGCTATAGTCATTGTAGCCGTCAAAAAACAATGAATAATACCGTGAGCCAAACGTATGTTTCATAATTTTTATGGCTGATCCTACGCACATTTAAATGTGTTTATGACAATTGTAGATTTCAGTTTTGCTCTGGTTAAACCAATGTGGAAGTACACAGGATGGGAGCTGAGAGACAAGCTACCCTGGCCAGCCGTGCTGACCTCAGTGGGGCAAGCTGGGGACAGATGACCTCTGCTGCGTGGGTCCTGCTGGCTCAGGTGTGGAAGGGGCCTCAGGAGAGGAGTCAGGGTCTCTTTCTGATCCCCTCACGGCCACGGAGAAGGGAATTCCTGGGAGGCTGGTTTGGAGAAGCCGCTGAACCTAAGTGAGTGGGAAGTGAAGGTCTGTTCCCACCTGTGCCTGTGTTCCCAACTAGCAGCTGCCCCGTGGCGTACACTCACCAGGAGCCACGTCCCTCCCTACCTGATCTCAATAATTCACTGACAGGAGCCACGCCCCTCCCCACCTGATCTCAATAATTCACTCACCAGGAGCCACGTCCCTCCCCACCTGATCTCAATAATTCACTCACCAGGAGCCACGCCCCTCCCCACCTGATCTCAATTAATTCACTTACCAGAGCCACGTCCCTCCCTACCTGATCTCAATAATTCACTGACAGGAGCCATGTCCCTCCCCACCTGATCTCAATAATTCACTCACCAGGAGCCACGTCCCTCCCCACCTGATCTCAATAATTCACTCACCAGGAGCCACGTCCCTCCCCACCTGATCTCAATAATTCACTCACCAGGAGCCACGTCCCTCCCCACCTGATCTCAATAATTCACTCACCAGGAGCCACGTCCCTCCCCACCTGATCTCAATAATTCACTGACAGGAGCCACGTCCCTTCCCACCTGATCTCAATTAATTCATTCACAGGAGCCGCGTGCCTCCCTACCTGATCTCAATTAATTCACTGACAGGAGCCACGCCCCTCCCCACCTGATCTCAATAATTCACTGACAGGAGCCATGTCCCTCCCCACCTGATCTCAATTAATTCATTCACAGGAGCCGCGTGCCTCCCTACCTGATCTCAATTAATTCACTGACAGGAGCCACGTCCCTGCCCACCTGATCTCAATAATTCACTCACCAGGAGCCACGTCCCTCCCCACGTGATCTCAATTAATTCACTCACAGGACCTAGGTCTCTCCATACTTGGCTTAATTCTTACTATACTTAATTCAATTAATTCTCACTATAGCCCTATCAGACAAGCTCTAGGATACACATGAGGAAATGGAGGCTCAGAAAGACTGAGAAAGTGGCTTGAGGTCACCTAGGTGGTAAGTAGTAGAGCTAGGAGTTGAAGTCAAGTCTGACTCTCAAGCCCATGCTCTTTCCATCGCACTATCTGCTTTTCTTTCTGCCCAAAGCCACAGTATGCCATGATGCAGCCCAGGGCTCTCCTCCAGTACTGGGTTGAGGGCACTGGACAGATCAGGGCTGAAGCCAAGATGTCATCCAGTGTAATGCCCACATGACTTCCGTGAATACCTACCCTGCCTTAACTCTGTTTATCTTTAGGAAACAGGATACCTGAGGTCCGAACTTCTCCCTGGTGATCAAACCAGCTAAGACTGATGGACTCCAAGATGGCAGCTCACTTGACCTTTAACTTCATTATAATCTAATGTCCATGCTAAATGACAGTCCCACTAACACTGTAACAGTCAACAACCACCATGACAATGATTAAAAAACAAAAACAAAAAACAAATAGGAAGTTGGCACTCTGGTTTTGAAAAGTTCTCCACCCAGACCCAGAAAACACATGATTCCTCCCCTTGCTTTTTTCATTTTTGTTTTTGTAGAGACGGGGAGTATCACTATGTTAACCAGGATGGTCTCGAACTCCTGGTCTCGGCAATCCTCTCATCTTGTTCTGGGTTATGGGAGTGAGCCATTGCTCCTGGCCTCTCCTCCCCTTGCTTTTCATGCTCAGCCCCTTCACTAAAGGTGCCCTATATCTGTGACTTCCTGGGTCTCACGAGCAGAAAAGTTGATTTGTGAGCCAAGCTCTCACTTCTCAATTCCATGGCACCAAATAAAGCCTGCACTGCTTGAGGCTCAGTTTGGGTTTTGCATATTGGCTTCATGGCACCAAACAGGGAAAGACCCCATTTTAGGGGAAGTGGCTTTGTCAGTAACAAGGACACAGAAGGAAAGAAGAGAATGGAGGATGACTTAGGGCAGGAGGTCAGCCAACTACGGTCTATGGGCCAAATCTGGCCACTGCCTGTTTTTGTGCAACTCATAGGCTAAGAATGTTTTCTACATTTTTAGATGGTAGGAAAAGAACAAAAGAAGGAATAATGTTTTGTGACACATGAAAAATATACGAGATTCAAATTTCAGTGTCCACAGAGAGCAATCCTGGCTCCTACCCCTACAACAATCATTGCAGTGGAGCTCTGCCCTAGATACAGCCCCTTTCTCCCTTTGGTTCCCTGACTTTGGGGTCTGGAGGCCACAAAGGCAAGGAGCAGGCTGCCATCCACCCCTTCTCAGAGAACCTACAGGGAGCTCACCATGCTCTGCATCCGGTCTAGGTGGCTCCTAGCGGGGCTTGGTGGGTTCTCCTTCCTCAGCACCATCTGCAGCACCACCTTGGTCATCTGAGAAGCTGAGAGAAACACCAGGTGAATGTTCTTGTCCTCATTTCTGCCTCCCACCCCCACTGCTGTTGCTCA
>NW_012102020.1:1457008-1464514 GCF_000951045.1 Mandrillus leucophaeus
GTGGTAAGTAGTAGAGCTAGGAGTTGAAGTCAAGTCTGACTCTCAAGCCCATGCTCTTTCCATCGCACTATCTGCTTTTCTTTCTGCCCAAAGCCACAGTATGCCATGATGCAGCCCAGGGCTCTCCTCCAGTACTGGGTTGAGGGCACTGGACAGATCAGGGCTGAAGCCAAGATGTCATCCAGTGTAATGCCCACATGACCTCCGTGAATACCTACCCTGCCTTAACTCTGTTTATCTTTAGGAAACAGGATACCTGAGGTCCGAACTTCTCCCTGGTGATCAAACCAGCTAAGACTGATGGACTCCAAGATGGCAGCTCACTTGACCTTTAACTTCATTATAATCTAATGTCCATGCTAAATGACAGTCCCACTAACACTGTAACAGTCAACAACCACCATGACAATGATTAAAAAAAAAAAACAAAAAACAAATAGGAAGTTGGCACTCTGGTTTTGAAAAGTTCTCCACCCAGACCCAGAAAACACATGATTCCTCCCCTTGCTTTTTTCATTTTTGTTTTTGTAGAGACGGGGAGTATCACTATGTTAACCAGGATGGTCTCGAACTCCTGGTCTCGGCAATCCTCTCATCTTGTTCTGGGTTATGGGAGTGAGCCATTGCTCCTGGCCTCTCCTCCCCTTGCTTTTCATGCTCAGCCCCTTCACTAAAGGTGCCCTATATCTGTGACTTCCTGGGTCTCACGAGCAGAAAAGTTGATTTGTGAGCCAAGCTCTCACTTCTCAATTCCATGGCACCAAATAAAGCCTGCACTGCTTGAGGCTCAGTTTGGGTTTTGCATATTGGCTTCATGGCACCAAACAGGGAAAGACCCCATTTTAGGGGAAGTGGCTTTGTCAGTAACAAGGACACAGAAGGAAAGAAGAGAATGGAGGATGACTTAGGGCAGGAGGTCAGCCAACTACGGTCTATGGGCCAAATCTGGCCACTGCCTGTTTTTGTGCAACTCATAGGCTAAGAATGTTTTCTACATTTTTAGATGGTAGGAAAAGAACAAAAGAAGGAATAATGTTTTGTGACACATGAAAAATATACGAGATTCAAATTTCAGTGTCCACAGAGAGCAATCCTGGCTCCTACCCCTACAACAATCATTGCAGTGGAGCTCTGCCCTAGATACAGCCCCTTTCTCCCTTTGGTTCCCTGACTTTGGGGTCTGGAGGCCACAAAGGCAAGGAGCAGGCTGCCATCCACCCCTTCTCAGAGAACCTACAGGGAGCTCACCATGCTCTGCATCCGGTCTAGGTGGCTCCTAGCGGGGCTTGGTGGGTTCTCCTTCCTCAGCACCATCTGCAGCACCACCTTGGTCATCTGAGAAGCTGAGAGAAACACCAGGTGAATGTTCTTGTCCTCATTTCTGCCTCCCACCCCCACTGCTGTTGCTCAACGTCCCCAGTATCTCTCCACAGACTCCTGTCTGCCCTCAAAAGTCTACATGGTACCAGTCAAGAGACAGCCATACTGCAAGAAGATAGAAAGGTAAGTGGAAACCAACCACCTCATTCTCTGCCCTCATGTCTACCACGGAAGGCTGAACCTCTCCCTGTGGAACCTGGAAAAGTAGCTCAGAGAGGAGTAGCAGGTGGCAAGGAACATCAGGGGAACAAAGCTAGAAGGAACATGTAGGCACCTTTGACCTGAAAGAGACAGGATGCAAGATCTCAGGATTGTCAGGGACCTTAGGAACCATCTAGGTCACATCCCGGCTTTGGCCTGAAGTGCAGGCAAAGGGCTTGGCTCTGCCAACCACAGCATCCAGCTTTGCTGTGGATGGAACCGGACCTGTGTGTGAGTTACCAGGGTTGCACCTCCTGGGTTCAAGTGATTCTCCTGCCTTAGCCTCCTGAGTAGCTGGGATTACAGGTGTCCGCCACCATGCCCAGCTAATTTTTGTATTTTTAGTAGAGACAGGGGTTTCACCATATTGGCCGGGCTGGTCTTGAACTCCTGGCCTCAGGTGATCTGTCCGCCTCAGCCTCCCAAAGTGTTGGGATTAAAGGTGTGCGGCCATATTTGTTTTAGCTCTGATCAGGTACTGTGGTTATATTTTTAAAATACGGGGAATAAGAGCTTGAGCAAAATGTTGATAACTTTGAAGCTGGCCAACTGGTACCTTGGGTTCATCATCCTATTCTCTCTACTTTCGCATGTGTTTGAATTTTTCCATAATAAATAATTTCGGGTTTTTTGTTTTTGTTTTTGTTTTGAGATGGAGTCTCGCTCTGTCCACCAGGCTGGAGTGCAGTGGCGTGGCCTCGGCTCACTGCAACCTCCGCCTCTCGGGTTCAAGCAATTCTCCTGCCTCAGCCACCTGAGTAGCTGGGATTACAGGTGCCTGCCACCACGCCCGGCTAATTTTTGTATTTTTAGTAGAGACGTGGTTTTGCCATGTTGGTCAGAGCTGGTCTCAAACTCCTGACCTCGTGATCTGCCTGCCTTAGCCTCCCAAAGTGCTGGGATTACAGGCGTGAGCCACCATGCCCGGCCATAGTTTTTAAAAATAAATTAGATCCATTCTGAGAGGTCTTCCTACATCCTCCCAGCTGAGATTAATTTATTATTATTTTGTTGTTGTTGTTGAGACAGAGTCTCGCTTTGTGCCCAGGCTGGAGTGCAGTGGCCGGATCTCAGCTCACTGCAAGCTCCGCCTCCCGGGTTTACACCATTCTCCTGCCTCAGCCTCCTGAGTAGCTGGGACTACAGGCACCCGCCACCTCGCCCGGCTAGTTTTTTGTATTTTTTAGTAGAGACGGGGTTTCACCGTGTTAGCCAGGATGGTCTCGATCTCCTGACCTCGTGATCCGCCCGCCTCGGCCTCCCAAAGTGCTGGGATTACAGGCGTGAGCCACCATGCCCGGCCATAGTTTTTAAAAATAAATTAGATCCATTCTGAGAGGTCTTCCTACATCCTCCCAGCTGAGATTAATTTATTATTATTTTGTTGTTGTTGTTGAGACAGAGTCTCGCTTTGTGCCCAGGCTGGAGTGCAGTGGCCGGATCTCAGCTCACTGCAAGCTCCGCCTCCCGGGTTTACACCATTCTCCTGCCTCAGCCTCCTGAGTAGCTGGGACTACAGGCACCCGCCACCTCGCCCGGCTAGTTTTTTGTATTTTTTAGTAGAGACGGGGTTTCACCGTGTTAGCCAGGATGGTCTCGATCTCCTGACCTCGTGATCCGCCCGCCTCGGCCTCCCAAAGTGCTGGGATTACAGGCTTGAGCCACTGCGCCCGGCCGAGATTAATTTCTTATTCTTACTTTAGAAGCTATTGATTTTAACTTCTCTCATGGCATCATTGCCTTCTTCCCTGTCTGTATCACCGTTACGGCTTTGTTTCTGTAAGGGGGGTCCGTCTTCCCTGTCTGCTTCTTGAAGGCAGGAAATACATCTGTATTTCTGATAATAATAATGCCAAATAATTTTTATTTAATTGAATAAAGATCTGAATTGAACTTAGGCTTGTACCTGAACCTCCACAGTGTCCATGGGCCAGGAGAGAATTCTAGTTATTAACAGTCCTGACTGGTACCATCAAAAAATGATAGCACGGCTGGGTGTGGTGGCTAATACCTGTAATCCCAGCACTCTGGGAGGCTGAGGTGGGAGGATTGCTTGAGCTCAGGAGTTTGAGACCAGCAAGGCCAACATGGTGAAACCCCATCTCTACAGAAAAAAATACAAAACTTAGCCAGGTGTGGTGGCGTGCACCTGTAATCCCAACTACTTAGGAGGCTGAGGCAGGAGAATTGCTTGAACCCAGGAGGTGGAGATTGCAGTGAGCCAAGACTGCACCACTGCACTCCAGTCTGGGTGCTAAAGTGAGACTGTCTCAAAAAAAATTAAATTAAAAAAAAATAAAAGAAAAAATAAGGCCAGGCGCAGTGGCTCACTCCTTTAATCCCAGCACTTTGGGAGGCTGAGGCAGGTGGATCACAAGGTCAGGAGATCGAGACCAGCCTGACCAACATGGTGAAACCCCATCTCTACTAAAAATATAAAAATTAGCCAGGTGTGGTAGCAGGCACCTATAATTTCAGCTACTCAGAGGCTGAGGAAGGAGAATCACTTGAACCCAGGAGGCGGAGGTTGCAGTGAGCCGAGCTTGCACCATTGCACTCAAGCCTGGGCGAAACTCCGTCCCAGAAAAAAAAAAAAAAAAAGGAAAAAAGAAAAACGATGATAGCACATTAAGGGAAAAGAAGTTCATTCCCACGGTGACCAAGCACCAATTCATTCAGTCACTGGCTCATTCATTCATTCATTCATTCATTCATTTTATTCTGTTGAGTGACTCTCCAGCCGGCTGCCGTGGTGGATCGTGCAGTGACATTCCACTGCCCCACTCCAACATCCTGCAGGTCCTGAGTCTAGAGCAGAACGTCATCACACTGTGTGGCAAACACTGTGCCACAGGCAGGAGGAGAGAGCCACAGTGTTAGGGCAGGGACAGTAAGTCCATCAGTAGATGCTTCCTGGTGAGGGGATATCTCCAGAGACTCCTTTAAGATCATCCCACTGTCTTCAGACCCAGAGGCTAACAGAAGCACCAAGCTGGGACACCTGAAACAGCCCAAACAGGGCTGTGTGAAGAACCCAAAGCTAATAGTTGGTGCCTTTCCAGAGTAACACTCTTGAAATGTTTTTAAGAGTTTTGTAGACCAGAAGGTGAGGGCTGTTGGGGATGGTGAGGGAGGGGTACACTGGGCAGCCTCTTGCAGTCCTCCACAGCCCCAGGGAACCCAGTTAGATTATTGCCGTCATTCGAGCGATAGAACATGTTGATCTGTAATAGGGTAATGGCCATACACTTTAGAGGGAAAAAATGTTCACACTTAGGGGATAATGAGAAATCTGCACCCACAGCCCTTGGTGACACTTTTCCTAGGAGCCAAATGTAGAGAGGGAGAGAGAGAGAAGGCGGACAGCCACTGACGTAGGAGGCAGTGGAAGAGGAACAGGCACGGACAGGAAGAGAATTACCTGGGACACACTGGGTTTGAGAGGCCTGCGTGAGACAGTCTCATGAATATGTCCAGTAACGTATTGACCAGGCGAGTCCGTCAGGAGCCTCGGGAAATGAGGTACAGAATTTGGTTGTCATCACTGCGGAGCTGGTGACCCGAGCCATGAGAGGAGCTAAAGTCCCCGGGGAGGATGTAGAACGAGAGGAGAAAATGGGCCAGGACAGACACAAGCAATGCGGACATAAAGGGCTGAACAGAGGAGGGGGCGCCCAGAGGGAGGGCAGCACCAGAGATGTACAGTCCCCAAACCGAGGAAAAGACTGTCGCCGGAAGGGGAGGGTCAGGCTGTTTCAAACTCTAAGAAGCGAAGGACGTGGCGTGTTCAGTAGAGTCCACTGGGGTTACCAGTCAGGACGTCTCAGGGATCCTCTCTGGCAGAAGTAGTTCCCGTGAAGTGGGAGGAGGAAGGTAGGAGCAGAGGCCAAGGGAGCGTGAGGAGCGTTTAGGAGTTGACAGAAAGTGTACCCACTTTTTTGAGAAGTTCGGCCATGAAGAGGAACAGACAGGCGGCAGTAGGTGGAGGGGGAGATGAAATTAAGGGAGTGTGGGAGTTTTAGAATGGGAAGCTTGATCCTGTTTTAAACGCTCTGTTTTATGCCCCTACAAGGGCGAGGTTAAACATACAGAGTAGAGGCATAACTGATAGAGCCTAGACCCCCACCCAGAAGCGGGTTTCAAGCGGCACCTAATTCAATCCCGAAGGAAAAGAGGAAACACGTGGGTCCAGGGACATGCTGAGCTTTGGTGGCAGGAGTTTGAAGGAGGTCCCGTCTGATGGCTTCTATTTCTCCTGTGAAACGGGAAGCCCTGTCTGCTGGTTGTGATGTGTGACAGAAATGCGGGGAAAAGGGGGCAGGTCTGAAACGGGAGGCCTTAAGAATGGGGAAGTGAGGCCGGGCACGGTGGCTTACGCCTGTAATCCCAGCACTTCGGAAGCCCGAGGCAGGTGGATCACCTGAGGTTGGGAGTTTGAGACCAGCCTGACCAACATGGTGAAACCTCATCTCTACTAAAAATACAAAACCTAGCCGGGCATGGTGGTGTGTGCGCATAATCCCAGCTACTTGGGAGGCTGAGGCAGGAGAATCACGCTGAGGCAGGAGAATTAGTTGAACCCAGCAGGTGGAGCTTGCAATGAGCTGAGATCTCACCACTGCACTCCAGCCTGGGTGGCAGAGCGAGACTCCATCTCAAAAAAAAAAAAAAGAAAGGGAAAGTGAGAGCGTCTGGGGAAGCAGCCAGTTAGGCACGTGGCCTAGTCTGTGCCTCTGCGTTTTCCTCCAGCTGGTCAGTGGTGTGAAAGGCGGGGGGTTCCAGTAGGTCTCACAGGGAGACAAGGCAGGAAGGGGCTGAGAATAGCAAGTGAGAGGTTATTGGTAGGACGGACAATGCAGGAGCTGGATGGACTGGAGGGGCTGAGCGATCGCCACCCAGAGATATTTGGGGTACCCTTCCCCAGTCCCCAGCCCCCAACCCTCCGCGGGAGAAGGGAGCAGCGGGCGGGCCTGCGGGGGGCCAGGTGCCCAAGCAGTGGGATGTGCAGCGGGAGGGGTCTCTGCCCTGGCCCCAGGGCCCCACTGGCCCCTCCGCAGCCTACCGGCCCCGCGGCATCCCAGAGCCGACCCAGGCCCAACTAGAGGAATGGCTGCAGAGCTGGGATCCTAATGACACAGGGCAGTGGTGGAGCATTAAGAGTTCGGTGGTAAACATGCACTGAAATACAGTCATGCTGTGCAGAAGCTCTTTAGTGTAATTAGATCCCTTTTGTCAGTTTTGGCTTTTGTTGCCATTGCTTTCGGTGTTTTAGTCATGAAGTCTTTGCCCATGCCTATGTCCTGAGTGGTATTGCCTAGGTTTTCTTCTAGGGTTTTTCTGGTTTTAGGTCTTACGTTTAAGTCTGTAATCCATCTTAATTTTTGTATGAGGTGTCAGGAAGGGGTCCAGTTTCAGTTTTCTGCATAAGACTAGCCAGAGTGAACAGGTAACCTACAGAATGGGAGAAAATTTTTACAATCCATCCATCTGACAAAGGGCTAATATCCAGAATTTACAAGGAACTTAAGTAAATTTACAAGAAGAAAACAAACAATCCCATCAGAAAGTGTGCAAAGCATATGAACAGACACTTCTCAAGACATTTATGCAGCCAACAAACATGAAAAAAAGCTCATCATCACTGATCATTAGAGAAACGCAAATCACAACCACAATGAGATACCATCTCACTCCAGGTAGAATGGTGATCATTATAAAGTCAGGAAACAACAAGTGCTGGAGAGGATGTGGAGAAATAGGAACACTTTTACACTGTTGGTGGGACTGTAAACTAGTTCAACCATTGTGGAAGACAGTGTGGCGATTCCTGAAAGATCTAGAAAAAAAAATAGCATTTGACCCAGTCATCCCATTACTGGGCATACACCCAAAGGATTATAAATCATGCTGCTATAAAAACACATG
>NW_012102020.1:1464684-1468977 GCF_000951045.1 Mandrillus leucophaeus
GGATGTGGAGAAATAGGAACACTTTTACACTGTTGGTGGGACTGTAAACTAGTTCAACCATTGTGGAAGACAGTGTGGCGATTCCTCAAGGATCTAGCACTAGAAATACCATTTGACCCAGCAATCCCATTACTGGGTATATGCCCAAAGGATTATAAATCATGCTGCTATAAAGACACATGCACACATACGTTTGTTTGCTTATTTATTTATTTATTTATTTTTGGTACAGTCTTGCTCTGTCACCAGGCTGGAGTGCAATGGCATAGTCTCGGCTCACTGCAACCTCCATCTCCCAGGTTCAAGTGATTCTCCTGCCTCAGCCTCCCGAGTAGCTGGAACCACAGGCACACACCACCACGCCTGGCTAATTTTTTGCATTTTACTAGAGACGGGGTTTCACCATGTTGGCCAGGATGGTCTCGATCTCCTGACCTTGTGATCCACCCGCCTCAGCCTCCCAAAGTGTTGGGATTACAGGCGTGAGCCATCGTGCCCATCCCCAAGCACACATATGTTTATTGCAGCACTATTCACAATAGCAAAGATTTGGAACCTACCCAAATGTCCATCAATGATAGACTGGATAAAGAAAATGTGGCACATATGCACTATGGAATACTATACAGCCATAAAAAAAGCATGAGTTCATGTCCTTTGCAGGGACATGGATGAAGCTGGAAACCATCATTCTCCGCAAACTATCACAGGAATAGAAAACCAAAGACTGCATGTTCTCACTCATTGGTGGGAGTTGAACAATGAGAACACATGGACAAGGGAGGGGAACATCACACTGTCAGGGGGTGGGGGCTGGGGCAGGGAGAGCATTAGGAGAAATGCCCAACGTAGCTGACGGGTTGATGGGTGCAGCAAACACCACGGCACGTACGTACCTATGAAACAAACCTGCACGTTCTACACATGTCCCAGAACTTAAAGTATAATAATAACAAATAATAATTCAAATTGAGAGAATGTTGATATCAACTGCTCCCTGAGCCACATGGAAAGCTGTATCCTCTGCAGGCTGCTGAGACGTGTATCTGTAAGAGGGGTCCTGAAAGGCTTTCTTCTGCAATAGGGATGGCCCTTGGCAAGGAAGCCACTGTCCTTGGGCACACAGACAGGGCTCCTTCAGCAGGCAGCAGATAGATATGCAATGCAGGCCTTGGTTTTTTGGGATGGTTCCAATGTAGCACTGGATACGTCTGTCCAATTCTGGGGTTTGTTCATAGGAAACCCATGTGCCAGCAAATCTATGTCACATTCTCCAGTATCACCTTTATAAGGAATAAAGTCAATTTATTGTTCTTTAAAAAGAAAGAAAGAAACGTAGTCATGACTGTAGCTTGGCTGTCACTCAGGTGCAGGCTGTCACTCAGCTGCAAGCTGTCACTCAGGTGCAAGTGAATGGTGGATGTGGCCGCGTGGCTCCACCCACTGAGCCATAATCACTGTCACTCATGTGCAAGCTGTCACTCAACATGCAAGCTGCCACTCAGGTGCAAGTGAATGGTGGATGTGACCACGTGGCTCCACCCACTGAGCCATAATCACTGTCACTCAGATGCAAGCTGTCACTCAACATGCAAGCCGTCACTCAGATACAAGTGAATGGTGGATGTGGCCGTGCAGCTCCACACACTGATCCATAATCCCCGCAAATGTCCAGGGCAGACCCAGCTCTCACCAGGGCAAATGCTCCACAACCCAATACACTTGTTTCTGTTGTGTTGCTATTTGGAAACTCCCTCTCCTATTTCCCACCTCCCTCTTTTCCGTTCTCGTTCCCTTTTCCCTGCTCCTATTTGTTTCCCTCAGTTCCGCCTAATACCCCGTGGTGTCACCCTAGCGCTTTCCTCTACCCGCTCCAGCCTTACTATCCCCAACGTCCCGCACCCCAGGAAACACCAGATTCTGCCTCTACCTCCGAGCTCTTTCCCCTGTTCTCACTGCCCTGGGTCAGCCCTTTGCGGGAGCTCCTCTTTCCTCTCTTGATTTATTGTCATCCGGCTAACCTCGAATCCTGTAAGATTTAGCTCGAATCTCTTGCGAGAAGTATTTTCTGAATCCAAGGAGGACCTAAAAGCCATTCTGCTGGCCTCCCAGAGCTGAATCTCCCATCTCACGCTTACCCCTCCCCGGATTATCTTAAAATTATAAGTCATTTAAAATCCTTTTGGAACAAGACAGGGTATGAGTAAAAAAGAAATACTCAATAACTGAACATTATTTGTGTACACATACTACTTGATTTCTTTAACAATACATTGCAAGAAATAAAAAGATGGAGACATATGGCTGGGCGCGGTGGCTCACGCCTGTAATCGCAGCACTTGGGAGGCCGAGGCGGGTGGATCACCTGAGGTCGGGAGTTTGAGACCATCCTGGCCAACATGGTGAAACCCCGTCTCTACTAAAAATACAAAACTTAGCTGGGTGTGGTGGCGGCGCCTGTAGTCCCAGCTTCTCAGGAGGCTGAGGCAGGAGAATCTCTTGAACCCGGGAGGAGGAGGTTGTAGTGAGCCAAGACCGCACCACTGCTCTCCAGCCTGGGTGACAGAGTGAGAGTCCATCTCAAAAAAAAAAACAAAAAAAAAAGATGGAGACACACTAACCAGTTACGGTGTATGGAACATTATGGTTTTGTAAGACTGTAAAAAGAGAGGTAATTGGGGCAAGGGGACTAAATACCAGCTGCTATGAAGTGATTACTCTTAGCTTTTTAGGCATGATAATGGTATCATGGTTTGTTAGAGTCCTTATCTTTTAGAGATACATAAATGAGTATCCCCAAAATATGTACAGATATTTTATACCTGAAATGTGTACAGATGACATAATGAGATGTCTGAGATCTGCTTCAAAATAATCTTGGTGGGTGAGGTGGGTGAGGGTACAAAGGAAACTAAGTGGGCTGTGAGCTGGTCACTACCGGATGAGGAGCACCTGGGGGTTCAGCATACGGCTCTCAATATCTTTATCTATGCTTGCAACTTTCTGTAATTAATAAAACCATTCCCATCTTTAGTCCCTGTGGAAGCTGCAGGGCCCTCCTCGCGGGGCAGGGTTGTAGTGGCTGATCTGGCATTTAAGGCTCCTTATGGTCCAACTTCCCCTCTACCTATCAGGTTGTTCCTTGAGCACCTTCAAAGATCCCCCCTCCTCTGTGTGTCACAGTTGTCTGAACATCATTTCCAATTCCAGCTTTGTGATTGTGTTTCCTGTTGCTCTCCTGATCCCTGTCCCCAGAGGCCCTTCCTGCTTCTTTCCACGGATCTAAATCCCACCCAGCCTGTGGGAATCAGCTCCGGAACCAGAGGCTGCGGGGGCCGCTCCTGATTGCTCAGGCCTCCTTTCCCTGCCCCTTCTCTGTCTTTCTCATTCACTCTGGATAACGCAGTGGTTAAGAGCAGGGTTTGGGTGCCAGGCTGCCTGGATTTGAACCCAAGCTCCATTGCCACTGGCTGTGTCACTTTGATCAAGTTACTTAAACTCTCTGTGCTCAGTTATTTCTGTAGAATGGAAATAATGGGCCCACCTCATAGAATGGTTGGGAGATCAGAACTATACACGTAAAGAATTTAGAGTAGTGCCTGGCACGTGGTAAACACTCCATATCTAATACTTTTATTTATCTAGGTCCTATGTTATAACTAAGTTATAAATTCCTAAAAGGCAGGAACTGCCACCAAGCACTGAGGTGAACACACACGGTTGATGAAAAGAATCCCACACCCCTGACTTGAATCAGAGAAGCAAAGTCAATGTCGGACTGTCCCAGTCACTGCCGCCTCTTTTGTCCTTTCACCAGAGTACTTTGTCTGCCAGCAACAAAAACTGGCTACAGCTAATTTAAGCAGAAAAAGGAATACACTGGCCAGGTGTGGTGGCTCACGCCTGTAATCCCAGCACTTTGGGAAGCCGAGGTGAGCACATTGCTTGAGCCAAGGAGTTCGAGACCAGCCTGGGCAACATAGTGAAACCCTATGTCTATATTAAAAAATAAAAAGGAGCCGGGGTGGGGATGTGCGTCTGAAGTCCCAGCTGCTTGGGGATCTGAGGTGGGAGGATCACTTGAGCCTGGGGGTTGAGGCTGCAGTGAGCCCAAGATGACGCTACTGTGTTCCAGCCTGGGCGGCAGAGCGAGACCCTGTCAACCAAAACAACGACGACGACAACAAAAAAACTTAAAAAGTTGTGAAGGGAAAGCTATAGATTTGAAGGGAAGGCTACAGAACTAGGCTCAGAACAGGATAGGAAACTGGCAGCCCCAGGTCCAGGAGACCC
>NW_012102020.1:1470087-1472288 GCF_000951045.1 Mandrillus leucophaeus
ATGCCTGTAATCCCAGCACTTTGGGAGGCTGAGGCAGGTGGATCACCTGAGGTCAGGAGTTCGAGACCAGCCTGGCCAACATGGTGAAATCCCTTCTCTACTAGAAATACAAAAATTAGCCAGGTGTGATGGCGTGCACCTGTGGTCCCAGCTACTCAGGAAGGTGAGGCATGAGAATCGCTTGAACCCGGAGGTGGAGGCTGCAGTGAGCCAAGATCGCTCCACTGCACTCCAGCCTGGGTGACAAAGCGAGACTCCGTTTAAAAAAAAAAAATGTTTCTGATAAAGTGTTTCTGGGGAAAAATGTTACGTAAGGAGTGAAGAGAGGGTTTACTCTGTTCTCCAAGACTCGTGAGTTCACTGGGCACATAGTGGAAAGAATGCAGGCTAGGTAAATATTTCTGTTTGGCCGGTCACCTCCGCCTTTTCAGTTGTAAGACTTTACTTGTACTTGGGTCTGAGGAAGGGTAGCGAGGGCCAGTACACGCTACTGAAGGGGTGACTCTGTTTACAGGTGCTTATGGCGGGAGCTCCAGGCCAGTCTGTTAGTGCTGTTTGTAGTGTTTGGAAGAGAGTCTGGGAACCTTCTGCAAAAGTGTTCAGGTGGCCGTTGCTTGAACCTTCCACTCTAAAACCTGACCTTCAAGAAAGCTTTTCTTAAGTCCTATGAGCCCTCTGCCTCCTACCTTCACTCCTGCCCCAGCCTTCCCACAGACCCTGATGAGTATGAGCCTACCTTGGAAGCCAGAGTTCCTCCAGGACTAAGGTGATGCTGAGAACTCTACAAAAGATCAAGGACAAAAACCGAGGTCTCGAAGCCTGGATTTTCAGGGTTTGCATACATTCTCAGGTGCCCTCTCCCTGTGTGCTCTCGGGGCAGCGGGGCTGACAGAGGCACCCATTTGTAGCAGAACTGGGGTGAGGCTGAGGGGATTGGAAAGGCAGGAACAACGGATATTTTCTGGGTCAACACCTTGTGCAGAAGGACGTCTCAGGGATATTTTAAAGCAGGCTTTGTCTTGACTACCCTTCCATTCAGATATACTTTTGTACAGTCCCTCTGTATTTCAAGGAAAAGAATTTTTTCTCAAAACGCCTCTAAAATTAACTCTTTAATTTATGGAAAATGAGTCATTTACAGCTAATTTAGTAAGCAGATAAGGGGAAAAAGTACTCCACACTCCCACCATTCTAACAGAACCACACTTATTTTTATGTATTTGTTTTCCTTATGTATTTTTTACAATCATATTTTTGCATAACTGTAATTATGACGTACATATGCTTTTTATAGATGTAAACTTCTTAATCTGGAATAATTTTAGATCTGCAGTAAAGTTGCAAAGATAGTACACGATTTGTCACATAGCCCTCACCCGATTTCAGCTCTCCCTAATGTTAACCCATCTTACATTACTGCAGTACTGGACATTTCCCAAAACTAACGAACCAACATTGGTACATTACTTTAAACTCCAAATTGTATTCAGATTTTGCCAGTTTTTTCACTAATGTCTTGTCTCCATTTTGGGATCCCACATGGCATTCAGCCATCGTATCTGCTTAGTTTCCTCTCACCTGTGACGGCCTCTCTCTTTCCTTGTTTTCATGACCTTGGCAATTTTGAGTATGGTCAAGTGTTTTGTAGAAAGTTCCTCGAAGTTTGCTCATGTGTTTATGTTGTTTGTTGTTTTTCTCATGATTACACTAAGGTTATGGGTTTCTGAAAGAATGTCAGGGAAGACGTACTCCTTTCATTGTATCAGTAGGTACATGACATCCAATGACATCTTTGGTGATGTTAACCTTGATTACTTGGTTAAGGTTGTGTTAGCTCTCTCTACTGTAAAGTTGCTATTTTCCTCTTTCTATATCCTTTTATTAAAAAGTGAATCACTAATTCCAGTCTGCCCTCAATGGGAGAAGGAATTAACCTCTACCTCCTGGGAGAAGTTATATATTTTGTTTAGAATTCTTCTGTGAGAATTTATTTATTCAGTCATTTATTTATGTAAGTATGGACTAATAAATATATATTTGACATACATTTTTTCTAACTTTTTCTCACATAACGTTGTGTTACAAGACTTTTTCCCCATGTTACTATCCTAATTTATTTTTTTGTTTGAGCCAGAGTCTCGCTCTGTTGCCCAGGCTGGAGTGCAGTGGTGCGATCTCGGCTCACTGCAACCTCCGCCTCC
>NW_012102020.1:1472338-1473401 GCF_000951045.1 Mandrillus leucophaeus
CCAACGACCTGGAGAGGGAGCTGGATGTGTCACTTTTTTGTTTTCGTTTTGAGACGGAGTCTCGCTCTGTCACCCAGGCTGGAGTGCAGTGGTGCGATCTCGGCTCACTGCCACCTCCACCTCCTGGGTTCAAGCGATTCTCCTGCCTCAGCCTCCCAAGTAGCTGGGACTACAGGTGCCCGCCACCATGCCTGGTGAATTTTTGTATTTTTGGAAGAGACGGGGTTTCACCACATTGGCCAGGCTGGTCTCAAACTTCTGACCTCAAGATCTGCCCGCCTCGGCCTCCCAAAGTGCTGGGATTACAGGCATGAGCCACCATGCCTGGCCCGGATGTGTAATTTAAACCAAACCTGGAAGGAGAGCTCACCATTTTTATAAACCCCTGGGTCTGGACCTGGGACCGAACCCCTAGTGAAACCTGAGTTCCGTGAAGCTCCCTGAAAGGCCCGGGCCTTCCAGTCAGCCCTTCAGAACTGCTGGCCTTGGCCTTTAGAGCCTCACTGTGAACAGAAGGGAGAACAGCTCCAGGGTCTTGTAGCCCAGCGTGGCTTTCAGATCCCAACTTTGAGGCAGAGGAACCAAGAGCAGGGGCCGGTTCCCACACGTTCCCTCTCGTGCTGGTGGAGCCTCAGCCCTGGCCATCACCTTAAGGCCTCTCCCACCTCCCTGGGAGATTCCTTCTTACCGCCAGCTCAGGCTCTCATCAGCTTCCACCAACCACAGGCCCCCTTCTGTTCAGCTTCCAGGGACAGCGCCCACGCCCATTGTTCTCCTACCAGCAGGCAACTACAGGAAGACGGGCCCACGGGCAGAATTCAGTCCCAGAACAGAAATGCTGCAGGCTTTAGTTCACAGAGCTGCCCGCTCTTGGGGAAGCCACTCTGACCAGTGTTTTCACAGAGGTTAGAAGGTGCATCAACTTGAGGAACATCACAAACACACACATGGTCCCATCCAAGGACTTTGCCGTCAACACACACATTAACAGAGGGAGGCAGTACACTAAAACCAGCACTATCGAAAGGACTTCGCCGTCAACACACACATTAACAGAGGGAGG
>NW_012102020.1:1474396-1476013 GCF_000951045.1 Mandrillus leucophaeus
GCGATCTCGGCTCACTGCAACCTCCGCCTCCCGGGTTCAAGCAATTCTCCTGTCTCAACCTCCCGAGTAGCTGGGATTACAGGCGCTCGCCACCAAGCTCAGCTAGCTTTTGTATTTTTAGTAGAGACAGGGTTTCACCATGTTAGCCAGGATGGTCTCAACCTCTTGACTTCATGATCCACCCGCCTCGGCCTCCCAAAGTGCTAGGATTACAGACATAAGCCACCATGCGTGGCTTACTATCACAATTTTTATAACTGTAATTTTGATGGTTGCATTTATTTTTTATATTTTCCATTAACTGTTTACCCTTATAAATTATGCTCCAGTAAACATCTTTAAACAATATTCTGTGCTTCTCTGTACTCTCAGCTCTGGCATGGTGTCTGGAACACAGAGGCATCTATAGATGTTTGGGATTGACAGATGATTGAATGAGTAAGTAAATGCTGGGCTGCCATTGTGAGTCAGTGGTCCTTGTCTTCCTCTTTAACAGTCTTTTCAATCTTGGAATATGATCATCTAAAATCTAAGTTAAATGTTGGGAACAGAAGTTTGGGAACTTACTGGAAATCAAGTTTTGGCTTCCTGTGAACCACACCAGTTTGTAACAGTGAACAAAGGGCCTTAGAACAAAGTAAAGGTTTTGTATTGTAAGCTATTTTCCTATCTCTAGTTGAAAAACATTTGAACATTTTATCAACTTCAGCAGTCTTTCACATGGCTTTTTCATTCTCCTCTCAGTTTAAATTGTAAATATGAAGATTTTTAAATATGTAGTGTGTGTTTACAACATATAAATACCATCTTATCTCCTGGTTTAGTCCCTGGCGAGGAAAGAGCTGGCAGTTTAATAATAAAGTGACTGAAGGACATTTGGGATGTGTGTCCTCTGATGATGACTGCTGGACAAACACAACAGGAGCAATTGCAGACGAAGTAGCTGAGGGAGAAGACGGGAGATGAGGACACGCTCACCACTGCAGAGACTTGGTGAGCACTAACAGGGGAGGCAGAGGCAGGTCACAATCCCGCCCCTCATGCCACAGTATGCTGCTTTTTTTTTTTTTTTTGAGGCAGGGTCTTGGCTCACTACAGCCCTCGCCTTCCAGGTTCAAGCGATTCTCATGATTCAGCCTCCCGAGCAGCTGGGATTACAAGCACACGCCACCATGCTTGGCTAATTTTTGTATTTTTGTAGAGATGAGGTTTTGTCATGTTAGCCAGGCTGGTCTCGAATTCCCGACCTCAGGTGATCCGCCTGCCTTGGTCCCCCCAAAGTGCTGGATGACAGGCATGGGCCACTACGCCCGGCCCCTCAAAGTGCTGGATGACAGTCGTGAGCCACCGTGCCCGGCCCCTCATCCCACAAGGTGCTTCTGGTCATTCTTGTTCCACTGAGGAGCAGGGAGGAAAATAATGTATGATGAAGAACAGCTGAATTTGTGTGCTAGTGGCAGAAAAGTAATGAGAGATTTATTTTAGAGAAAAACATCAACAGAACTTGATGACAGGGAGTAGGAAGGAGACAATATGTGACGAGCTCAGTGTGCCACTTACAGAGGAAGTTGAAGACAATTTTCAAACCTGGGTGACTAATGGTTAGGTTTTGGGAAA
>NW_012102020.1:1476067-1477781 GCF_000951045.1 Mandrillus leucophaeus
TGGTTTTAGACACGCTGGTTGGAGATGACACGGCTTGGAGATGACATGGGAAATACGGTATTTATGCTGGTTTTAGACACGCGTCTTGGAGATGACAAAGGAAATACGGTATTTATGCTGGTTTTAGACACGCGTCTTGGAGATGACAAAGGAAATACGGTATTTATCCTGGTTTTAGACACGCGGCTTGGAGATGACAAGGGAAATACGGTATTTATGCTGGGTTTAGACACCTGGTTGGAGATGACATGGGAAAACGGTATTTATGCTGGGTTTAGACATGCAGGTTGGAGATGACATGGGAAATACAGTATTTATGCTGGTTTTAGACACGCGGGTTGGAGATGACATGGGAAATACGGTATTTATGCTGGTTTTAGACACGCAGGTTGGGGATGACACGGGAAATACAGTATTTATGCTGGTTTTAGACACGCAGGTTAGAGATGACATGGGAAATACAGTATTTATGCTGGTTTTAGATACGCTGGTTGGAGATGACATGGGAAATACGGTATTTATTCTGGGTTTAGACACGTGGGTTGGAGATGACAAGGGGACATTTAAGGGCAAATGTTCAGAGAGTTGCAGGGTAGAGCTGGAGCTCCAGTGGGCCAAGAGCACGAGAAAGATGCTAGGTAGTCACAGAAGTGGGAACTGAAGCATCTAAGGCAAGTCAGATGTTGTGGAGAGGAAGACACCTCGTTTTAAGTGACAACTACACCAAGGGTATGGGCAGGGGGCACATGTTCCATGCGCCAGAAATCCAGAGAAGTGAAGTGGTTCGCTCGAGAGGTCTCATGGCAAGTTAGTGACGCAGCCACTCCACCCCACTTTCCTTGATGTGTGTGGTCCCATTTGCTTTACGTTGTAACGGAAACCTTCTCAATGTTCAGATATACCTGCTGTACAGTGGACACAATGCCATTTCTTGACAGTCAAGGAAGGCTAACCAAAGACAGAATTTCATTTCCTTAGTTTATTAAAGATGACAATGAACTGCCAGACTGTGCAAGAACCACGGCAGGTGGAAAGCCAGTTCAGAGCACAGGCTGCACACACAGAACATCTCTACTGAGACTCGCGCTTCTTCTATGGTAATTCAACAAGAGCTCTAAATCCGTGGCCGAGAACGTCAAAACAGCCTCATTTAAGTGGAAGATATTTGTCTTCCACTTTTCTGCTATGTCTTGAATCTTGTCTCCACCTGGTAAGCAACCTATGTTTTTTTCTTTCCCTTTACTTAGAGAAAGAACACTACCCTCACCTTCGTTTAGAAGGAATTCTCTTCAGTGCATTCAAAGCTTCTCCCCGCAACAGCAGGGGATTTTCAGATACTGACAAGTTGCAAAGTGCTTCCAAAACATCCCATCCTCTACCCGCTTTCCCCCTCTCGAATAAATAAATAAATGGGTATTTGGACGGTGATGGCAGCAGCGTGTCAGAGTCACTAAAACACGCACGATCTAAAGGGATGGGGTGCAGTTGAGGGAGATGGAGAAAAGTAAGTGACAAGTCAGGAGCCTGTGAGACTGTTGAGTTAGGCTTCAGAAGCTGTCAGCATTTTCATCCTTTGATCCTGTGCTGATGAGAAACAGGCGGGACAAGAAAGCACATCTCCAACGACCTGGAGAGGGAGCTGGATGTGTCACTTTTTTGTTTTCGTTTTGAGACGGAGTCTCGCTCTGTCACCCAGGCTGGAGTGCAGTGGTGC
>NW_012102020.1:1478821-1490362 GCF_000951045.1 Mandrillus leucophaeus
CTTTGCCGTCAACACACACATTAACGGGGGCAGGGCGCACACTAAAACCAGCACTATCGAAAGGACTTTGCCGTCAACACACACATTAACGGGGGGCAGGGCGCACACTAAAACCAGCACTATCAAATGGGCAACTGAACAGATAAACATCACCAGGCTACACAGAGTTAAGTGCATAATTGGCATAAAGGCTCTTGTTATCCCAAGAACACAGAACATTCACACTCACATCCACAAACTGTCGAGTTCTGTAACAGCACTAATAGCAGGAAGCTTTTCTCCAACTTTGACCACAGAAGCTAAGGCAAGAGAGACTCGGCCACCAGGGAAGGACGCAGCTCTGCTGCACAAGCGGAGAGAGAAGGGAGTTGGGTTGTACTTTCACTGAGAACCACAATGACCATCGAACAGATGACAGAGTCGTCAGGGACACACTAAGAAGAGGGTGGCTGGGGTTCCTGTCCTCACCTTAGGATGGCATCAGGGACTTGCCTGAGCTTCAAAGATCATACCTGCACCAAAAAGTCAGGTTAACTAAAAGAGACCTTAACACCTAAGAGGGGCCGACAGCCCCTGTGAGTAAGGGCTCCTTCAGCAAGAGCTGCCGCCTCGCGTATGCTTGTGGCATAAGGCTGCAGACGAGCCTGGCCTAAGCATCAGTTCTGTTCTTTGCTTCAGGCTCACCAGGGCAGATGAAGAAAGTCAGCTTCTGGCATCATCTATACTTCAAATATTCCAAACGGGAAATCCCAGCAACACGGGGACATTCACGGCTGCCTCTCTGAGGTCTCTGAGGAGTCCAGGATAATCATGATTGTTGTGTGGCCCCCAAAATACCCAAATAAGCAGACAAAATGCCCACGACGTAGTCTCATTCTCTGCTGCTTCTCCTCGGGGCATGGTCTGACCCCAGTCCAGGACAGGCAGAGAGAGAACGCCACCGTTTCAGCAGCAGGAGGAGAGGTGGCTGAGAAAGGCCTGGCTCAGAAGCTCCAGAACAAAAACAAAGGAAAATTGGAAAAGATACTTGACATGCAGGTGAAACCAGGTCTGGTTCTAGAGGAGAAGAAACCAGGTCTGGTTCTAGAGGAGAAGGCCACAGACGCTGGAAGAACTGGGTCTTGCTGTCTCTTCCCCTGACAGAGGCACTAGAAGCTTCACTGAAGGACCCACATGTCAGTTCTGATGAAAACACCTGGAGCTTACAAATTACCTGTCACCACAGACTCTGGACCCATCAACCTACCAAAGGCTGACTGCACATGGACGTCAGACAAGTCAGTAAAAAAAAATGATAATTAAAAAAAAGAAGCAGCCCCAGGTGGGGCAAGTCCTTCAAAGAGTGGCTCAGTTCTGCAATATGTGTGACCCCGGCCCAGACAGGGGCTTCACGTGCTTTCTTCAGGTGGCCTCCAGGACGGCGGCTTCCAGGGCCAACGCTTCGGCGGGCTCCTCCTCGTAGTCCGACAGGTAAGACTCCAGGCTCTGCCTGGCCAGCGCCTCCCGCCGGGCCTGCAGCCGCTCGCAGCGCGGACAGCTTCCAGACTTGAAGCAGGCTTTATGGTAACACGCTTTACACTCTACTCAGGTTGGGAAGGTAGGAGAGAGAAGAAAACAATTTGTATTATCTCCAGCTAGAGGTCAGTTGCTGCCACAGCCCCTTCTCGCCACCAAGCTGCGGTGTCCCCTGGGGAGGCCCTGTGAGGTGCTGAGTGGCACCGAACTCTTGCTAACAGGGGTGGCTCTGGGGAATCAAGGAGCCCTGTGTTCAGGCTCACTTGCCCGACGCCTGCACCTGCCCTCACCTTCACAGGTCCGGCACTTATGGAGCTCAAAGGGAAAGATGATGTCATCCTCATTCTGACAGAACTCACAGATGAAGCCCTTGGCTTGGCAGAGCTGGGGAGGAAAAACACAGATGGCAACATGAGGAGCGGCACATCAGGAACTGGCACGGGAGGGTGAACACCAAGGAGGGGAGTGGTCTGCAGGGTTCTGCTGCCCACAGGGAGGAGGCCTGGCTGGACTCAGAAGCATGAAAGCTAAACTAGGGCCAGGGCTGGGCTGGGTTAGACACAGCTTTAGGCAGGAGATCAGACAGGCACTAGCCACAGAAGCTCTGACCCCTGGCGAGGCTCTCCGTAAGAGACGAAAAGGAGGAAATGGCGCCACAAAGGGCTTCCTAAGCCGACAGTCCCATCTGGGTTGTGATTTACTTCAGAAAAGGAACCACAACCAATTAAGATCAAATGTGGAGACAAGGCTGTTCCTCAAATACAGCACCCAGCCTGGAGTCCGCTTATAGTGAAGTATTTCCAGTTCCTTCCAGACACACAGGGTTCCCTACCTATGCCCAGCTCTAATTCTGGGACTGTCACAGGAACATAAACTGGGCATAGTCTAAGACAGGAAGATCGAAAAGTATAATTTCTGCATTTTTTACATGTTGAGTAGATCACAATAACGATGTACGTTTGTGGAACACATAAATATACAAAACGATGTCACACAAATTAGGATAACAAACGAAGGCCGAGGGTCGAAGCTCTCCAGATTCGAATCCAGAGTTCTCCTCTCACATCATGACAATTCCTTTCTTTTTCTTGTGGGGGATGGAGTCTTGCTCTTGTCGCCCAGGCTGGAGTGCAGTGGCGTGATCTTGGCTCACTGCAACCTCTGCCTCCTGGGTTCAAGCGATTCTCCTGCCTCAGCCTCCCGAGTAGCTGGGATCACAGGCCATCATGCCCAGCTAATTTTTGTATTTTAGTAGAGATGGGGTTTCATCATGTTGGTCAGGCTGGTCTTGAACTTCTGACCTCAGGTGACCCACCCACCTCAGCCTCCCAAAGTGCTGAGATGACAGGCCTGAGCCACTGTGCCCGGCCGACAATTCTTTAGTGAAAGTCTACTCAGTCCTGCCCAGAGCTACCCAGGGCCACAGCCAGCACCAGCTCCTCCCCTCACTCGAGGTTCTTTAGATCGGGGTGCTCTGGCTACTCTCCAGGCTAACGAACAGCAGTCCTTTCCAGTTCCTCTCCCAGTGCTGACTGGCCGCTTCAACTTCCTCGAGCTAAGTGGCCAGAACCCCAGGTCCACCCCACTCCCTATAACCCTAAAAGCAAGGGCTCAGCTGCATGCCACAGTGAGACCTTCTCACCATGCATCTCTCCACATGGGCAGCCCCTGCCCTGGTGAGCTCAGCAAGCCGGGGCCCCAGCTCCCCCTTCCTGGTCGCTGTCAGATCATTCAGTGAGTACAGGTGGAGGTCCTCCGTCAGGTGGCCCGGGACTGTGTCAAAGGAATCCAGAAGCCTACGGGGAGTGACAGGAGGCAGGGGAGGGAATGAACAGTGCGTGTGCCACGTCATAGTAGAAGGATCCCTATCCAGAAACTGCAGAAAGTAACAAGGGTGGGCAACGATCGGCCAGCCCAGTGTTCCAGGCCACCCTAGCCGTTCCACACTACTAGGTGTCTGGATGGCAGAAGCGACTATAGACTCCTGCAGAGTGGTCCACGTGGGATCCAGCCTGCTACGAGCAGCGGCCTGCCCTGGGTGGAATGACCACAGATTCCCCCTCCAGAGAGAAGGACACAGATACAGTTACTGCTGTGGCCTCTCGTTTACCACTTTACATTTCTGCAAAATCTCTCTACTCTCCTCCGTTACATAACAAGAGCCGAGTGCTGGGATGTGTCCCTTTCGGAGACAGCAACGTGGCCAGAGGGCTCTGGCTCCACAAAGGACTTACTCCTTGGCCAGTCGACAAGTCTTGAACATGTTCTTCATGTGACACAGCTGGACCCGCAGCAGCTGAAAAGAAAGAGGTGGGGGCAGGAGTGGGAGGGGGATGTGAGAAGAGGAATCCAGTGCTGGAAGCCCAGGGCCTTTAAACCCTGGAGGTCTAGAAGCCTTGCATGCTGCAGCCAGAGCAGACTGTCCTATGCTCTAACTCGCTCTAATTCACTCTGACAACTGGCTTCAGAGTGCTCTCTGCTCAGGGAAGGCCCCTCCGCCAGGTCTGTCTGCCCAAGTCACATAAGCAGCCTGGGGCAGAGGAGTGCTCTGAAATTCCAGTTTCTCACTAGCTACCCTATTCCTCATTCATTCACTCATGTTTTCAGTGAAGGAAGAAATTCTGCTTTTGCCATCGAGTGCTATCTACAGCTTCATAGCTGCCATTGCCAGGTTTGAGACTCCAACTAGACAGATACCTGGGAAATGGGAAGAGATTAAGAAAGTACATAGGGAGGGCATGAATGGAGACGGTTACAGCTTTGACACTGCGATGACAAGAAGTGTGGTAATTGTGGGAAGCCCTGTATAACCAGGGGAAGGGACGAGGGAAGGAGATGAGGGGAGGGGACGAGGGACGAGGGGAGGGGACGAGGGACGAGGGAAGGGGACGAGGGACCAGGGGAGGGGACGAGGGACGAGGGGAGGGGACGAGGGACGAGGGGAGGGGACGAGGGACGAGGGGAGGAGATGAGGAGAGGAGACGAGGGGAGGAGAAGGGCAAGACTCTGAGGTGGCCTTTCCAAGGTCTTACCCGGACTTGATTGAGCAGCTTGACCTTCCTGTAGAGGGCACTGTTTATGTCCTGCACGTTGAAGAGAGGATCATTCCAGATCTTAATGAGCAGGTCCTTGGAGAAATTGCTGACGTAGTACTTGCTGAAGTCCCACTTGCGCAGAAGCCGGCTGGGGATGACCATCTGTGCATTCTCATGGCAGCACTGGCAGAAGTACTTGCCCAGGTACTCACAGTACCGCAGTCGCTTGATATAATCTGGAAAAACCGGAAAGCCAGAAAGCCAGATGTAACTTTCCCACCTACAAACTGGGAAGGTGGCTCTGCTCTTCCCTTGAAAGGGTGGAAAGGGACAGCCAATGGCCTCTAGCAACCTCTGTCTGAGTTCCCCAGAGCTCGCCAAAATCCAGAGTGGAGCCTGGGGTAATGTCCCACCTTGGAGGCCCTGAGGAAATAAAACCAGCCACAGTTGGTAAGATCCAGCCTTACCAGCTGGCTGGAACTACCCAACTTTCCACAGTATACAGGCCTGGCCATGCGCTCCCAGAAATCATTTCCCTCCGATCGCCAGCACTCTCGCCTACTACGAACCTTTCTTTCTCCTTCCCTACTTCTGCCACCTCCTGTACCGCCTTTGACACGCCACCTCTCCCTACCTGTGGGGGAGGGTACAGAGCCTCTGGAGGCAGCGTGGTGGGAAGGGAAGGCACTCACCAGGGTCAGTCCGGATGCCACATCCTGCACAGCGGTAATTCTGCTTGGCCACGGCAATTTTCCTCCTGAGGAAGGATAAGGACGGGGCATTGGCAGATAGCAGCTGCGTGAGGCCGTTGAGGTGTGAGGGACTGAGCACACACACACAGCTCCAGGAAAGTATGGGAAGAGAGGGGAATTCACCTAGGATTCAGTTGGACAACACTGAACCTACTGGGACAGCCGACTCCATACAGGATTTAGGTCTACGCAGTGACTCTCCCCAGGAATGAACCACACATTCTGTACAAATGCAAGCAATGACACGTGGTAAAGGAAAGAATGACAGGAAAGAAAAGCATCCATCCATCTTAGATAGAGAAGAAAGACCAGCAAGCTCACGAAACTGCCGGGAGGAAGGCAACAGGTTGGGGATGGCAGCAAAGCAAAACCCGCCTTGTTTCCAGCCAGCTCTGGGACTTAAGAGTAAGAAACGAAGGACAAAATGGACAACCCTCCTCCTCCGCCTTTACATGAAGAGAACCGTGTGGGAAGGACAGCTGGAGGCAGAGACAAGTGGGAGAGACGAAAACCCTGACAATCCACAGAGGACGGAGCTGTGCTCCCAAGGGCACAGACACTGGCCACTCACGTTGGGGCGGGATGAACATTAAAAATTATCTGAGGCCGGGGGGGCGCCCACTCCAAGTTGCCACGAACACGAATCCGCAGCTTGTAGATGTCAGCATGCTGCCCGTCATCCGGTGAGATGGGCAGTGAGTCAGGGATGGGTAGAAGCTGTAGGAGAAAACACAGTTGGGGTCAGTGCACACGGACGGGTGTGGGACCCACAAACGCAGGACCCTTTCGGCCATGACAGAGCATCAGGAGTGAAAGACATTTCAGGAACACCACAGGATAAGAGCTTCAGGTAACCTTGGTCCTCGGAACCAACCAGGAGGCACCAGGGTACTAGAAGTGAGGGCTGTGGGTTCCAAGAAGCAAAGAGAAACGGCCTCCCACGGCAGTGGCCCCATGGCTCATGTTGTTCCTGCGCCCATTCCAGGACCTTTGCCGTGCCAGGGTGTTTCATGCCTTAAAGACGAGTGCAGAGCAAAGAATCCAAGCAATTCGCTTTTGCACAGCGTCTCCGAGCTGGTCAGAAACCAAACGTGACTGAGTCTGGCGAGCAGTCACGTGAATACGGACGGCGAAGGAGCCGTCATCTCCGCTCTGACAAGGCGAGCAAGCGTTCACTGTTCATTTATCACCTGAGCCACTGTAATAAATGGCTTCCATGAGTAAGGCGGGGAACACACAGGCTCATTCCAGACTGGGGACGTGTGACGAAGGAAAACAAGGTCACAAAGGCTCCCGGCCCCTGGGTAGGAAGAAGAGCCAAGGACCTACCTTCTGAGGTGCGTCGTGCTCCGGGACGAGCCACTCCAGCTCTGAGGCAGCTGGAAGCTGCATCCCCTCAAACTGCTTCAGGAGCCCCATGGCCACCGCCTCAGCAGATGTGGAGTGCAGGAAGCCGTGGGAGCTGGAAAGGGGAGAATCAAGGACGGCTGAACACAGGGAAAGGACGGGCAGATGGAGGCTTCCCTTCATGATCTCATCCCCCACACAGCAACTTCTGGGCTGGGAGAATACCCGCAGCACCCCGGCCTGCTCATCACCCTCACACAGGAGACAGTGACAGTCCGCTGGTCTCACAGTCCGAAGATTTCGGTTCAAGCCCCACTTCCTGTCACTACGCAGCACCGACACATAGGACAGTGAGAGTCCGCTGGTCTCACAGTCCGAAGACTGTGGTTCAAGCCCCACTTCCTGTCACTACGCAGCACTGACACACAGGACAGTGAGAGTCCGCTGGTCTCACAGTCCGAAGATTTCGGTTCAAGCCCCACTTCCTGTCACTACACAGCACTGACACACAGGACAGTGAAAGTCCGCTGGTCTCACAGTCCTAAGACTGCGGTTCAAGCCCCACTTCCTGTCACTACACAGCACTGACACACAGGACAGTGAGAGTCCGCTGGTCTCACAGTCCGAAGACTGTGGTTCAAGCCCCACTTCCTGTCACCACACAGCAGTGCTAATGAAGGACTCTGTCACTTCCTTTCTCTTAACTTCAGCTCCTCTAACAGCAAAATGGAGATTATAATGCCTGCTTACAAAACAAAGTGAGTAAAATTGCTTTGTGGACTAAAAGGCGATTTTTCCTCCCAAATGAGCTACTATTTCCCCTGGTTGGGTCCGTGATGTGGAATCTGTTCAATCTGATTTCATAACCAAAAACCATCATCACTGCTCTCTATTGAGACCTTCTGGGGCCTCCGGTTATGATGAGAGTCAGCAGAGAAGGAATCCCTCACTTCCAGCTTTGCCTCCACGAGAGCCCGTCCCATTGGGACCAAACAGCTTCTGCTTTCCTCTCGTGGGCTCGCCACCATCAGCAAGCCCCTCCCTCTGACCTTGCCTCCTCTTACATCTGGATGGCTTTGCCCAGCCATATGCCAAGAACTGGGTTTGTTTCTCTACGTATCCTCAGGTTTTCTTTTTTTTTTCTTTAAAAAAAAGTACTCACAAGGACTGGGAGGAAGCGAAGGATCTGCTGCTTGAGGCTGTGTTCCGTCTGATGTCAGCATCTACATGGAAACCAGAGATAAGGGGAGCGCAATGGAAAGGGGTGGGTGAGGGATCGTGGAATCCACGACGCGGTGCTGCCAGCTAAGCACTCAGGGTAACAGCCAGGTGCCACATTCTACGCAGGATAAAGGAGCAGGTGAAGCTCTACACACAGGTTATAACTTGCCTCTATCCAAGTCAAAACCAGGCTGAATTAGTAACATTATGCACAGCACTGAGAAGGTGAAAAGTGTTATAAACCCAGGCAGAACGACAGACTCAGCTTTGGTGTGAAACGGTGAATGAGGTTCACAGACACAACCCCTCACGTGCACAGACACAAAACAAGGACTCAAATCGCTCCCTCATTCTCCACATCTTAACCTTTCTTGAATGATAAGCTCCCTTAGGCAGTAACTCTGTCTGGCTCTTAGATATATAACATTCAGTGCCTAACACGTAACTTGGATCACAGAGGTTCTCATGAAATACATGTGACATTGGAACTTTGCTTCTAACACTTCACCACTGTTGCCATCACCCCGAATGTTACAAGTGTTTGCAAGTTTGCTGCTAACATCTCATCACTGCTGCCATTTTACCCCTGAATGTTGGAGTCTTCTATATCCTTAGAAAAGCTTCATGGAGGAAAAGGAACTTCTCTATAGCTTTGCAACTCTTTGGAGATGCCTGGTTACCAACACATTCTGACAAAGATGGTCAACACGATCTCTGAGGCATAATTATACAAGAAACTGTGGCAGACCTTCCATAGCGTATTTCTGACAAAGGATTTAGAAGAGGATTTCTAATAACGATATGCCTGAACCTCCAGAGACCTCAGAGACCTCGTCTACCCAAATACTTTTGATGGAGGGGAATGCGAAACACAGCAGTTATGTTCAAGCAAGGCAGACACAACCTACCCAAGTCATGAAAACAAGACTGTTCTGAGAAATACTCTCTCTCACGTCCTTCACTGCCCAGTGAAAAGACCTTTCTTTCCTAATTAAGCCAACACAATGACCAATCTACTCTGAGCACTCAGGACATGAATCTTGTATGGCATCGCTGTGCACTGGGCCATGAGTAGCTCTACTGTTCCTCACGTTTCCTCTGTATGCAGATTTTTGTCTGGACAACTAGATTATAAAACCACCCTATTAGGAAATAAGATTGTGTCTCCTTCTTCTCTTGGCTCTAAAATACTTAACACAGGGCTCATATACAAGCATATACTCAAATAATATTGCTGACAAACTAATGTCTTCAAAGCTACATATATGAGGAAGATAACAGAAGTAACAGAAGTTTTCATATGTTCTCTAAGCACAGGACAAGACATCAACACGTTTTTGCTGGTAATTAACACAGCCTACTTAACAACAAAGATGTTCAAGTGTACCGTGTTTTCTGGGTGAATTTGTGCCACCAAAATCCAGATCCCAGTGCACTGCTAGTTGTCTTATTTCTAGCTAGTGCTGGTAGAGAAAAGAAAAACAGTAGAGGCAACAGGAGGCCAGACCTTCACAGACTGGTTTGTGACATGTATCTGGGTAACACTTACACTGCCTTGGGTTGTACATTAAGTCTTGCCTTGCGCTAGTAGCCCTCAGAGTGCTTTGTACATAAAAGTTTTCAGAAAATATTTTCTGAATAAATGATTAATTGGCTAAAAGCAATTAACAGCTATTTCAAATTCCATCCTGTTTGGGAGTCACACAAAAGAAAAAAAAAAAAAAACTTAGCTATCCCTCAGGAAGGAGCTAACCAATTTTCTTATTTTAGTGCCAGGCTATTAAAGAAAATACTACATGCCAGAAAGAACAGGCAGTGATAATTCACAGTTTCTAAGGAAACCACTGCCTTCATAAAACTATGTAGCAGTTCTTCATCCTCACAAAGAAGAAACTTTTTTTGAGAGAAAAAAATCATTCTCTCTTTAGAAAATACAACTGAGTCACACTGTAACATGCTTCTTCCTCTCTTTGACTAGAGGTAAAGTGAGGTCGGAGGTACATGCAGGGACTTCCCCTTCCCTGCCAATCATGAATACACCAAGAGTGTGGAGGGGCCGCCCAGCTTCGGAGGCCAGGCTCTGAGCCCGGAGTGGAGGGAGAGAAGCACACTCCATCAAAGGGGCCATGACACCCGGCCCCAGCCAAGGACCACGCAGCTCTGTGGGTCCTGGGCCCGCGCTGCAGCCTTATCACTCTCTCGTCAGCTCAAGCAGACCACTAAGTTGATGTGGGTGAACCCCTAGTTGAAGATCTGGATAAAAGCAGACCGAGTCTAAGCCAGCAAATTGAAGAGTGAAGAGAGGGGGAGCTACCCATCTGGATGGACTCAACGTGTCCCAAGTGAGAGCACTTACGGAGCAGGTCTGAGACTCTCACCATCCAAGTGGAATTTAACATAATTCTGAAACTTTTTATTGATTTTTTTGGTACAAAAACAAGTATTGTTATTGCAAGAGAATGATTTCAGGTGCTTCTGATGCATAGATGTTAGGTTGAGTAATCGCAATTTTTGCCATTACTTTTGCAGCAACTTAATAGAATAAGGCCATTATTTACTGACAGAAAAAAGTTTAAAAATATAAAAATAAATAACAAAAACAATGACAAGTTATAAGGAGAAGAATTTGCTGCATGTCCAGACACTGGTATTGAACGATCAGAGAAGAGCTGGCTAAAACCTTGGTACCTTAGCAAACCACGCAAATTATTATTATTATTATTTTTTTTTGAGACGGAGTCTCGCTCTGTCACCCAGGCTGGAGAGCAGTGGTGCGATCTCCACTCACTGCAAACTCCACCTCCGGGTTCACACCATTCTCCTGCCTCAGCCTCCCGTGTAGCTGGGACCACAGGCGCCGCCACCACGCCCGGCTAATTTTTGTATTTCTAGTAGAGACGGGGTTTCACCATGTTCGCCAGGATGGTCTCGATCTCCTGACCTCGTGATCTGCCCGTCTCGCCCTCCCAAAGTGCTGGGATTACGGGCGTGAGCCACTGCGCCCGGCCAACTACACAAATTTTTAAACAAAATAAGTGAGTCACAAGAAGAGTCAACTTCAGAATGTACTGGCCAGTTTGATGTTGGTTTCCATCCTGCTTTCTTTCTAGAAGATAAGGTCATACCCAACATATCTGGGAGTCCAAATCCAACAAATTTTCTGTAATTGCTGACTCAAAAGGAAACATTTCAAAATGGAGAACCCAAAGCATTCTTGTTTTATAAAGAGAAAAAATTTAATTTAAAAATGGATGAGGGAGAAGCAACCGATTACCTTCAATTGGATATAATTTTGAAACTTGTCAGAAAATATAGCCATGAACTTTCCTTTTTACCTATTATGCCAGCTCTCAATTTACTGCCTTTCGACTCCAAATCTGCCCTTGTTTTTGCCTGCTCTGCAATAATGGAGCTGGACACAGAAACATTTCTCCTTTGCCAGCTGACACGATGTGGAGTTTTGCGGTAGAGGGTGCTGGAGGCAGAAGGGGTTTCTCTGGCTGGTTCTGGTTGCTTCTCTAGGCTGACCCCGGGGGAGGCACACCTTGGGCAGCTTTGCAGCAGAGTACCACGAGTGATGCCCTCATAAACAGCCCCCTCAGCACCCACAGGAGAGCTTCCCTGGAGAGCTTTACAGTGAGTGCCACTGGCCTACCACCTTCCCACGAAGC